>NC_092443.1:0-323333 GCF_036169615.1 Heliangelus exortis | reverse complement strand
CTTGTCTAGGAGAAGCAGCTAACCTCCTGTGGGTTTTGAGATGTGTTAAGCTGTGGCCTGTTACAGAATTAAAGTTGTTAGTGAGCATCATGATACCAAGAAAGCACTTGTCTGGATGGAGAGAATGTAATTAATAATAGGAGAAGAAGAAACCACAGTGAGGTCCTTCTCTTTCTGGTTTTGTGCAGGATGCCAAACCTTTATCAGACCAGAATTTTACAAGTAATTTAACTTCTGTGAACATGTACAGCTTGGTTCATGCTGTGTTCTCTGGACATCACAGGAACCAGCACAAAACATTTATGATCACCCTTCAGAGGTCTGCATGGCCATCATCACCTGAACTATTTAAATTGATGTTGGAAATCTGTACCATCAGGGGAGAGAAAAAAAAAAAAAAGCATTTTTCTCTCCCAGTTCAAGCTAAATAACTCCTTTCTTTAGGATTTTGTGGATGTTTAAAACTTAAAAATATACATGGGTTCAAGCACATATTGGATGTTTTTGTAAAAGAGATACTAAATACTCAGAATTTTTGTCACCTTAAGCCTTGGAGAAGCATTGCATATGTTTGTCCTGTATGTACAGGACCCTTGCACCAGGACTGGAGAGATTTGGGATATACCTGTGGAAATGCCTTCATGGTAGATCTACAGTTGCAGGCAGCAGACAGCAGGCAACACTGGGACACTTCTGGAAATGACTCCACAGTGGCTTCTTGATACTGGTGACTTTTTACTTCTTCAGTGGGAGAAACAGATGGACCAGGTCTGCACCAGGTCTGGAGGCTGTAGCTGTAGAGTGGTGCAGATGCACCTTAACCATCGACCGAGGATGGTTGCCCAGGCTGAAGGAGGCCACACTCAGCTTGTTTCCTTCTTTTCATCACTACTAATTATTCATATCCTGATCTAAGCCTGGTCATTTGAGTGCCACCTCCCAGGTGAGCTGTGGAGGAGTATCCCCAAGTGGGTTGCTGGTAGCCATCTCGTGCACTTGGCGTGGGAGACTCCTGCCTTGTATCGCTCTCCTCCTCCCTCCAACACACCCTTTCCGTTGGCTGCAATTCAGAAGAACCTGCTTGCCCACACAAAACTCTTACCCTAACTTGAATGAAAATAGTGATTAAGAAATCAATGCACTTTCACAGAGGCCAGAGAGTTGGTTTGCTGAAGGTTCTGCATGGCTGTTCCTTAGGAGCTGATCTTTAAACTGATGTTGTCAGAAGCAGGATGGATTGTGAGAAATTTCAGGGTTCCAGGTGGAAATAAAATGGGAAAGACCAGTTTTGCATTTCTGAAACTGTGAAGCAAATACACAGTTCAGAAACAAAGCAAGCTGGAAAAGGCATGGAAGTTGCACATGGAGTTTTTTTCAGGCTGATCTTAATGTTTCAGCTCCCCTCTCTTTAAAGGTTCTGTATGAAACTGCATGATCTTATCATCTTTTAGTTAGCACAAAGGCATTTTGTTTCTATTGACACAGAGATTAATAATGCCTCACAGGTACCTTTTTGTTGAATGTGAAGCACTTGTAATTTATTATACTGATGGTGAAAAAAGATGTGGGAACTAAAATCAGCCAGGCTTGAGCTCATATATTTTACCTTGCAGTGAGATAACTGCTTGTTGTTTATTAGTTCTCCCACTTAAAAAAAAAAAAAAAATTCTTATTTGTTAATGAAAGTAAATCTGTCATGGTAGTGTAGCCCAAAAGTTGCTCTGTAAAGGTAAGAAACACCAGGTTGTTATGAATACAGCAAAGCACAATAAATTTCATTGTGCTTCAAAGATTTCTTTTTCTCCCTCTTTTTGCTGGAGAGGGATTGATAAACAAGCAGAGTGCTGCCAGGAGTACTGGAGATGTTCAGCTCCTGATAGGGGAAGAATGTGCTCTCAGGATCAGCCTTTTGGTTTGTTCTTGGATGCATGAAGAATGATGACAGATCCTTTCTTGCAAGACTACCCTTAAATTTAGCCTGTGTGACATTTGAGACAACCTGTCAGCCAGCACTAAGGTTGATATTTATCTGTCCATAAAGGGTTGACCTTGAATTTTGTCCCTGGAAATTGCAATGTATAAGCTGCTCTGTTGAATTAATATATGATAAGGCTTATTATGATTCATAAGGATGGTTCAGCCCAGAACACAGTCATTCAAATCAAACCAAGAGACACCATGGATGGTCTGTGAGGTCTCATGAACTTCTGCTGACAGTGGACGGATACTACTAATGGTCTGCAAAGAAAACCATGACCTCATATTAGGATGAGAGGTGAGATGAGACCAGGGAAAGGAAATTACCAAGGGAGAGAGGATATTACTTTCCTGTTGCATAAAATGTGTTGTCATGGCTTCAAATGCAGAAGTGATACGAATGTGTACAGCACCTCAAGCCTTCACTTGCTTAAGCTTTTATTTATATATTTATTTATATTTAACGCTAAATGGAGTCATGTTTCAGGAATGATAGAAATACCAGTGAAAATATGAACAGAAAAGCAAAATCATCTGAATTCTATAGAATTACCAGACAGATTAGGCCTATTTTTCTTGAACTGATGTTCAAACAAGGTGAACAAAACTGTAGCATCTCTGAAGGAAAAAAACAGTGCATGCCTGAGCTGCATCATTTGGACTGGAGTGAAGCTGGGAAATTCCTCTTGGTTGTTTGTGGTGACATTTGTGCAGGGCAAAGTCTGCCAGGACAGTTCTGTCCTTGCAGGTATTTTTCCCATTATAATTGCTTTGATTTTTCCTGCTTTGAAATCCAAAATTGGATTTAAGATTTTGATTTGAGACCCAGCATTGGAATAAATTGGGGAATCAGTTCCCTCTGTGACTCATGCTGTAGAAGATGCCTGCAGCTGACCTTGGTGAGCTGCTGACCTGGGCCAACACACTGCCACAGCCTCATGGCACATGCAGAGGCTGACTGGTCAAGTAATGACCGGGGAGAAAATAACTATCTGCACCAAACCCATCTGCAGGCCACCAAAATGCCCAATAATAAGATGGGATCCCTCAAGGCAACAGTCTGACCACCAGGTTCCTATGTAGAGGGGCTATATGAACCTGGGGCTGGTATGAACTGATCAGTGAGGTTCCCATCACAAGAGAAGAGTGTTTAAGATGATCAGGAGATAGGCTTGAACCATGAACATCTCTGGCTTTGTGGGTATGTGGGAGAGAAGGATGAGAGCATCCTGGGAAAACTAGATTTGTGGAAGACAGGAAGGCCAAATCTCCTGGTCAGTTTGGGTAAAAGGATCTGATAGAGCTTGGTAGCTGGATAGCTGCTAGGATTTAGGTCTGGAGGGCTTGAGGTAGGAAAGTTGTTGTGTCATATTCAAGAAACTGGCTTACAGCAGGCTTGAATGAATCCAGAGGAAGCATCCTCCGATACTGAGCAGGTTTTGGTAAAAGTAGTGGTGTAATTAAGATGAAGTTGTGATTCTGAAGCCTACCTGCTTGGGATGGAGGAAAAAGAATGAGTCAAGTTGTCTCAGCCCAAGCCAAGGCTGCTGGGGAGTGGTTAGTGAGGCAATTCATGAAAGGCATTATTGCTCTGTCAGCTTCATAGACTGAATTGCATCTTGAGTGGGTGAGGAAGGAGACTTGTTGGAACAGCCCAGCCTCAGATGCAGGCCCCAGGTAGGAATCTCTGTGAGGATAATGCTTCTGGCTGCCTTCTGAGGTCAGGAGTTTGCTGCTTCTTAATTGGGCCTTTCTCAAGTGCCAAGGAAGTTAATGAGTCAATTCCTGAAACTTGTCAACAGATCTGTATCCCTCATCTCTTCCCCTCTTGGCAGAATCTCACCTGTGGATTGAGGAGCACTCTGCTCTACAGAACATTCCTGGTTGGTGGCTGTGCTCACAGTCCACAACCATACTGCTGCTCACACCAGAGCAAAAGCTGGGACCACACCACCTTCTGAATGCTCAGTGTGGGCATGCAAATGGAAAATCCATTCATGGTGTTCGCCAGCATGTCCATGAGCCTGGAAGGGTGATGCAACAGCCTTCATTGCCACAGCAAAGCAGTGACTCAATGACCTCTGGGAAAGACAAAAGATTTTGCTCTGAGCGTTGGGGCTGAGATTTCCGGTGGATGAAATAGTAGGGCTATTGGAGCACAGTGGGAACTCTTAGAAGGATCATTGTCTCTTGACACAGGCTGTGACTGCGCCACAATTCAGTTGATGAATTAATAATCTGATCAATTGAAAAATCAGTTGATTTTTCAGTCTTACTTTGTAAAACCGATCAGATCTGATTAAAGCTCAATATTTTTGTAGAGCTGAACTCTTCAGCAATATAGTTGCTGAAGAAGTTATAGGTTAACCGATACAGAAACTAAGCAGTAAAACTTATGTTTTTAAAAAATGCAGCCTCTCTGGTGTGACAAAACAAAGGGACAGTAGCTGATGTCAAAAGGTATTAAGTGCAGAAAATGCCGAGAAACAGCGGCTCAACTAAAAGACACAGTCTGTGCCTTATCACAAAGTCATACCCAGCCCTATAGCTCCTATCTGGAATTTTATCTCATCTCCCTGGTTAGCCAACAGCTTGCATTTATACTTGAATCTAAAGTCTACTTTAGTAAAGTCAACTAAAGTTGTTACTAACATAGAGGTGTCATGCCATAAGGATGGACAAAATGTCTGGAATAATTAATTATCTAAGCTCATAGGACTTGAACACAGAACCCTATAAATTATCACACTGCCTTTGGCAATATGAACATTTCTTGATTTTTGAGTCATAAATGTAGAGAAAATAGGCTTGCAGGAGGAATGCCAGAAGGGAGGTGGAGATGGCATGGGTAGCATGAAGGTCTCTCATAAAGAATGGTTGTTCCCTGGTACTCCTCCCCATCTAATTGTTAACAGCAAATCCCTTTGGTTTTTACTTTGGTCAATAAAATTCTGGCCTTGGCGATTGAAAAAGAGGAGCAAGGTGGGCCTGTAGGCATTGTGAGGCAGCTGGAGGAAGTAATGATTCTGTTAGACAAAATATCCTGGAGCATGAAGGAAGAAGTGAAGTAGAAATATTTTCTGTAAATCATCTAATTCCACCCTGCTACAACCAACTGCCTTGTAAATTAGACATTGGTATGCTGAAGGATTGTGGCCATATTATGACAGCAGTGATGAAGCCTTCTAGGAAGCACTTGAGAACCAAGCATGTCCTGCTCCTTTAGACACAGAAGTGACTCTCCAAGGACATGTGTTTCCCTTTCAGCTGTGTGGTAGGTCCTGGTACACCCAACTCTGAGGGTGGGAAGGGGAGAGGTATGAAGAAGGTTGGAGGGAAGTGCAGATGAACTGTGAATTGTCTTTAGAGATGCTCTGGTAAAGTAAATAAGATGCAGGCAGAAGGATGTTAGCATCTTTTCCTTAGCCTTTTCTTTTCTGTCCCTAAGTCTCACTACATCAGCTTGAAGAATGTAGGCCAAGACTTTCAGCAGTGCCTGAAGAACCTGAGAAAATCAGGCTCTGCTTTCAGGTTAGTCTGAAGTACTTGGAGATGACTTGTTGTGTAAGACTTATTAAATGACATGGAACAAGACAACTGTCATAAATCACACCCTCTCTTCCGCCCTTACACTGCTGTAGGTGGATCAAACAAGAACACAACTTCTTTCAAATGTGCAACGTAATCTTACCCTTTGCTCCAGTCTCTTTGTATCTACAACTTACATGGTATTGGCTGTAGCTGAAGAACTACTGTTCATTTATTAGTAGTTGTTATCAATTAAACTGCCCTCTTCAGTTTCTGGAAGTTGAATTATTGTGGAAAGCTTTAACATCTGTCTGTAACGTGTCATCAAACTCTTCCATTTACAAAAATACCATGCAGGCTCCCACATTATTCCCGGAAATATTACCTGTTAGATTAAATTGTGAAGTGTAGGAAGTGGGAGAAACCACCCTAAATCATATTGTATGCTGGGAAAAAGGAAATGATCTTAAGCTAATGAAGCTGGAGAAAACCACAGGAGTGACATGGTAGAGACTTCTACAACCTTGATAGAAGTAAACTCTCTGTGTGCATGCATTTCTAGCAGATGCTGGATGAAAGATGCCCTTGTGCTTCCTTCATCCTGTTCCACTCAGACTTTAGCAGAACTGCCCATGCCACTTCACGAACCTCACTTTGAATCATGAAGTGATTCCTGGCTCCCTGCCTGGGCTAGCAGACTCCTCTATTTCATTTTTCCATTGAAATTTCTTACGGGGTTTTGAGTCACACCATTTCCCTTGTCTTCCCAAATTCCTACTTTCCTTTCCTGTTCCTCCCTCCTCCCTTATCTGCTGCATCATTCCAGTGACCTTTACTACACCACTGAATGTTTTTCCCATGTTCTCCAATTCTCAACCCCAAACTCCCAGTGTGATGGCTCACCACTGAGCCCTCTGAATTTTGCAGGAGCTACCTAAAATCTTGGGGATTCAAGGAAAAAGTCTCCCTTGGTGAATCATTTAGGACTGCTTTTTAGAGTGAGTAATTACTTTGGGGTCAGCATCAGAACAAGGAATGAGAAACTGTTGCCTTTCATGGAAATCACAGAGTATGGTAGACAGCAAACTAGTAAGTCAAGGCAGAAAGGCTTCTCAACCCAAGGTCTGGGCTGGTCTTTAATTTTCTTCCATGCCTTTCCCCTATTGTGCTGCCAGAGGCACAATCCAGGAGTGGACAGCCCCTCTGCTCTGCTCACTACTTGCCTCAGCAGTGCTGTATAAAGAGGACTTTTCCTGGGTACCCAGCAATCCAGCCCTTCCCTCTTTCAGGGCTTTGAACTGTGTTTGACTGTTCAAAGCAGTCAATATAAACAGGGTGAATAACTCCCTTTGTAGTGACTGTTCTCATAGCAGGGAAGTCAGCTTGCTCCTGGAAATCACCACCATCCCTTGCACAATGCCTGGTACTCACATTGCCTAATGATGTGTCATGAGCCACCTCTTGCTGAAGTGCCACAGGAGAGTGAGGAGGAGCCCAGGGCAGTCCTCCTGCACTAAGGGAACTCTGGCTCCCTGGCCAGACCAACACTGGCTTGTGCCCTCAAGGTGGACAATTCATCTCCCTGCTGTCACATGGGCATGTTGGGGACCATTGTTTTTGGAAAAGACTTTCAGAAATGGCAAGACAGCTCTGTGTGCTCAGAGCTGCTGAGCACTTGGTCTCAGAGTATTTTTATGGAGCAAAGACTCTCTGAAAGAAAAGTGTAAAGTGCTGTCTTGGATGTGTCTTGAGCAGCTCTGCAGCAGGATGGCCAATTGAAGGTGTTCCCACTGCGGGTTCATAAAGGTGTGGTAAATGCAAACACACTAAGGCAAAGACACAGATGAAGTGTGTGACTAAAAGATGATTAAAGGCTCCTTTGAGAGCTGTCTACAGTTACTATCAAAAATGCCATTGAGGGGAAGAGAAGGACAGAATATTGACCTGCAGTTAAAAAATGTGCATTCTGCTTTGTTGTCTGGGCTTTTGAATTTACAGTAGGAAAATATGAGCTATGACACTGGGCTTTGTGAAGCATGTGAGGATTTAATAATCACCATAATAATAATTTTAGATTGTTGTTGTTACTATTACTATTACTGTTACTATTACTATTACTATTACTGTTACTATTACTATTGAAACAGATCTCTTCAGTAAGAGGCATTTCTTAAATGCTAACAATGTTTTCACTGTAATACCAATGCTGCTTAGATTAATGGCTATACTGTTTAGTGTTGCAGCTGTTGTGTGGAAATACTTCCCAAGTCATCCCAGGTCATGTAAACAAAAATGTATGCTGTCTCTACCAGTATAAATGGGAAGAAGTGAACTAACAAAACTTTTTCAAGATTTTTTTTTTGTGTGTGTGTATTGTTGCTTTATATGACTGAGAGGCTAGCTGTGTTAATGTGATGCTGCTCCTTGGTGTAAATGCACTGACACTCATCTGGAAAGGTTCCTACATAGTGTTTTTAGCTGCTTTTGTAAACTGAGCTCCATTTCCATCAGTCTAATAGGTGGTGCAAAGCTGTTAAAAATCTAGCTGCTGTACAGTGATCTGTGCTTCAATGCTCAGCTTAAAAAAATTAATGTATACCTCTCAGGTCCATTACAAGACCACTTGATGAGAGGTTGTTTCATGCTGTACACACAAAGCATGCAACACTGAAGGGTTACACTATGATCAATGTAACTATAACATGAAAATATCAAAACATGCCAGGGTCCAAAGGAGGGAGGGACTGTCCAGGACAGTATTTGTGCACAATATGAACAAATACATTTCCAAAGTTGTCTACCAGGTCTTGATTTCACTGAAAGAGCTATTGCATTATTTTCCAGTGCAGTATATTTATGTCTTACTCATTCAGAAAAGGGATATGCTAAAAATAGAAGAAGAATTTTAGGGTGTTCCATGATAAATTTGGCATGGGTATGGTGCACTTCACAAAATGTTTGTGGGATCAGCCCTGTTGTACATGTCTAAATTTCTGTGAAGTATCAGGTTGCTTACATGCCAGATGTTGTGCAAAGTGAGAAGAAATCCTTAGGTATCTAGCCAAATTCCTGTGATTTCCTGAGCTAACTTCCTCCAGCTCTGCTGAACTGAACTGTGAGAAGTGACTCACTAAACATTTATAACACGTGGTTCTGCACAGTGGTTTGAGATGGATCCTGGTCTACCAGATAAGTTGCTTTATCTGAGATTTTCCGGGGAGATGTTGTGGTGTCTCCTGACGTATGGCTGCCATGATAACAGCTGCTCAGCCTAAGAGGAGAAATGGCCATTAAGAGAGAGCAAGGGTGGGAATGAAGCAATATGGTCAGCAGGGTTAGCAGCAATACCCAAAGTTATCTACGTCATTGTTTCATTTTACTAATTTTGAAATGATGATCCTGAACAAAGAAGAGAAAAGGAGAAGAAAGAGTAGCAGCAGCTGCCAGGAGTCACCAGAAAACTGGGTTTGGTGGAGGCCTGCCTGGACAGCTTTCTAGGATGCCTGCAGAGACCCATTGGTACAAGCAAAGGACCTCGAGAGGCTGAGTGAGGTTTCTCTGCTTTTTGTAGCGTGTGTTGGGCAGAGCTCCAAAGAAGGCAGAGGGCACCTCACCCTCCTTTGGAGCTCTTTTGAGTCAAGGGAGATATTCACCATGTGGACACACTCACACTTCTCCAAGATCAATACATCTCTGGGTAGGCAGGAGGCTTCACCTAGCACATGGGTTGCATGATGGCTATTGGACTGGAAAACCCATCCATAGCAGATGTGGCCAACAGCAGCCCAGTCACATGAGAGCGAAGGCCAGGAAAGATGAGAGAATGGGCTGTCACCAATGGAGCTGTAGAACAGGAGGGTTTCACTGGGGCAGGGCATGTCTCATCCTTTCCATAGTGCTTCCAGATCTGTGGTTGCCCACAAATCAAGATCTCCTCAGCAGGAAAGTGAGTTTGGAAAAGGTTGGCAGATCAACAGGGGCACTAGGGGCAGGTGAGGCTGCACAACCATTTCTCCAGGGCTAAAACACCGTTTTGCTCTTCACCTTTCCTTTTGGAAGGTGCAGTGCAAGTGCATGCTGAGCTTAGGATGAATCATGCCCAAGGGCTCTGCCAAGTAATTTATTTAACTATGTTCAGCCTTTATTTTCTTAAAGCTTCTCTCCTAAAAGCCAATCTTATCTTCCTGCCAAAGGCAGCCTAATTGTTCACTGGATTGGCCCGAATCCTGGAGTCATCCAGATCTCTGGCAAGAGCCCATTCATTTAGCAATGTCTTGTAGTGCCTGGTCAAGTGTCATTTTTCTGATTAAAGAGGCCAATGTCTGTGTTTTGCAGAAAGAGGCTGAGAGCAGTAGGGAGCATGTGCAGGGCTCCTTAATGTGTACAGTGAAGACTTAGGTGCAAATGAAAGAAACTGTGACAGGAAATGTTGTAGGACCTTGAGGTCTTGCAACTGATAGTTATGAAAAATATTAATGTAAAGCAATGTCAAGAGTAGGTCATTGGCTCTTCCTCTGCATCTTTGATTAAAGTGAAGATTCTTCTTTATCTAAAACTCAAGCTCTTTGAGAAGGGGAGAAGCTTTTTCAGGGCAGTGTGGTTGTGGTGGAAGGTGGCAGAAGTTAGGCTCTGAACCTCATGGGCAGGCCTGAACATATTGTGAGATGGGAATGAGCAAGATCTGCACCGTGAGGACGTCACTGTGATGTGGGAAGGTTATGTAAGTTGTTTTGTTTGATCCTGAGCAAGAAGGCGGGCATAAAAGAGGAGTGTGGAAAATGTAAGAAAAACTGTTTTAGCTCCTGGGCTTGTGGTCTTTCCTCTGATGCTTCTCACCCCCTTTTCTTCGTAATGGACCTCCTTGCTCAGTTTCAGGAGAAGTGATAAAGATGGTATCATTGCCTCCCTTGTCACAGAATAAAGCCTGAAAGAGAGAGCACACATTTGATCAGCCTGTTAGCAGACTGAATGGCAATTACTGACTTGTGCCTTGTAAGATTCTCTTAAGAGAATCTCATAAGATCTCGCTCTCTTGTCACTTCTGCTCTAAGCAGTGATACCTGGTAAATGTCCAATGTGACTGTATCAGAGACTTCAGGGTTTTTCATTGCTTGTGTGCAAACACATTTTCCACTTGTACAAGACTCAGTCACGTACCTCTTTTCCAGTACTGGGATGACCAGAAAATTCAGATGGATTTGCAGAATCCTCTCCTGCATGGTGTGCAAGTCATGACAAAAGCCTTGCTGTTCACAGAATCATGGAGGCTGGAAAGGACCTCTGAGATCACCAAGTCCAGTTTATGCCCTCACACCACCACATTGCCTAGACTGAGTGCCACATTCAGTTTCTCCTTAAACACCTCCAGGGATGGTGACTCCACCACTTTCCACTTGCAGTCCATCCCAATACCTGATCACCCTCTTCATGAGGAAGTACTTCCCAAAGTGCTGAATTGTGATTGGCTCTGGCTGCCTTGATGCCTGATGAAGTGTCTATAAAATCACTGCTCAGTAGACTGCAGTGAATGACTTCCTCTCATTCCTCAACCACATGATTTGCTGGATGAATCAGAACCTGGGTTTGTTTTGGTTTTTTTTGTTTGTTTGTTTGTTTTTGTTTTGGTTTGGTTTTTTTGTTTGTTTGGTTGGTTGGTTGGTTTTTTTGTTTAACTGGAAAAACTGCATCTCTTTTAAAGCCTTGCATTGGCAATGAGGATTTGCCACTTGGTCTTGTGGCTCCATTGGACCCACCGTGGCTGCCACCATGCTCAGGGGACAGGATCCAAAAAGTTCCTGCCTTGCTCCTGTGGAGAACCAATACAGCAATAGGAAATACATCAACAGTCACAAAGCAATTCTTTGGGTTGTGGCATCTGGCTCTTCAGGGGAAGGGAAAGGGAAAAACACAGCTCTAGGGATTTCCCCCTCCTCACCACAGCCTTGCTATGCCCAGGCCTGATGTAATGAAACCCAGGCTGTGACTTCATTAGTGACTTGCTATAAAATACTGATGTGCTGAGCTGCTGTCACAGCCAAGATCAGGCTTGGGAAGTTGTTCTCTGAGGCTGGAGGGCAGTCTGGGTTGTGGAGGCTCTGCAGTATGATGGGGCTGTTCTGCTGGAGACTGGGAGGAGCCAGCCTGGAAAGAAAACTGGTTCTTGAGCTGGGAAACTGAGCTCGATGCCTACTAAGTGTGAAGAGAGGAGGAATTTTCCCTTTCTGGAATAAAATGGAAAATGAAAGGGCAAGGAATGTAGTATGAGTAATGCTTGAAATGAAGCATATGAATAAATGAGCACATAATGTTTGCAAGGTTTAGTTCATCAGTTCCAGGGGAAGTTGATAAGAGGCTTTTCAGTACTTGTGACCTTGCTTAAGGCCCATGATGAATTTTTCTTAATATTTTCTAGAAAATCATTATACAAGAATTTGAAAGACTTTTCATCGTATGGTACAGATAATTATTTCATAATAGATTTCATTATTTTCAAGCATAAGGTTAGGTTTTTGGGGTTTTTTTTTTGACCATTCCTTCTATCTCATCATATTATTATGTCTCATCTGTCTCATCCTACCACATGTCAAGATTAAACTTTTTCAAGTAAACTGAACTATTCTGAATATCAGAAATCATTATTAAATAGCAACACTTTGAACAGAGGAAGACACTGCAATTTGACTTCTAGCCTGAAAAGAATAATAGACACTAGCAGAATTAAACATCACAAAACTTAGCCTTGTGATTTGTCCTTGGAAAACATTTCTTTATTCTTGATTGAAGTGCATGATCCAATAAGTAATGTACAGCTGAAATGTCTCCAGACCTGAGCTGACATTCTGGGTTGGTTCTGCTTTCACAGCATAGTTTTTGCATCCTGATGGATGATACTGTGGGAACTGTCTGCACCACTTTAGTCCCAGGATTATATCCCACAGGGATGGTTCATACATATCCAATAGTGACTTCCCCTTCTGTGGCTTCTACAAATACATCTGCCATTGCTTTAAGCTGCTCTGTCAATGTCACTGCTGTAGTTTTGGAGCATCTATCTGATGATGCAGTAATGTTTGGTACATTTTATTGGGGTGCAGAAACATAAACCTCAGATCAGAGATGATGGGGAAATGTTTTCATAGCTGGTAGCTTGTTTTGTGCAACTGCTTTTGGAAGGTGAGGGCAAGAAAACACCTGAAGCAGTGCTTGTGAAAATGGAGAGAGCCTAAAATGATTTCCACTTTTATATTTTATTTGTTTTATCACCTCCATCTTTATGCAGAAATTAGAGACTGGAAAATCAAAGCAAGAAGGAGAAGCAGCAAAATAACAGAAATGTAAGGAAATTAAAAGTCAGTGAATTGAAGGGATGAAAAAAATTTAAGTATTTACTAAACATTTTTAGATTTGAGTAGAGTTGCTTCAAAACCTAAATATTGAATTGATGCCTAATTCCAAAACATAATTTTCCTTCTATCAGTCCAAGCAGTAGATGATACTGGAAATGAAAATGACCTAATAAGGATAAACTTTTTTTTTTTTTTTTTTTTTTTTTTTTAATCCATAAATCTAACAACTTTGTTGGCATTTGTCTTTTACCTTACAAATGTGTTCTGCTGGGCAGCCCTGGGCTTCCCATGAGCCTCACACAACCTCAGAGCACAAGCAGCTGCAAGAAGCGTTCATAAATTAGAAAGCCCCAGATTAAATAATTTCTTCTTGGTCTGGAACTGAATGAAGCTGCTCGGGCTGAGGTACCTGGTGATAGGGCTGAGGAAAGTGTCACTCAGCAGCAGACGGTGTCTTACTTATGCAGCTATTTTGGCTGCTCTGACTCTCCTCTGGAGGTTGTTGCATCACACTGTCTGCAGAGGGAAACAGTGAGCCTATGTTTAGATGCTGTGGACATGGATGAAGGGAAATGGTGGATAAATACTGCAGGATATGGCATCTCAGGAAAAACTGATGACTTTAGCCATGGTGGACAGCTTCCTCCTCTTAGACCAGAGGAGGAAGCAAGGAGCCCTTGGCAGTCCAGAGGAGGGGTTGAAGGCTCTGACTCCTGGCAGTTGTCAGACCCTGTCAACTCTCTGCCTTCACTCTCCTTGGAAACACCTGAATTTCAGAACATTCTCTCATTCTCTGCAGAAGGTGAAGCTGTGGCCATGGGAACAGCACTCTGCTGTTGATGTTGCTGAAAAGATGTAGCATTGTGCAAAGGATTGGCCTGGATTAATTTTGATTTTATTTATCAGACCAGGATTGTTGTCAAAACCCACCTGCTTTAAAAACCATGAAAATAAGAGTAGTAAAAAGGATGAAAGAGTCAAGTGACTTGGAGCCTGCAGAAAGTCTGGAGGCTGCTGCTTGGCTCAGGGCCTTGTTTCAGTGAAAGCTATTTAACATTTTTTATAACTGATGGCAAAATTGAACACTATTAATGGACTTTCTTTATGGCTATAACTCATTCTTATTTCTCAGAGGCAACAGAGTAGAGGCCAGATTGCTTTATCCTGTGGTATTAAAAAGCCTGGGGCTGAGAAGCTTAGTGCTGCTTTGTCAGGATTTTCTGCATCTGGCAAAATAATAGAATAAAATCATCCCATATGGAGAGCTGCTTTATTTTTTAAAAGAATGGTCTTTCTCTTTCAATTCAAAGTCTTCAGAGAAAGGTGGGGAGTAGGGGGTATATGTGAGTATTTTCATTCATTAGCTGCCTTTTCTATATTCAGGAGCTATAATTCCTATGAGAGTTAAACCTCTCGCCTGTATGGAGGAGAAGGCAGATAGAGATTAAAAGCCCTCTTCAGACATATGAAAGATTTAGAGGGTCCAGAGTGGTGAAGAGATCCCAGGGGAGGTTACAATGTCATAGGTAGGGGAAGATGAATTTTATAAAATCAAATTTCTTTAAATGGAAAAGAAAAAAAGAAAACATGGATTCAGTTTTCTTCTTTTCTTTTCCTTCCTCCAACTATTAACAACAAAAGGGTATTTTTTTGTTTTCATCAATGTTGCTCAAAACAGAAAGTGAGCATCTCTAGTAATGAATCACATTGCTCATCACTTGCTCACAACCCTTGGAAAGTTTCTTGTGAGTTTTTGAAGTCAACTGGTCAATCAGATGAAACCTCTTCTGGTGACATACCACAAGTAGCAAATTACTATTAGGAGTATTTTGAGTGTGCTGACACACACTAACTTACATCAGTTGACAATATCAACTAAACTTGAAAAATATAACACTGTTTCTGAAACCAGAAACTAAATCTATGATTAATGTTTTGATGTGAACAGTTTACTAGGCTCTGGGCATGTAAAAGAAAGAATGTACTCAAGGGGACAGACTCAAATACCAGTGAAAACAGATCTGAGTAGGATCTTAGGGATGAAGGAAAAAGAGGAAAGAGTGAGCTCCTACCAGATTTTTTAGCTCTTTGGTCCCTTCCCTCCCCACGTTGTAAGAATTACATTTCAAGTAAATGCCTGTGTTACTGCAATTCATAGAACAAGAGGAATGGAGAATACTCCTTTGTCCTTCATTATCCAAGCCAAAGAAGCTCAGATGACATCTGTCCCAACACCCCACCCCCTAGCTGAGGGTCAGGTCTGAAATAATCTTTGGGAAAGTTTGAACTTCAGATCTAAACCTTGGATTTTCAGCAAGTGAAGGTGTTTGAGGTGTAATTACACCCAAGCGTGGTCTGGTGTTGCACAGGGTCAAACAGACAGGACAGGATTCGAGGACAATGTATCATAATGCGCTTTGTTATGTGGCACAACTAAATTTTTCTTTTCATATTTGTTCTGAGAAGGTCTGAAAAACCCAGGTGAGAAGAGAGGCTGAGCACTGTGCATTTACAAAGTCTCTGCTCCAAAGAGCTTAGTATTTAAGTATTAAAAAGTGGATAAATAGTGAAAAGGAAGACCCTTGGAAGTATATTGCATAAAGTCCCTAGCAGAAAGCAGCACAGAAATATCCTGTAAGTCCCATATCTCCTGTGTCCTGTCCCAGAGTTTTTTCTATTGGCCTGACAGTCAATCATTTCCTCATCTTCTCTTTCGTGCAATCTATCCATAAAACTTCTGCAGAGTTGTGGTTACACGCTTCAGTTGTTCAGAACATCTTAGTTACAAGCTTTGTCTCTTAGTTTTTTTGGAAAGTCCACGTCAAAATACTACTCAATAAAATTCAGTTAAAAAGATTTTCCCCATCCCCTGAGCACAGGCACATTGTCAGCAGTCTGTTAGTCTACAAGTCTGAATATTGCATGTTCTTCTCATCATCTGGTTATGCTTTATATCTGTGTTTACATGATACTGTTTTAAGGAACCACTGGTAGATCTGGGGGTTATATGCTGGATAGTCCAACAACAATCCTACCAGAGGATCAAACAATCAAACCAGAAGAACTTGTCAGCTGTGGGGCTTGCAGTGTTTTAGGTTTTTGCCTTGGGACACTCTCAAGGTTCCTTGTTTACCCTGACAAGGAGGTAAGATAGGAATTTTAAGACAAGGTGTTGCCTAGTAAAAGCAGGCTGTTGTTGAGGGAAAGATAAGTCTGGGCAACAGTGGGACATCAGCCACCTTCTCACATGTCATCACTGTACCTAAAGACCCCCAGAACATTTTCATTGGGAAGAGAAATATCATTCAAGAATTTAGGATGGTTAAGTGTTACTGAGATGCGGTCCTCCGCATTGAGGTGTGTCAAATGGAGCTGGAACAAGGTCTTAAAAGTCTTTTCCTGGCACATTTCTGCTGTGCACCATGTGGATAATGTTTGCCTTTTGACATTGTCATTCACGAGGAGATCTATCTTGAGGTCGATGGGGCTGTTTGAACAGCTGGGAAAATGGAAGTTCAAGTGGCAAAAAATCAAATAGATGCCTTGATTCTTTATCACCAGCTCTTGGCTCTTGCATTGGATGTCTTCACAAATACCCTTTTTGACCAGGCTCAGTTTGGAGCTGTTTACAGGTTTGGACACTAGAAAGGAAAGCAAACATATGCGAAAATGAGCTGCTGAGTTCTAATGACCCTATTTCAGCCCCATGTGACTTGCAGCAGTGTAATTCCTGATAAATGGAGATACCCTTTCAGTGGCTTACCTGCAGGAAGCTCCATGGAAAGACCCTGGACACATGGCTGGGAGTTCAGACATGGAACTAGGGTGTTAAAAGGTTCCAGGGATTCAAACATCCCTTGAGAAACCCAAGACAGGGAGATTCAGTGAAAATGGCCTTCTGCCATGTTTAAAGGGAAATAATGGGGAGGAATATCCATGTGTTTGTGTGCAGAAGGTATACCTTTATTTTTTCTTCTGATGTTAAGAAGTGGGTGTGATCAAAATAGGGGTTTACCAAACAAACCAGGGGTTTCAGGAAAGCAAAGGATTTTTTTACTGATGAAATATTCATTTGGTTAAAAAGCTACTGATCACAAAACCCAAACTGAATAGGATAAAGAACCTGCTCTTCAGCCACTTCTGCACATCCCTCCTTGCCAGCTCTTACCCTCCACTGGGCTCTCACTGACCTCTCATGTATGCAGCGGAGGTCTTAAACGGCACTTTCTGTAGGATACCTAAATAGTCTTCAGAGGTGTTCCCTGAAGGAAAGAAAAGATTAAGTGACAACTCCATATTTTATTTTCTATATTTATTTATTTATTTTATTGTAAAATGCTGCCAGCATTTGGCACCTCATGTATTTGCTAGAACCGTGCTATGAGCAAACTCAGCAGCAGCTCCAAAGCAACAAACAGCAGCAGCAGCTACAACAGGATGTAGGAGAAGTGAATCCTGATGCTTGGCTGATAGGATCTGATCTGCACAGGGAAATCACAGCAGGGTAACTCAGCTGGTAAATTTGTAACAGTCTAAATCTCTGACAGATTGCAGATATCAGTCAAAAAAAGAAATTATTATATTTCTTATCCTACTTCTTACAGAAATGAAGGGAAGCTTAATCTATTTTTAAGGTGCAATTACAGCATGAAGCTTTTAAACATTGAAATGGAACATGCTTCTCCAAATGGCTCTTTTGAAACGTTGCTCTGTTCCCTCAGTGGTTAAAATGCACCTGTGGCCAGAGCTTTAGGTGAGGTTTTGATTGTTCATACCTGAACTCTGTGGATCGCAGGGGCAGGGAAGGGGCACAGCCCAGGGCCAAAGGCAGCCGTTTGTCCCGGGAATGTCCCCAAAATCCAAAGGGCCGGGCCGGGGAACGGCCGGGGCTGCCCCGCTGCGGAGCGCCCGGCGGTCACGGACACGGGACGGAGCGGTCCCACGGCCATTGGGGTGCAGCGGGACTCGGACCCACGGCCACTGGGGGACTGGACATCTCGGTTCCAAGGCTTCGGGGGAACGGCTCCCTCCCACGGCTGCGCCTGGGACTGCGGGCGGCTCCTCCTGCCGGAACCGCATCCCCGTGTCCCCCCTCCTGCATCCCAGCACAGCACCTGCACCCCACCACGTCCCCTTGCGTTTCATCTTCTTTCCAGCAACATTTCACCTTCCCATCTGCTCTGTGTAAGCCTTTCCTCTTTTAACCTTCCTGGGCGTTCAGTGAAGGGCAGTGATTATACTTCCTGTATTTTCTCCTTGTGTAAAATCACAAAATGATTTGGCTTGGAAGGGACCTTAAAGGTCATCTAATTCCTACTCCCCCCACCCAGGGTACACAAATCACCCAAGTTTTCCTGTGAATTTCTTTATAAAGTTGGTACAAGGGTCAATCAGATCCTACAAAGATCTCTGAAAGACCAGTTAATACACAAAACTAAGTTCTACTAAATCTTGTCCTTACATGAATGAGAAGTCTCCTAAATGCAGAGTGGCACAAGGATGTTAAACTTCATAGTATTCCTGAAACTAAGGGTGTAAAAAAAGATATTCACCACTCTAGACCCTTAGAATATCTGCAAGGACTGATTTCTGCTTGGTCCAGGAGAAGCTGGTCCCACTCACAAGTTCCCCTGCATGGCAGTTTGTAATATTGCACCCTCTGCACTCACTGCTGAAGCAGGAGGCTGTGGATATCTTGAAAGAATTGCAGTTTTTCTCTGCTTTCAGTAGTTGATACACTTTGGACAGAAGCAGGTGCTCGTGCTCCAAGAGTAAGTTGTGTATCTAAGTCCCTTGGCTGTGCAGGAAATCCCCAGAGAAAAAACAAAACCTATTTTCCTTATATTAGTCATATCAACAGTGTTTTATTGAGTGCACAGGCACTGCAGAGATGGGGAGATATGGCATGGGATGGGAGAAAACCCTTCTGTCCCTCTTTTAAAACTAAAGCTGTTAGGACGGTAGCTTCTAATGGAGCCCCCAAGGATTGCAGGTGTCCTGCAAGAAGACAGAGTATTTTTACAGAACCTGGCTGGAATTTAGGGAATTTATCCCATAAAGCAGAAAGTCCTCTGCTGTTCAAGCAGCCTTTGGAAGCTGCAGCCCTGCAGCATCTGCTCAGTAAGCCAAATGCTGTGCCTGCACACACAGCCCAGAGCTGCCAGGAACCCCATCAGTCATCAGCTGCTTTGAGATATTCATGGCATTTCTCAAGATCTGCCCCTCACTGATCTCACTGCACTCTGCATTTCAAAAACTGTACTTACATTTACTGAGGTCAGCACAAGTTTTGTATGTGTATATGTCATGTATTGGGTGATATCAGCTGTGTTTCTGAGAAGGCAATGTGTGGGGAAAAAAAAAAAAAAGATGTTTTATGGAGATGTTTCCTGTTCTTAAGGCAGCTTATATCTGGGTTTTAGTCTTATTTCTCAAGTTAATTCTTTTATCTGAATCCTTTCAGAGCAAGCCAGAAATGAATTTACTAAAGTTCCAGGACTAGTGGGTGGATGTGTTCAATTGAATCACCTAATTGGCTTTACAATAGTAACAGGGTGAATCAGAAGTAATCCCACAGAAGTCAATAGGATTATGTGAGCTTAAAATACTGTGAGAAGGAGGAAAAGCAAAGCTACATTTGGGGCTAAATACCAAGGACATCATACTGGTATCATTGTCCACTCTGATTCATGGATGCTGTATATCAGGCTGCTTGAAAGAAACCTGTTGGCAAGGAAGGAGCCTTTGCAGGATGCCATTTAAGCTCTTTTGTCCTAAAGAAGCTGTCAAGAGATCATTCAC
Organism: Heliangelus exortis; assembly: GCF_036169615.1. Classification (NCBI taxonomy): domain Eukaryota; kingdom Metazoa; phylum Chordata; class Aves; order Apodiformes; family Trochilidae; genus Heliangelus; species Heliangelus exortis. Next base: position 303,681 of record NC_092443.1, on the reverse strand, counting down.
TTGACCCCTGTCAGCATAGGTTCCATTAACAATTTTTCCCACTCAGCCAGAGAGGGTACACCACAGGACTGCGAAATGGAACTGGGAGGAGCTGTAGCCTCACTGACATCCCCATGATTTCCACCTGCAAAGTGGAAACCAAATCCTGAGGTTTTCAGTTTAGGTCCTTAGGGGTCTCATCTAAGCTCCTCAGGACCTAAAGAGACTGTATCTTGCCAGGAGGAATTGTGGGGCTGTGGGACACATGGATAAACGGGCTGCTGCCAGACAGGTCTGAGGAGATGTGACTGCCTGCGGAACTCTCTTTGCTGGTTGCCTCTGTTTCCCCACCTGTGAGATGAATATAATGGGAGCTGGAGAAAGGGCAGTGAAACCAAGAGATGACAGTGACATGCCAGAGCACAGAGTATTCCTACCCAGACATGGAAAACCCCTTGAATTTTTTATTTTTTATTTTTTTTAAAGCCTTGTCCTAGTACCAGGCACCTCTTAGAGTGATGTGCTCTGCAGTGTGGATGGCATCACAGCTGGCTGGAGGCTGCAGGCACAAGAGGAGGTCAATAACCTGAACTTACTTTATAAAGTAAAGAAGTGTGGGCAGGAAACAAAGAGCTTGCAATTCCTCTGTACCCCCCACCCAATTAAGTGCTTATGAAATTATGCAAGGTGACTCCATACATCTCTGTCAGCCTTCTAGATAGGCAGAACTCACCTAATTCTCTATTAGGCAAGCTATCTGAGCAGCTATCTGAAGTCCTCGAAGGCACTGTTTACTCTCTGCTTCCTGTGAAGTGTCCTGCAAACAGCTGCTGGACAGTAAAGTGTCCTGGCTCGGCTGGACTGACCCAGCTGAGTGATGCTTGCCCAGTCCCAGCTGGCTCGTGTCCTCTCCTGGGCCCAGCAGCAGAGCTGATCTCTGCTCATGGCTGTGTCTGTCAGACATGCACCTGCAGAGCCTGAGGACTGTCACTCTGCTCCTGTGTATTGAAAGGGGACTGAACTGCCACCAATGCTAAGTCCTTCCAAAAATGTCAACTTTGGAAGTGCCCCTTTCTTTCTTTCAGAAGAACCTCTTAAGAACTCATCACTGCACATTTGACTTCTCAGAACGTGTAGAGTTTAAGACCAGAACCACTGAAGTCTGTCCTGCTTATCAGTGTGGCATAGGTTACAGAATTTCATGAGCTGTTCATCTGAGCCACTGTCCCTGGAGGGATTTCAAAGCTGTGTGGATGTGGTGCTGAGTGATTTGTGATCCTGGGCAGTATTTGCATTTCAGAGGAGACAAATCATGGGTGTTGTTTATGTGTCTTACCTGTCCTGATGGGCTTTGCAATGCCCTCCTTCGCAGGATGAGCTGCCTGAAAAAGAAGCAAGAGAAGAGATGGGTTTACTGGGAGCTGGGCATAGCCATGTGTTTTAGAAGGAGATCTTAAAAGTTTCTCTTGCATCCCATGAACTTTATGAGCAGGGAGCCAGTGCCGGGCTCTTATAGAGCATCCCAGGTCTCTGAGGGATTGCTGCAAAGCAAATAGCTCCTGCAAGCTCTCTGCCCTCATCCAAACACCATCCTCAGTCATCTTTCATCACAGGCCTTTTTTTTTTCTTTCTTTCTGCAGAAAATCTCCATTCCAGACACAGCCAGCAATTCTCTCAGTAAGGTCAGAAATGTGTGTGGGTTTTGATGGGTATGTACTGGAAGTGGAAGCCCTGAAAACCTCACTCTGGGGTTTGCAAAACTTGGAGAGCGTAGGACAGAGTGGGACTGGACATACATGATAGCCAGTGCCGGTCCCTAGGAAGCCCTTCAGTAGCTGGCTGAAAAATAAAAAGTCAGGAGCCCCACCACAGGTCTGAGAGTGACAGCTTTGTCCTGTTTCACCTCTACATTTCCAAAGGTGGCTTTGTAATTTAAGTATCTGTAATACATGAATTGGTCATTTTCTCTCCCCACACACAGTAAGACAGTGAAGAAGTTATCTGCTGGGACAGTACTTCTCCAAGTGACCATCCTAAGCTGAACTGGTAGGCTGCTGGGTTCAGAGAAAAAGAGGAACCTAGAGCTGTGGGTTGAAAAAACAGGATTTTCCAAGTTTTAGATCCCCTACATGACATATTTCCTTGCAAACTCTCATGGATCCTGTGCACATGCATCATTAAATGTGGGACTGAGAACAGCCATAGCTGAAAAGATTCCCAAGGGCCATCAGCCAGTTTCTCAGCTTTGGTCTTAGAGCTTTGCACTGGGTTCTCCCTCTCACTTACACTCAGGGCACAGGGAAGAGTAACTTTTCCATGTCATGTATGAGCATTTCTGCTGGCTGTGGAGAATTAAAGGCATTTTTGCCTGAGAGGAAAGGGATGCTCTGTTCCCAACTAGATTATGCTAAAAGAAATCAGGCAGCAAACCCACTTCTAGCTGCAGGGAAATGTTTGGTAAAGTGCAGAATAAGCTGAGTTTCCTTCATTAGAGAAAATTATAATCGGGTGCCAGTGAAAACAAGTTTTATCTTCTTCCCTTTAATCATTTTACAAGAAAACAAACGGATGCCGCCCAAGGGTCATCCTAATGACCTGTGTCAGAGCTATCACTAGAGGTCTCTGAAGTGTCCATCCTCATCTAGAAAGCTCAAGAAACCTAAGCCTGAAAACACAGTACCCTGAAGTTAGCTTTTGGTCAGCTTAACCAGGGCCAGGGCTTTTCCACTAGAGATTTCCTGTGGTGTTCAACAAGTGGGAGATCTGCTTTCAGGAGCAATTTTCAGTGGATTACTCCTTTACTCCCCCCCCCTCCTCTCTCCTCCCTTCTCCTCCCCTCCTCTCTCCTGTCTTTTTTCCTTTTCCTTTTCCTTTTCCTTTTCCTTTTCCTTTTCTTTTCCCTTTCCCTTTCCCTTTCCCTTTCCCTTTCCCTTTCCCTTTCCCTTTTCCTTTTCCTTTTCCTTTTCCTTTTCCTTTTCCTTTTCCTTTTCCTTTTCCTTTTCCTTTTCCTTTTCCTTTCCCTTTCCCTTTCCCTTTCCCTTTCCCTTTCCCTTTCCCTTTCCCTTTCCCTTTCCCTTTCCCTTTCCCTTTCCCTTTCCGTTTCCCTTTCCCTTTCCCTTTCCCATTCCTTTTCATTTTTATCAGTGTTGTCCACCAGAGGGCGCCAATAGGTCCCAAGTGGAGCAGCCCTGGGAAGATCATTTTTAAGCAGAGAGAAATCACCAGCTCAGAGTGCAGGAAGGAATTGGGTGCTGCAGGAGCAATTCTGGTTCCAGCAGTGAAACTGCTAAAGAGGTTTAGCATTTTTTACTCCAACAGCCTTGAAGACTAAATCAGCCACTATAAATAACTGCACTGACTTTTAGCAATTGCCAGCCTGGTGCCAGAACAGTGCTGAAAAGGTTTTTCCAGCCAGTTTGCAGGTTAAAAATACAAGGACTACAAAATCCATAGACGTGGTGGACTGTCCCAGATTCTGGGCTTTGGACATTCACAGCATTTGTTGCTAGAGGCAGGTGGCCTGAGTGTCTGATACAACAGATCTTGCAGTGCTGCTTTGCAGATTTGTTAAGGTATGTGTATCTTAAAATTACATTTGTTCAGTCTTTTCTGTCCCAAACTCTTTCACTGATTAAATATATCTCTCTATACACATAAGTGTCTACATAAATGTACATATATTTATAAACCCAGTAGCAGTGAGATGCAGCAGGCAGAAGGGCAGAGGTTTTAGCAATCTGATAGTGTTAAGAAGGAAAATGTAGATTATGGACCACCACAGAGCAACTATTCTTATTCCAGAGAAAAAGAGTTACTTAGGAAGGCTATAGACGATCAGATGGCTGAAGCCAAGAATTCCTTCAGTTGAAAGATGAAGAGTTGAACTAACTTTAGCCCCACACGTAGATAGTTTAAAAAAAATAGTAGGTTAGTTCCAAAAAATGACACTTTCCATGTCTGACATTAACACACTTTGTCACCCTTGGAAATAAGACATAAAGGAAGTTTCTGGGGTGCTGGAAAATGTGGGCGTGGGTACTGTGTGTATTAGAAGTGCTGTAAGAATCAGAGAAGCAGCTGTGGTATCAGAGTTCCTTTTTTGATTTGGTCTCTTGTGGTGGATTTCCTTCACTCAGAGCACCAAGTTTTGTGGTGATGTGAATTCCTTTTTTCTACCCCGTGTGATTTTCTCTTCCCAATGGGTCTTCCCATTGCAGGTGTAAATTCATCAAAAGGAAGACAAGCAGCCAAATTCCATGTACCTACTATGGGGCTTATATCCTTCAGTTATCCTTGCTAGAACTCTGCTTTTGAATTAGAAATCACACTCTAGAATGGGGCTGACACAGCAGAGCAGGGCAGTCAGCTGCTTCCTCCTCACCGTGGGGCATCCCAGTACACAGCACCACACACTGGCCCCCACAGAGAGGTCTTGTGTTATCTCCAGCACTGAAATTTAGCAATATTTCAGAGGAGGACATGTAGACACAACCAGACCATCTCAGACAGTGGTTGTTTTCTGAGGAAGCAGAGAGAGACACATCTGAAACCAGGTAGCAGGCAACAAGGCATTGGGCTATCTTCTCTCCACCTCTCTCGTAACCAGGCAGGACAGAGGTTGGCTTGCCTTGCATCTTGGATTATGAGCTTTCCACTTCCATTTATTGAGTAGAAATTGCATGCTTGAAATTAATGTTAGCTTTCTTTTTCTGCAAGATCTTTTCTCCCCATCTTTGTTACTTCTTTCTCTCCCCTAATTCATGTGGGCACATTTATAAAAAAAGGCGGAAACCGATTTTCTGGCCACAGCATATTTTTTTTGGAAAACAGTAGGTAAAAAAACAAAACAAAACAAAACAAAAAAAAACAATTAATAAAGTAAGAAATTGCTTACCGTCCTCTGAAAGACCAAGACCATGATGGTGGCTAATGCAATGATGAGCAACACAACAAGAGTAGCGATGATGAAATATGAAAGTGTTTTGGTAGTGGCTCCAAGCCTCCTTGAAATGGTGTCTTCGTTATCATGCATGGCTGAGTCATGAGAGTCCTTCAGTTGAAAAAGTGTTTGCTCTTGTGCTGAGCACATTCTTATATAGCTCTCAGGGTACTGCTCTGGATCTCCCCTCGATCAGGTTTGAGATGCGGCCCATCTCTGTTCCTGGCTGGATTTTCCCCCTTCATCCTGGCTCATGTGATCTGGAAAAAAAACTTCACCACTTCTGGTACAAAGAAAGAGGGACCTGGGGGCGTGAAGCAGAACGCAGATGTGGAGAGGTGAAGGAGCATCATGTTCTTGCTCAGGGATGTTGCGACGGCAGTTTTGTGCACTGCATCAGAGGTTTCTGATGTCAGAAGGTGAACAGTTATCAAGATCAGTCATGCCCCCTTCCTGGCTTTCTGTCACACAGGGAGCTATGCAAATTCTATTTCATTTTCTACTCAGTGCAGCTGCAGTGCTGTACAGTACATTACCCCAGAGCTCTACCTCCCTGTTGCACAGAGTAACCAATTCTTACTACCAGGAGTGTCTCAGAGCTGCCATCTCCAGAACTCTGAATTTAGAGGTGAGGTGGCTCTGACTGTGAAGCTCTGGAGAAGCTGGGTGTCCTGGCATCTTACTGCTATGACTACAATCTTTCATGAAAACACTAGAGCACAGCACTACAGAGGTTTCTGTACATTTCCAAAGTAGTGTTTTTCAGAGCATCTCTTATCACCATGGAAACAGGAATAGTTTGTTTAAATGAGACACAAAGGGGAGCAGCCTCCTCTCTGTAAGGTGAGACAGCAGTGTAGCCCACCTGATCAAGCCATCCTCAGGAAATCTGTCCCTCAAATCTGACAGGCTGTATGTGATGGATTCTCACCTGCTGGGTTCTGCGTGATGGATGCAAAATGTCTGGACAGCTGCTGGCAGCAGGGATTCTCACTCCCCCTAGTTTATACTGGAAATTAGTAACTGAGGGAAAGATTTATACAGGTTTGCCCATGAAAGGTCATTCACCCCCTAAAGCCACCAGTCCTGCTGAATAGCAAACCCACCATTTGGGAAGGAGAACACTGAGGATTCCTAGCACTGTCACTGCTCCCCAACCTTTCTTGGCAGTGTGACAGAAATAAAAAATAGGAAAATCCAAATGACAAAAATTGTGGACTGACTGGCAGCATCTCCTGTTCATGAAAAGATGGTTCACTATCTCTTGCTTGTGGCTGAGCAGATCCACCCCTCAGCAAGGGAGATGGTCTTAGAGGATAATGGTAGCGTAGTTTTGTCACATCATGTATGGTGTCATGAGGGTACTGTCTTCTGTGAGCTTGTAGGCTTCTGTGCTTGCACATGGATCTTCATGGAGCTCCTGGGAATCTGTAAAACATTTGGGCTGAACTTCCTTCTGAGCATACCACCGGACATTGAGGATTAGTGGTGACAGCTGCAAAACAAAGAGAAATCAGTGAAGGGTGGTGAGGAAAAAGGGACCACATTTATCCCCTGTGTAAACAAGTGTGACCCAGATTAAATTTGGCTTGTTACTTTCTAAACTAAATGTGGTTAACCTGCTTGTACAGCATTGAAAAACCCACATAGTGCAGCCAGCTAGAAATGCTGAAAGCTGCTGGGAAGGTGACATCCTGACCTATATGGGCCCAGAGCACCCAAAGGTGCAGTGAGATTTTGCTGTACAGTGTTCCTGCATGGAAATGGCAAACATTCCAAACTGCTCCAGCTAACAGCAGCATCTATGAGTGGTTCCCCTTGGGAGATGGATGAAATACCTCTCAGTGCAGCAGTGAAAGCTGCTGCACAGCAGAGCCGGCAGCAGCTTGAAGAGAGCAGCGCTGAGCATTGAGTGGATACTTTGTAGCTTTGGCAAAGTCAGTGGACAAACCACTGCATCTCCTTGTTCCACAGGGTTTTTTTGGACTCCCACGGCTGTAGGTGGGGATGAACTTTAAAACCTATCTTTAGTGCAATGGTCTGTTACCCTGTAGTGCCTAAAAATGTCACTTTCCAAACCCTATCACACTGCTAGTGCCTGATTTTCCGGAGCATGGGTCACTGCTTTCACACCTTCTGACCTGTCACAGCTCAATAGTATGAGTTTACGCTGTGTTTGCATCAGCACATGCTGCATCCTCTGTAGCAAGGAACTTTGCATAAAAGGACCAAGAGGGAGCAAACAAGTGAGCCACAAAGCCAGCAGCTTTACTTATTTCTTGGTAGTGTTTGCGACTCTTTTTAGCAGAAAAACAAACCAATGTATCCCAACCCCATGTTAATAGTTATTGACATGCTCTTCTGATGAACCAAAAGAAACTTGATGAGAACTAGAAACACATCCATGTGGTCAATAGAAATTCACCCTTGGCTGAAGTCTGTGAGAACTGGAAACCTTTCTGAAGGACATTAACAGCAAATTCTTTGAACATGCCCAGGTACCAGGAGATACAGGGGTGGGGCATGTACAGGTTCCTTTATAAGATTCTGGATTTATCCTCATTGGGAACTGGGTGCATTTCTTATCAAAACCACGATTCATCTAATTTGCTACATGAACCTTGTTAGCCTTCCAAAGTCAAAGGGATCTCAGAGAAGATGCACCTTGATGTCTCTTTTATTACCTTGAGTGATTCCTAGGAGCCTCTAATTAATAGTCTTAGATAGCAAAGATACCTCTTGGTTTCTTATCTCCAAAGAGAGATCCCATGAAATACAGTTATTTAACTGAGTTGCACCTAAGTGCACACATACCAGCACATGGGCACATGCAGGTGCTTGTAAATAATTTTATATGGAAATGCAAAATCAGATAATTGAGGTTGCTGCACTACGCCATCAGAACCCAAGGGATGAATCACCCTGTTGTTGGAGGTTTTTGTTTCCTCTGATGAATCACTCTGCTGTATTGCACTTCAGCATTACATTTGTACTCCACAACTCAGCCCCAGCCAAGGGACATGGATGCCTGGGCCAAGGCTGATAAAATTGTTTGGGACTTCTTTTAATTATATTTATTATAATCTATGTCTATTTCATGATTCTAATCCAAGGGTTGCACACTCTGACACCCACACTCCTAACACTGTTCCAAAGATAGTGATGGCTATTGCCATAAAATGGTCTTTTGAGGGAGATGCTGTGTATCTCATCCAAGCCTTCTGCTCCTGCAACATATTGGAAGGTTTCCAAGAATAACAGTGTTCTTCTCTTGTTGTTTCTCAAATGAAAATAGACATCTGATGGAAAGAAAGTAATAGGAAAAAAGAGAAAGGTTAGAGCTGCCCTCGCAGTGTTAATTCTTGAGAAGCTATGCAGAGTTCATTAGTGCTATGCAACTGTCTTTTGTGTTCAAGAGAATTATATCACTCAGTCTGGTAGGGGAATAGAAAAAACTGAATATAAAATTAGTTGGAAAATTAATTATAGAGGTGCATCTCACCTACAGTATATATAGGTGCACTCTTCAGGTGCTGGTGCCCACAAAGGCTTCCTGAAGAGGTCCCCAGTCTTCTACAGAGCTGATGTGACATGGCTCAAGAGCCTGAGCACACACAGAAAAGGCTAAGCTGAGGAGATCTTAGCTTAAGTGACCTTTCAAAATCCACACAAAACATCAGTGATAAAACTAGGAAATAAATCCTGCCTCTTCTGGAAGAGTGGAGCTTTCCCTCCTGATGTGGAATTGGAGGAAATCCTAAGAATGAGTCAAGAATGATGCTTCCAAAAGCCTGAAATGACGGAAGTCATCTGGAGCTTTTAATTCATGACAACTAACACAAGGTCAGCTTAAAGTTACTGGTAGCTTTTGGTTAAGAGCTTGGTCCTGGAGCTTTCTAGTGCCCCATATCTATAATTTAAGACAAAAATCACCATAAAAAAAGCTGCAAGCTCCCTCCTTGGGGCAGGGCAGCACTTGGCTCCAGCCAGCATCTCTGGAAAGAGCTGCTGGAACCCCAGCCCTGGGCACCTCATGCTTATGCTCACATACCCTGTGCTTTGGAGGAGAATTTTTGTGCAGTGAATTTTCCAGAGTTCTTTGGCTTCTCGCAGGCTCTTCTCATGGATAAGGGGCAAGATTTTCATCAGGGCGCTGGATGAAATGCCTCTTCTCTCCCCAGGCTCTGAAGGCGTGTAAGCTAGCCAGAGCTTTCTGGGTGAGTGATTCATCCTGGCTCAAATTAGTTGAGTTAGGTGGCGTCAACCAGTTCAGTAACATTTGTGTCCCCAACCCATATCACAGAAGGATTATAGAAACAGTCTCGTTGTTTGATCTGGGCATCTTCCATATATCTAACGGCAGGGGAAATAATTGAGGGAACCTGTGATATAGGAGCATGAGCTTCATTAGTAGGTGGAGGGCTAGGAGGTTAATCATATTTTTTGTGAAAAATTACACCCACCTTTGTTATCATCCCTTCTGAGGGTGGCAGACACCAAATACACATAAAGCACCATGTTTGGGAGGGAAATGATGGAAGGCTGTCATCAAGCGGGGATGATCCAGAGACTGAGAGCTGTGTCAACTGGAAGCAGCCAGGGAAGAGCGGTAAGAGCAGGATAAGGAAATCAAGGCATTCTGTCACACAGCAGTCACAATTCCCAGGGCATGATCACCTCTGTCTGTTCAGTTACATAAGCCAGAGAAAATGTGTTAGTCACAGGAGAATAAAAAAGTAAAATCAAAATATTCAGCCTTGATGACAGCCTCTCTTTGCCTCTACAAAGGTAAATGTCAAGCAAATTACTGCATCTGCCAGAATGTTCATGAGAACAGTTACCCTAAAAATAACCAAAGCATTTATCAAAGCTGTATTTCTTCAAAAGGACATAGCCACAATGGATCCTGTTTTGTTTGCCCTCTGTGGAATTTAATTTGGCATTTCTGTCCTTTATTCCAGCCACAGAGTACAAAATCTCTGCATTTCCATTGATATTCATATCATTCAACTTGTCTTGAATTAGTGTAACCCAGGAACCTTAGCAATGTCAGCCTCAATTTATGCAGAAAAAATTAATCTTTTCTGTTCTTGAATTTTTGCCTGCCAGAATTACTTTATTTCTTTCTTTGATGCCTCTATGCAAATGCCTTAGCACTTCCTTGAGCATCCAAATCAATGGTGCTGCTCTATAAATGGCTGCACTGGGGTACCTGGGTGTCCCCACAGCCACTGGACAAATCTCCATGGGGCCACCAAACAGCAGCTGTGGCTCATTGAATCAGTGGAAGACATCATACCAAGCAACTTGAAGTGGTGCTAAAACCCATTAGAAAATCTGAATTGTGGTTTCATGCAAACTCTTTTCCTTCTTTGAGCCCATCTAAGTTCATGCCCCTTAAATTTCACTCTCAGTTTCAAGTGTGAATGAAGTCTGAACATCTTCAGGTAAAATTCAGCTAGACAAAGCAACCTACTTTAGACTAGTTTCAGTATAACCTAAGCCCAACCACAGAACTGCTCATGGTTTCCAGAGCAAACCATATATTTCCCCAAGTTTTTTGAGGGTGTCATTTCTGAAAGTTTCATGGAGCTTTTTTTTATTAAAAAAAAAAAAGCAAGAAGTTTAAGCACTTCGAATTAACTGTCCTATAGCTTTGAGTTATCTGTACACTTTTGTCTACTGGACTATAACATTGCAAGTCTTTGCTATGAGGCACCTGGTTGCAAAGAGATACTTCTCTGTACCATGTGAACCCCCAGTTGATGTTAAGTAAAAATGGATGGGGTTATTGCCTCTACTTGGCTCCTGAGCTTTGGGCTTGGCGTTGGCTCTTCTATTAGCCTTCTTGGTTCAGTTTGAGCCTTGAATACATAATTGAGAGAAAAAAATCAAGGATTCTCTTTGCCATGGTGGGAACTCTATGGATGGTGTTGGCACGGCATAGACAAGTCTTCATCTTTTATATCCCAGCGTTTAAAGAAACTAGGAAAATACTGACTCCAGTGTTGTTCTCTTTTATTGATGAACTGTGGCTTCTTCCGGGAGAGAATAAAACTTAGGTAATTTGTAAGTCAAGCCTGGGAACTCATCAAGCACTTGTTAGCTCAGGCTACTCACACACATGTGAAGGTTGTGCAGCAAGGGCTCTGAACAGAAAAGACAGTTTCAGCCTTGAATTCATGACAGTCAAATAGTAGATAAATGGAAAAAGGAGTGAGATGAAGGATGGGTAGTTCTAGAGATACACTGTTGAGAATTACTCTTGAAATATAATGTATTTATATTTTTTTTCAGCTCACCTGTCATTAACTCTTTCACTAGTCAAAACTTTCTCCTTCTTAAATTCACAGGGACTCAGGTTTAATTTTCCTTCCCTTTAGTTTGAAGAAATAAAGAAACCAAATTACTCCAATTCCTTTCAGGCAAGGTATTTTCTTGACTCTGTCCTGCCACTGCAACAGTTCAGCAGGGAAATTCTGTAGCAGAAGCTGTTTCTCAGAGCAGGCAGGCTGGGAAACTACAAAGTGCAACTTCAAACAGTGCTGAGAATGAAAACAAACACAGCCAACAACTGAATGTGAGAGGCACCCACTTAAATGCAAAAAACATCCCATTTTCTCTGTGGTCACTGTTAAATGTAATCAGACGGTTTCAGGATGTGTCTTGACAGGCTGGTTGGGTTGGATTTAGCTGTTTTCTAACAGGTTTGGCCTGTGGTTAAAAAGGAAATCTGGTCTCATCTCCAGGCTATGCCTCAGCTGTCCTGCCCAGCCTGTGCTGTGTCACCTGCTGTGTCCCCTTTTTCCAGGAGCCCCAGAAGAACGGAGCACACTCAGCACCACACTCACAGGGTGAGAGCTGTGGACACACATGGCCTCACCAGTCTCAGTGTCCTTTGAAAGAAGAGGATGATTTTAGACAAGCTACTAATGGCTTTGCCTTGGGTTTCTTAGTCCAGAAGCCCCAAAGAAGAGGTGGGAATGGAGTGAATGACCCTTTCATAATGCACACACTGAACGTGTCTTCTGTGAAAGCTTTGGGAAGAGTCACCTCTGAACCTGGCCCTGAGCAGAACCTTTGGGTCTAGAGCCATACACATAACTCCAGCTTTTGACAACCCAGAACTCAAATCCTTTTACAAGAAAGATCTGAATGATCTCTTACCATTTTACAGACAGAAAAACTGAGGCAGAGGATGGAGCAGTAGCTAATGGAGCAGAGATGCCCCCAGCTTTCCAAAGGCCTTTGCCAGATGTGATGGACATGTGAGATGGGGTGGGTTTCTACCCTGAACTCCTGCTTAGGAAAAGCTCTGTAGGGGCTTGTGACAGTGGATTGTCCCCACCTCCCTGCTGGGTCTGGGCATCCCCTTCACATACAGCCAGGCAAGGCAAGGAATGAGGGAAGGAGTTTGGTGAAGATAATGAAAAAGAGGGGGTGGAGGTTGTGAAAAGAGATGAAGCAGGTTTGACACAAGCAAAGGAAACTTCATGTTTGGAACTTCAACAACTTGACTCAACATTTCTGCCGGAGCAGATAAACATCTGTCTCTTTTATTACTGGGAATCATCTTTTTTTTTGTGTATGTTTATAAATAGAAAAAGCATGTTGCCTCACGTTATTGCCTTTGCTTCCTTTGCCGGCGCTGTGATGTGCCAGGATGGGTGAGCCACAAGCCAAATATAGGTCATTTGTTCCTCTATGGTGAGGGAGGGACAGCACAGCTGAACCACTTCTTTCTGCTGTTATTGGTGTTGCCACACGATATTATCTATATGCCTGTATCTATTTTCTTACCAAAAAGCCAACTTAGGCAGAAATAGCAAGACCTCAAAGTCTAAAAACTAACAATGAGAGAGAAAAGCATCAATAAGCATCGGGGCATCTAGAAATCTTTTAACCTTGACAAAGCCTTACTGCTGTTGTGGTAACAGCCAGCAATGGAAACATAGGGTGTTGGTGACTGTGGAAGTGTATTACAAGGCAGGCTTGTGAATTTGCAGTCTGAACAGTCAATACAAACTCTGATGGGAAGCAAAAACATGGAGCAGAGCACTGGTTATCTGGTCTTCAAGGCTTCATCTTCCAGCCTGAACTACATGAATTGCCCTTGCTTGCCTGGAGCATCCCCAGGAGTGGGCAGCAAAGCCCTTCAGTGGTGGTGCATGCAGGATGGTCCCACAGGGAACAAGTTTGGCTTTGAGGAGATGGAAAGGGAGGACCAGCAGGAGCAGACTCTGGAGATGGGTCTCCAAGGGCACCCACTCTGCCTGCCCAGGTGGGCTCCAGCCATGGTGGAGTGAGCAAATGAGAGCTGGTAGCAAAAGGTGCTGGGAGCAAAAGGTGTTAAAATTGAGCATGGTGGAATGGGAAGGTGCTGCTGTAGGTTTCTGGGAGCAACTTCACTGTGCTCTCATACACCCCATCCCCTTCAGAAGGATCCAGGGGCATGCAGCCCTTCCCAGGACATGACCCCTGTGCCCAGTGGGGAGACACTGAGCATCTCAGCTTTGCCTTGGGCTCATCTAAGAGCAGGAAATCCCAAGCTGGTCAAAATTATGAATATTTAAAAGAAGACAACAATATTTACTTGTTAAAAACGCTGAGGCAGTCTTTTTAGGTTTGTTTTCATTTCAGCTAATGCCAGGTCAGTTTTTCTTCTGATCTGCATACATTCCCCATCCCTCTTCAGGCAGCCACAGTGAGAACACATTTCAGAGCTGCTGACAGATTTCTGGTGTGGTTTTGTATGGTTTCCTGAGAATCAGGGGACTGTTCTTGTTTTGCAGTTTTACAGAAACCCACAAGAATGCCTAAAGTGTTTTAAAGCCCTAATAAACAGGCAGGTGTTGTGAGAGGTTATAGAGGGGCAAAAACATGTAGTATGGCTCAGCTGCTGATCCCTGGCAGCAAACCCCCTATGAAGTTACTTGGAGCTGCAGCGAGGGGGTTTGACCCATCAATGAGGTTATGAAGCTACAAGAAAAATGTGGTCGGTTTTACTAGCACCTGTGGCCAATTCCTCTCAGAGGTCCTCCCACAAGGCTGCATGTGCTGTACAAGATGATGCAGAAGGAACAGGAGGAGGGAGATGGTTGTGTCATACATTCCCTTGGGCTCACTATTACTGTTTTTGAAGGAAAAACAGTAATAAAAGCTTTAGACTTCTTTCTTTTTCCCCCCTTTTTTTTTTTTTTTCCTCTTTCACAAGGGACATTCAGTGGAAACCTACAGCAGGAAGGAGCCAGGCAGTCTCTATCTACGTGCTGAGCTCATCCCAACCCCTGTGCCTCAAGGAGGAGAGAGGACAGGACAGGGGCAGATGCTCACATAGAATCATCAAATGTTAGGTTTAAAGGGACCTCAAGGATCACCTGTCCCAACCCCTCTAATATGTCTGTCTATAGGAAGTGTCTCAGCACCCTGTTGAGCTGAGACTTAAAACTTTCCGGAGTGGGGGAATCCACCACTTCCCCTTGGAGACCATTCCATTGTCTGACTGTCCTCATGAGGAAAAATTTTCCTCTTGTGTTCAAACAGAATCTCCCAAGGAGCAACTTGTGCCCATTGCCCCTTGGAGTGGTAGCTGAGGGAGGAGGGAGCTGATGATACTTTTGACTCTGCAGGGCTTTGCTGAACTGAGCAATTACCTGCCCCTGTGCTGGGATGTTGACACAGATACCATGGAAATCCGTAGGAGCAAAGACAGCTGTTATGGGTTTGTTGTCTCTTCTGAGTAACCCCTTGCACCAATTTTTCTATGAGAAGAAAGTAAGTAATATAAGAAGAAAAATTATGAAAACATTCACAGTACTGGAGGGCAGTAAGTAGTTCTTATTTTGCACCATCACCCCTGCCCACATGTCCCTGGAGAATACTTATATTTGGATACACTCTTTTTGCTATTATACATGCAAAGACATAAGGAAAACTGCTTTCTGTAAGTGTTCACCCAAGAAGAAAGCAAGAAAAATACAGAATCAATATTATGTGATGATTTCTGAACCAGACATCTCTCTTTCCCCAACCACAGCACCGCACAATGGGTTTTCACTTTTTCCCAATGGCTTTGAAAACATCCTCATGCTGAGGAGCAGAACGTTTCAGGTTGATATTTCTGTACCTGTATTCTGAGGAGATCTCAGAACAGAAGTCACTTCTATGTGACTTCTGGTACACCTTTTTCTTGATAGATAGGTAAGGAACACTGAAACACTATGATGCTAGAGCATAAAAAACATCTATTGTAAGAACAATTACATGAATAAAAAAAAAATCTCATTACTTCTACAAGGAATGTCTAGCCTTTAACTTAGTAAATTATAAGTAACACCAGTACCATTTAATGCTGTTCACCCAGATAGAGCCAATGTAAACAGTGAAATTAAGAGATGCCAGATGTGAAAACTGACCAAAAATGATCAGATTTGAACAGTAGTTCTGGTTCTCTGCTTTTTGAAGTCCAATCTAAGAATCTTTATAATTTGCTGAGTACCTTCAGCCCCACTGGAAGTCAAAAGGAAAGTCTGCAGCTGAGCCTGGCTCAAGAAAGAACCCTTGAAACATCTCACAATGTCCAAGTAGGAATGAAGGCTCCCAAAGTCACAGGTGACTTCCATGGAATGGTTATGCTGGACAAAGTGAGAAGCCTTTCTGCCCATCTTGGTCCTATCTACACAAGTTGTAGGCTTAAGACTATCAATAGCTTTAAACCGTAAAATAGGAAAGAGTGCACAAGGGAAATTTGAACATATAGTGCCAAGACTGCACTAGTGACTGCTCATACCTCCCTGTGGTTCAGAGGGATATATGTTTGCAGTAACTCCATTAAAATAAGCTGTGATATTTTGAGAGGAGGATTTTTCCTTTCTGGTGAAGTCCATCTGGCAGCTTACCCACAAGCGTGCAAACACAGCAATGGCTTTGGCACTACCGTGCCTGCTCACAACATTATTAAGGTGCAGAACTTCTGTTCTATGATAGATGAGAGGGGATGGATTTCAGTTGCAGAGTGTTTTCTGTGCTTTTTTTTTTCTTTTTTTTTTTTTTTTTTTCCAGGAAGAGATAACTGAATCTCAGAACTGATGCACTCCAAACTCTTAAATGCTGCCACTGCTTATTAGCTGCTTGCTCAGTGGAGAATATTCTTCCTTATATAGGCCTTTCAAAAACTAGGTCAGAGGATTAACATGAGTAGTAGTTAAAAAATCCTCTTTGACAGCCTGTCTCCCTTTATTATTTTCTTACTTTGCCTGTTGCAGATGTCAATGTCTGCCAGCTTCTCTCTTGGTTTTTGCTGGGGTGAGCTGTGATGACCACAAATGGCAGCTCCATTCTGTGCCATTGCTGCAGACCCTGTGAACACTGTGGCTCAGCTGGCCTGTCCAGTGTGTTTGACCACTGATATCAATTGTCTTCTCAGGAAGCAGAGGTTGTTTTTCAAAGAAATGTGACAGTGACACTCCAAGCCTGGGCGTTCGGTTGATTTGTCAGTGGAAAAACATCTGAAGGCAGATGCCCTGGTTGTGCTATGGGATGGTGTGCTCAGGATGTGCTGCCTTTGTTTGCTGAAGGTCCCACACCAAGAAGAGAGCAGCTGGGCTGAGTGTCAGGCAGGGTGTTAGATGATCACCTAACAGGGCCCAAGAGAAGCTGCATCTTCCCCACTGGAGGTTCTAGGAGGTACTGCCCAGCCAGTCACAGTCACAAAACTAACTGAAGCTTTCTATGAAATATTTTAACTGAAACATAAATCTCCCCAGAATATTCTTGCTTTTAGACACTGCTGTTACCTCTGAAGGATCACACATAATACAGTTGTATTGATGGGACACATCTTGCCATGCTGTTTACAGGAGATATCTTTCTGTGATATGTATATACATATCTATATTAAATCTACATACCCACACATATTTCCATATGCCAATCACCAATAAAATATTTAATAACTGTCATTATACATCCACTTGTCTGAAACAAGTGATTTGCCAGGAGGAACACCACATACTGTTATCATATATTCTCTTTATATAAACACTTAATCTGCTTCCTGGCCTGTATGCACATGCACATCAGGACTAAACTGACATAAACTAAGCCTCAGTGCAGGTTTGAAATCTCTAGATGTCCACTTAGCAATGTGCTCTTAATTCCAGAAATGCCAAGTGCTCAACAGCCCCAAAATCTGCTGTGTCTTCAGCACTTTGGAAATCTGACCATCTGGGAAGGAGCAGAGTCTTAGCAGCAGGCTCTGGTTTTGCAGCTAATTGTGCAGCCTTTAGCAGAACAATAAAGCAGCTGATGTTTCTTTTGACAGTAATGCATGCAAAGCTAACAGCTATTCGCTACGGAAATCTTAAACTCTTGTTTTTTGTGTTGCTGTGTTGGCTTTGCAGTTGGAATGTAAGTCCCTCGTCAGCCATGTGTATCCTCTCTATTGTTTCTTCGTGAGTTCCATAGTCTAAAGAAGTGTACACACAAGTTATTCATTTTTTGTTTGGGCACTAACTGAGGCTGAGGTTTTGCTTTCTTTTTACCTTCTAAAATCCAGACAGCCCAGGGGTGGCAGCTGCCTTTGGTTTTGTCGCCTTTGTGCCAGAGCCAAGGGGATAACTTTATTTTTACTGTCTCACATTTAAAAGAAAAATTGGTTTCTTGTCTCAGAGGGTCCATGTGTCTCCATTTCTGCTGCACTGTAAAGTTCCCTGGGTACCCACACAGGTGATGTGATCAGGTGATGCTTATTCTTTGTTCAACTAAGTCAAAGAAAGCAGACTTCTGCTGAATGCAGTGTGCTTTATGGAGATGGGAACTTCAATAAGAATTGCTGGACTGTAGCAAGGAGAGAAGCTCTAAAAGAACAGATGGTTAAAATCCTTCCCTGGGAGAGGCTGAGCTTTTCAACAAGGAGCATTAAACAAAGCTAGAAGTGCATGATTACTTTTTCCTTTACTTTGATGGCATTCCCCACCTGCTAAGGCTTTAGGTACATGAAGAAAGCTCTGACCTGGGAAAAACGCCCGTTGTGTTCTTCCTTCCTTCCTTTTCTTTTTTCTGTAATGTACTCTGAAGCATATAGATAAGTGAATGAATTGATTGCTACAGGAATCAGAGACTCCTACTCATGAGCACACTACAATAAGAAAGATAAACGTGCTTCCGTCACACACTAACAGAGGAGTGGAACGTGGTACCCCTTGAAATGTTCTGGACTATTGGTGATTTCTGGTTGCAGGAGTTTATGCTGAGCTGGTAGCGCTTTGAGGTCTCTGTACCAGTGATGCTCAGCTCAACACATCCCAGCCTTGCAATGATAATTTTATATAAATAGAGATGGATGATATAGATGTAGATGTAGGTGTAGATATAGATATAAATGTAGAAGATATATATATATATATAAATATAGATGTAGATATGCTGACACAAATACAGATAGATACAGATATAGATGATATAGATACAGTACACACATATATGTACCCACACACTCTCCCTCTCTCACTAGTGTACAAGGAATACACCTTAGTGCAGATGGATATTTGTGGGCGAATGTCTCCAGAGCCATGGGTAGTTTCTACACATGCATAGGTACAGACATATGTGCACACAGCTATCCCTGTATCACCTGCTGCACTGCAGCTGACTCAAGGCACCTCCCAGTGGTGCTTCCTCAGCACTCAGAGCATCATTTGCACTGCCAGAAAAATCACTGGCAGGGTGCAGGACATGAAGCCAGCCCAAAAAGGTGCTTAAACCCTGAGTGAGCCATGGCCCAAGGGACTTGACAAACCCCTAGCAGCCCACACTGGCCTGTGCAAGACAAGCAGGAAAGAAAACAAGGGTGAGAGACTGCACCCTGCAGCACTTCAGTGCTGGCTGGGGCAGAAGGAACGAGGGGTGTGTCATCTGAAGTGATTTGCTGCATCCTCCAGTACGTAGGATTTTAATAGGGGAGTTTCATGCCTGAATTCTTTCTATGTCTGATGGCATGATGGCAGGGATGAGACAGTGCAGCTAAAGGTGCTTGCAGCACATTCACACACTCCCTTACAGCCACACTGGTACTCATGGGTGTTGCACTCCAAAAGCAGAGCAATCCTGTCTCCCCTTGCAGCTGAGAGACTCTAGTGCTGTGGTGTGGAAGCAGCACCATATTAAAGAGTTGCTTTTCAGCTCCATAAGCCAAATGAGATGACCCTGTGTTTGGCACTGGGGAGATGGTTTGGGTTGAAGCAGGTCTTAGAACTGAGGTTTTTGCACAGGGCAAATGCAATTTTAGTAGCTGACAGACATTAAACCTGTGGCTGGTGCTGAGAAAGTGCTTGGAAAGAATCTTGGAAAGTAAAGATCAGACTGGTCAGGAGTAATCACAAAGAGAAACTCAAGATATTCTCCCCCATAACACTAACTCCTCCTACCCCCAATGTCTACACGCATCTCGGTATGGCTGGAATATATTCACATAGAGGGCTTCAGTGGAGACTCCTTTGAGCTGACAGGACACTGCCAAAACACAGAGCTGCTGCCTGTGCTGTTGGTCTGAAGAACTTCTTAAAAAAAAGCACCTGCAATTAATTTGACTGATGTGGGGTGTGGCATTTCCAGATGTTCTGGCTAATGCAAGGTAGAGGATAAACAGAGCTTGTATTTAAAACATGTAAAAATTGTCATCTTGGGCATTTAAGCTTTTTACTTTTTTTTTTTTTTTCCCCAGGGAAAAGTCACAAGGTTCAGGTACAGTCTTCTTTTTCCTTTGCTTGGACGAGAAACAGTCTGTTTCACATTATTACTTCTCTTTCTCTGCCACTTACAGAAGCAGGAGAACAAGGCACTAAGTAAAATAAAAGTAAGGAGGGAGGGAGGAAGTAAGCACTTTCAGTCCTGAAAGTAGTTTCAGTTTAGGCAGTGGACAACATTTCAGGTTAGCTGTTGGTTTTGACCCTTTCTGCACAACTAAAAAGAAGGGAATGCCTTAGGCAAAGGGAGCCACAAAAGTGGTAGTGAAAGGGATTATCTGGACTGGAAACAGCCACATGTTGTCTTGGTCTATTTTTTCCCTCCTGATCTGTCTTGCTCTCTTTCCTCTTTGCAGCATAGAATTTACAGTAAAAACACAGGAAGCTGAATGATTTCCACTGAGGAAAGTACCTGACAAAGAAGTGAGGGACTAAAATCATCGGGGCCCTTTGACTTCATCTCTACCCATGGCTCCTCAGTGGTTTCAGGCAGAGATGCTCCGTTGCAATGAGACAACTTTCAAGTGGTTTTGCCAGTGCACGATAGGCAGAAGGGTTGAATTTCCCCTGCAGCAATCCAAGCACAAGTAGCACTGAATTTGTGAGTAGCAGCAGCTTAGTTACAGTGCATGTTGTGCACACAAAAAAAGCTACAAACAACAAATAAACCCTCCTACCCATTAACAGGTGGTGATCAGGGAGCATTCTGCACACACAGTGTGGGCTTTGGAGGCTCCTGTCTGTATCCAGAGACTGAAAGGCTGGTTCTTGGGAGCTGTGATGAGGTGCACTGGGCAGGGAGAGGCAGTGTGCGAAGTCCTGTCTGTACAGCACAGCCAGAGCTGCCATTTGGAAACTGTCCCCTCTGCTCCTCTTTACTTCTGAGTAGCCAAGTTGGAGAAGTAAGGAAGGAATAGGACTTTGAACTCCTATGTTGCAAGACCCCTTTGAAAAGCTTTGCCCAGTTTCTGAGGTCCTGAAGAGGGATTTTTACCCTAAAAAAATCCCTTATCTTCAATGTCACCTAAAAGAGCACGAGTGAGTAATTCTTCAGATAGAATCTCACTGAGACCATGAGTTCCTCACACTTTAGAAGTGACTAAAACTGAAGTGTTTTTTCAGGGTGTATGTGCCTAAATGTAGGAGTACAAGGGATGAAAGACAGACTGTGAGCTTGGGGAGAACAACAGCTTCATTGTTCAACTATAATGTAATGACTTGCTCTAGCTTTCTTTCCAACTCCTACTACCCCCAGAAAACCTGTAAATTACAGAAGTGTTGAAATGTTTACTTGTGGTTGCATTTTCCTGCTCCATCCTCTACTCGGTTTGTCATTTCCACTGCAAAGTGAAAGAGGACTGATTCATTTTGCAGAGGGAACATGACTGATACAAGTCCGGACAGAGACTCATTCTCAGCCTGGTGGAAATTCCTCACCAAGGTTGGTAGCGAAGAGAAAACCTCTTCACTGTACAATCATCAGGATTGTGTCACTGCTCCTAAATTTCTTGGCCTTAAGCCAGAAGCAGATTGTGAGCAGCTGAGGATGACCCAGAAAGCCAGAGCTGTCCTTACATCATGATTTTATTATTTCTTTTTTCTTTTTTCTTTTTTTTTTTTTTTTTTTTTTTTTTTCTGAGAACAGTCTTTCCTCCTCACCTAACCCAGCTGCTTCTTCACTGCAGAGTGGTCATGTTATTCTTCCAGTTTAAAGATCTGGGTAAGATTTGGTTTTTTGATAGCAAGGCTGTCAGCCTTTCAAGAGCAAAGATCATATGCACAGCTTTTGATGATACTTGCTTGCAGTCTTTTGGACACAAACCACACCTTGTTTATCAAGACAAACAGATGTTGTACCTACACAAAGCTGCTATCACACAGCTACAGGCTGAGATTTCTTTACCTGCTGGGGGAATACCGATGAAAAGGCACACGCACAAAAGATTGGAATCAGAAAGGTTTCTCAACAGATTTTTTTTCAAAGAAAATGATAAGGCAATCCTCAAAAGGGAATATCCTCACCTGGATCTCTAAAGCTGCTGAAGGGTTCATGTCATCTTTTTTTTTAACTTTATACAGGTTTTTTTTCCCCCCCCCCACTTCTGACAAGATACATTATATCATTGTGCCAGATCTCTTTATCAAGATCCTATATATGTAAGGAGTGTACGCCCAGCTCCTCTTAACACATAGCAAATCAAACTTGTAATTTTGAGCAAAGTGACATCCTTGTACAGAAAATTTGAGAAATAGAAGGTGTCTCCTGCTACAGATGACTGCAATAGTTTGGGCTACTTCTGCACTGATGCCTTGGTTTTGTGGGTGCATTTAGCTCAGCAAGAGGTGAGATTAATTCCCTTGATTAATAAACAAAAAGGAATAGCATTAGGAGAAGAGGAAAGGGAGCTGCACCCAGAAATGGTGCAGCAGAGGAGGGTGCTCTCCTGGTGTCAAACAACCCACAGCAAGGTTTTACTCTAGTTTTAGCAGATGGGGGAATTTAAAGTATCTGACACACCCGACATCACTCTGGTGTGCTGCACACTCAAGCCTGGATTTGGGAAAAATGCACCACTTAGAAATCTGAATCTCACAGAAAGTCAGAGGATTTCATAAGCTGGAAACTGCTACCAACTTAAGCCTCAGTCTCCCAAAATTACCTATCCAGCTGCTTTTTGCCTGCCTGATTTAAGGCACTTGTGTCACCCAAACTTCAGTAACAAATCCAGGTCTGGGATTTTGCTAAGACTGCAGAACGACAGAAGAGCTCTGAAGGGCTGGGAATGCTCCCTGACTGAAGGTCAGGAGCAGGTGCAGCAGCACTGGAAAAGGTTCTTTGCCACCCACCTGTTTCAAAAAACACCCGTTATAGTTAGAGTCCTAACTCCATAAATCCCATTCAATTCCCTAAATATCTCCTTCAATACATTTGAGACCCTTGGTCTTGCTACCTAAATACACCAGCACAATGATGGCTTGTGTTTTTTGACAAACCAAGCAGACAGCAAATTGGTGCATTCTTGACAGGTTTATAAGTGGATTTCAAAACTAAGGGTGTATTAATAGCTATTAAGGTATTCTTACAAGTTACAATCAGGAAAGTGGAGAGAAAAAACCCAGAAGGTGAAGATCCTTTATGACAACCCATAGCAGAGCTGCTTGGTACTAAATCAAGCTTGTGTCAGCTCTGAAGGGTGTTTTGGCAAGTGTTACTCCAAGAATTTGCCATTTTCTCTCTTTCAGCAGTAACCACGTAGAATATCAAGCAGGGAATCTGTCAGTGAGTAATTACACAAAATAGCTTTCTTGTGTGCAGTCTGTTCGCATCACTTCTGGAGCAAGCTATGAATCTGAGTGCATCTCCAACAGCCCTGTTTGGATCTGCCAAGCTAAATGACATCACAGCCAGATAGAGTCAACTTTGTGATGTTACTAGAAATGGGGAATAATTTCATAAATGTCAGTTCTTCCTCTGAATATCTGAAAACAGACTGTAAGAGCTTTCAAGTCCCCAGTCATACAGATTTAGTGCCATTTCCTAATAACTTGAAAAGCATCTTGAGAGTGGAACATATTTCTTCATTACTGGATTTGATCTCTTTTGCACTGCCACTCATTTGCTCTGGCAAACACCAAACAATGGCTATTAATTACGGAGAATTAATTTACTTTGCTGCTGCAGCTCAGCCCCTTGACAGTGAAGAGGAATGTCAAAGGAGACTTGTGTTCCCTGTGCAAAACAAACAGCTTTCACTAGTAAAACTTCAGTTATGGGAGAGGGAAAGAAAGAAATAAATTTAAATAATATTAGTGAGGAAAATAGAATTTTCTTGTTGATGTGACTATGTTCTTGCAGGCCAAAACTAAACTTGTTTTCACCAGTGTCCTTGCAGAGTTCCTGCTGAGTGGCCTCAAGGCAACGCTTTCCTACGTGCCATTGGTTTTGCTAACAAAGAGCACTGAGACACCAACAACAGCTTGGGAGCTCGGAGTCCTGGATGCCACCAGAGGAGAAGCCGGATACCTGCGGGACTGCCAAGAGTTGAAGCACGGGGCAGGCAGGGACAGACAGACGGACTCCGTGCGCCATCTGCTGGGAGCCAGGCTTGAGTGCCATAGGAGCTGAATGTACAGAAGGTCTCCAATGTTTTACTGAATAGGAACTTCCCTCCCTTTCCCAGCCAGGCACTGCCCATTCCCAGCCGGGAAATCCTCTGCACCGCTGAAGTCTGGTCCTAAAACCTGCTGAGTGATGAGTAGCTGCTCACCCTGCGAGATGTTTCTTGGGCGATGGATTAGAAACACCTTCAGAAATGAGACATTTTTGAAATGTAGTTGCTGAGAGTGCCTGTTAATCAAGCACAGTACACAGACTTTCACGCTCCTGTCTGCAGAACCTTCATACAGCAGTTCCTGCTGTCCTGGGGCTCTCTCACAGCAAAGCTGATCCCCGTGCACAGTCTAGCATAGGGGTTCCCTGCCAGGCTCTATTATCTGGAATGCTGCCAAAGTTGTAGTCAAAATGGACATGACAGTTCCCAAAGGCTAATGCTCAGCTCAATTGCAAAAGTGTATTAATCAAAATATTTCAAACAAAAATAATAACAATATTTTAAAAAAATATAAATACATGCTTAAAAAAACAGGAATATGGGACCTAAGGATGAAGGGAAGTGATTCTCTCCCTTCTTCCTTTTCTCCCTCCTGATTTTGAAGTTTGCTTTTTGGTGGTATTTCCCACGGACTTACATTTCTGTGTCAAATCAACAATAATCTGACCTTACCCAATACCTAGCACTTCACAGTAAGTCATTTCCCAGAGCTGATCCTATTCACTCTCACTGAAAGCAGCTTCTTTGCCAGCCACCTTCCAGGGATCACCAAGGAGGAGGCAGAAACATTCGCTGTTTGGAAAGTTCAACCTTGAAGTAGGGCAGAGAGACTGGATTAAAACAAAAGATCTTTTATTGTCTTCAGTTGAAGAATATTGATACAGAGGAACTACACATAGGTTTCATTCATATAAAAAAAAGAGAGCCCTTTATTTACACAAGTGTTCAAAGTTGTCAATAGTGCCTGAAAAACAACTCTGTCTTACCTTTGTATTTTTTTGTTATCCATTTTCACCTGGGTGGAGCAAGCATTGGTCAGTAACACTTAGAAAAACATGTAAGAAGCTTTTGGGCATGATTAAAAAAAAAAAAAAAGGAAATTTGCTCTAATAGTAACCAAATTGGGTGTTTCACTGTGACAAACCTGGAAGAATACTTACAACCAATTATTGATAAAAGGAACAGTTTTCATTAGGGACTCAGCAATGTAATCATTCTCAGCCTTTCTTTTACTTCCCCATTTAAGTAAATATATCCTGGACATGCACAAACTCAACATGTATGAAAAAAAAAAGGTAGAACTTTATTTAAAAGTAATTGTGCTTTTATTTATATATATATAAAAAAAATTACAATCAGACACTGTCCTGCTGTGTTTCTGAAAGCACGGGTCTTTAAAAATTACAAAAACTTAGCTTATTATTATCATTATTATTATTATTATCATCACTTTGTCATTATATTAATAATATTAATCTTATGCTTAAGTTTAAAACATACTGCTTTTCCCTTCCCATCCCCTACTACTCTGTGGTACTTGATATATATATATAAAAAGGCTTTCCAATGACCAAAGACTTTGAATTATAACTAATAATAATAATAATGATAATTAATCATACACATTTCTGTATGTAAAATATGGCTGGTTCTAAAACAAACTACCAATGTACAAAACTGTTCTCCCTCCCCCTGCCCTGGGCCACCCAAGAGATAGACTGTGGAAGAACTTCATCCCAGAGGCTTTCTGAGAAAAAAATTAAGAAAAAAACACACAACCCTTAAGATCGTTGTCTTTGGTGTGGAGGACACAAGTGCTGGGCAGCTGAAAGCACTGGGACAATAAGGTTTTGTTGTTTGGACTGCTGCAGAAACCTCTGTTGGGCCAAGGGTCACTGATGCTTTGGTACATATCAGCTCCTCACACCCCAGTGATGCCAGAGGATCTCCCCACACCCCCATTCTACAAACCTCCCCCAGTCACCCTGCCCCCAAGCTCCTCTTCACCACCTCTGGGGCTTTATGCTCGCTTTCGTCTTCCTTCCAGATTTCGGAAGCTGGAGGGTCTCAGCTTCATCTCTGCAAACTGGATGGAATATTCGTGGCCCTTCCAGTGGAACCAGTTAACACCCTGCAAAGACAAACATGAGTTGTGGGAGGTCACACAGGTACTTGTCCTGTTGTCAACCTTTACTGCTCTCATTTCAGCTTAAAAGCTGCTTTCTAACTTGGGAGCAGAGGTACAGCAAAGCAGAGAGGCTTTGGGAAGTGCAGGGCTCTGGACACTAGCACTCACAACCTGCACAGACAAACCCACATGTAGTCCCCCCCCAGAGCTGTCAATTCTTTGTCTGGTGTTCATGGCAGGAAGAACATTTTGTTTCACATGTTGAAAACTAAAATTTCTCCCTGCATACTTGGAACCTTCCCTTGAAAAATCACACAAAAGGGTCAATATTGCACCAGCCACCATTAAATTCTTGTTTTGTGAGCAACTACCCATAGCTTTCCCTATGATCCTTTAGTATGGAGAGTGGGCTTGAACTGGTCCTCTGATGTCTGGCTTGCTGAACCACCTGATCCGTAATTGCAATTCCCATTCTTCTAATACATTATGGAAGCCTTCAAACACCAAGCTCACCTGACTGTGGCTGTTGTCACCATATCTGCCCATCAGGTTGACTCGGTGACAGTTCTTGTACCAGAATGCACCCTTGTATGACAAAGCACAGTTGGTGATGGCAGAATCATTGTCCTTGTCAAAGGTGGAGAAGGACCTTCCATTATGGTATGTCATGGAGTCACCTGGAAGGAGGAGACAAAAGAGCAAAGTCAGTACTTTGTTTAGTTTAAATTATGTGGCCATTCTGCAGGAAATGTACTGTGCCATGCATCCTCTGTAAAGCCTGGATGTTTATCAAAGTTTGTAAAAATTGACTTGTTTCAATACAGAAGGAAGTACACATTTTTTGTTGTTGGAGGCACATGAAAATATTTTTTTCAGGTGGTCTATAATCCCCAAGATTATTAAATGTTTTGTCATGCAGCTTAGTTCCTGCACTTCTTGCTGAAAGCTGAATTTTGGGCCTGTACAGAAGGCAGTGTGGACAAACCAAGCCCAAAGGGACCTTCCACCCACCACACGGAGGGAGTCAAAACCAAAGGAGTTGGTTTCATACTTAGCTGTCCATGCAGTACAGCTACCCATCTTCATTAGCTGGAAACAGGGAGCCAGGGCAGTCAGGGACATGTCTGTCTCTTGCTGACTTCCCACTCCCAAAGCCTGGGTGCCCATTTACAGTAGGTTGCCATGGGAGCAGCCTTCAGGGCATGTCTGAAACAGAGCTCATGTTCATGCTTTAGGATCTGTGGTGCTCCATCTATTAATCTTAGACCTGAATACTTAGAAAGTTGGAGGAGGATTGAATCCCACTAGTACTCTGTAGCAGCTACGACTGCTCTTTACCAGTAAGTTTGCCTTAAATAGACATTAATTCTACTACTGTTGCACATCCTTTGTCTTTATCACTACTGACTGTACGTAAAGTTCATGTGATGGTCACAGGGCAGGGTCAATACACATGAGTTTCTGTGGTAATTTTCTGCACCTAACGGCATGAAAAATAACTCTTTTTAAAACATTCTGTGGAGCTGGATTTCTGTCTCAGTCCTCTGAAGCCCTGAAGAGGACTCAGTAAGGAATTCAGGAGTTTGCCTCAGTATGATTACAAAGGGCAGATGATTTGTTCATCAAAATTACACACCATGTTATAGCAGGACTTTGCTGCTTGTTCCACTAACAAGAGATGAGGCTGTGCCAAGCAGCTATTAGCTGTATAATGACAGTAAAGCATTGGCCAAATGAAATATGTGGCTGTTTAATATACTTGTTCTACCTCTTTTAATATACTTGTACTTTTTTTAGTATACTTGTACTTTAATATACTTGTTTAATATACTTGTTGTATATTCTGTCATAAACATGCCATAAAATCCACCTAAATGACTGGGGGGAGATTTAAAAGCAGAAACATCCCATTTATAGCTATGTTCATATTTCAAACACCTACCACACAAGAGGCATCTGCTGTGATGATCCGCAACATCCACACACTTACCTTGAGCCAAAAGGGAAGAAATTGCAAATCAGAAGGGCAAAAAAAATCATTTCAACTCACCTGCTGTGCCACTGTACCCATCCACTCGCAGACGGTATCTGCTCTTCGCGTCTCCAACACTGAACCGCTCATAGACAGCATAAGCCCTTTCCCCTCTGTCCTGTAGGTCCACACGCAGCTCGTATTGGCCCTGTGAAGTGATTTTGTGGAGGTTCTCGAGACCTGAGGGAAGAAATCAACATTCCATTTGTCTCACCATGTTGATTTGTCTCTGGTCACTTATCCAATAAGGGAGGTCCTTCTGGCCTCTGTGGAGGGACCAGGGCAGAAACACTGGTGAGGGTAGGGAGCTGTTCCAGCTGTAGGGCAATGGTAGCACAAAACCAACTAGATGAAAACAGACTGAGACCTTTTCAAATCACAGTAGGAGGTAGCCCTTTGGGAAAAGGAATCAAAGTGGTGCCGTGTGATCATAATTATCTTTCATTTGCAACTCAATAGAATGCTCATAGTGGCTCCTAGTCTTTTGTTTGTTTTTTTTTTAAAAAAAAAACAACAACAAAGGAATTCTTGCCACTTACCTATCCAGAATTCATCCTTAGGATCTCCAAATCCAGCCACATAAGTCTTCCAGTTCTTGTAGAAATCTTCCTTTCCATTCTGACGCCTCAGGAATACCTGCAAATGTCACGTGCAAGAAGCGTTATCAGCAGGCAGCCTTTGACAGAAAGGCCACCAGCCATTTGGCTTTTACAAATGCAGAGGTTGACATTGATGTTCCTCTGCCCTTACCACCCAAAACTGTGGTCTCACAGCAATTACTGAATTGTACCCAGTTTGTTGGATTCTCCTTGGCTTTTTTGTTTTTCATTTCTAGTTTGTCTGCTGGGTTCCCAGCAGACAAGTTCCCTCTTAGTGACCCCATTAGACTTTCAGTTCCTGATCTCTGCTATTTTAATAGCCCCTTTGCAGTTCTGTATTTCTGACTCAAGACTTGTTAAATCCTCTAGTCTCCTAGCCAAGCATTTCTCCAGTTTCTTTTCCATTCTGTGCCCTGGCTACTCCTGACATGCTCAAATTTGAGGACATAATTTGCTGCCTCAATGGAATTTGTCCATGTGTATAATGGCCAGGGAAGCCTGGCCAGCCACTATGCCAAGTAGCTTTCTCTGACCCATGTTTTAACCCTCTTCACTGTTACCCTCTTTCAAACAGAGCCATTCTACCCTCTTCTCATCTAATCAGATATTTAAAAGGTAAGTATCACATCTAAGATGGTAATTTTTGCACACCCTACTTCCAGGGGAGACAGATTGGTGTTTTTCTGAAGTGTTGAAACCATGGATGTGACCCGCTTTTTGGACACACTTCTCTCTTCCCCAACTGCAGAAAGAGACAGTAACCTCATTGTAGGCATCTAGGTGTCCTACTTGAGATAAACTTCCCCAAATTTATAGACAGATCAGCCCTACTCTTAAAACAGAGCAGTATGCAGGATACTAGAGATGAGCAGGGATGGGACCTGCTACCTCTGCTCTTAGCACAGGGAGTTGTGTGTGAGGGTGGTGAGGGCCCTTTCCCTCTTACTCACAATCCATCCACCCCCATCCTCTCCCATGTCACAGAAGACTTGCAGAGGCTGAGCCTTGTCTCCATTCACGTAAACTGTGTAGAGCCCAGAGGCAGTTTCTCCATTCAGAAGAGCCTGGGAGCAGTCTTTAGGGTAAGGGTAGAGAAGACCACCTGCTCACACACACACACAAAAAGAAAGAAACCTTTAAGAAATCAGCAGCTACAAGGAACTTGTTGAATATAGATGAATCACGAAAATATGGCACAGCCAGGCTCAGAGCCCAGGAATGGATTTGTAATTGTCACCCTACATCAAATAGATTCACAGCAAACAGCAGATCATGTACATTTTTCTTTTGAATACGCTTTTGCACATCTGTCTACATTTCTGGAAGTGCTCTCAATGCCAGATAATTACAACTTGCTGTTATAGGAGTGAATCCTCCAGTTATATCTTGAGGTGTGTTTGTAACTACTTTTGGGTAAAACAAAATATAGCAATCAAAATTGGGAGGGGGAAATACAAAGTCAGGACAACAAACAAAGTCAATAAATTGGAAATATTTTACTAGCAAGTACAGTACTAAATATATTATAAAACTAACCTTAAAAAATCTAAAAAGGCAAACAGTAACAGTTGAAATTACAGGGAAATGTCGCCAAGCATTTTTTGCGACAACAAGCTAGTGGTATTGTCGCAGTCTCAGTCACATTGTCACAGTCTACTCCCCAAAAAAGCTTTTATTTTTTTCTTTTTAAATTCATTTAGGCCATCAAATTTTGCAGCCAGTGGTCTAATTAGGTCATCTTCTAGGTCTGCATGTATGAGTTTTTCACTCTGGTTGCTCACAGGGTGGTTCTTGTTCCCTTTTCCAGGGTGTTGCACATCCCTGCCTGTCCCTTGGCTACAGAGGATTTTTATCAGTTTTGGAATTAGGAGAAAAGTGTCAGTCTGCAGGGAGATACTTCAGTGTTTCCATCTCCCTAAATAGTACACAAATAAATGTTAAAGAGTTAAAGCCAGGCTGAAGTATTTGCCTGAATGAGGCTGACACAGAGTTCATACGGGCAGGGGCACCCCACATTCAGTCTCTGCTTATGAACAATTTGTCAAATGCCACATAAATACATCCAGATTTGATTCTCCTCCAATTTCTGGTGGTGGATTTTCAACTTATTGGTGGAGTTCATCCTGCTCTACTTATGGAGTGACTGTGAACAGACTTGTGACTTTCATTAGCACTTCTATGAGTCCTTTAAGCAAAGTTAGTGCCATCAACAGAAGAAGAAAATGGAAATGGCTGAAGGTCCTGCTGGGTCCGAAAGGCTAAAAACCATGAAAAGTGAGACAAATGACAGGCATGGTTTCACCGTAATACTTAACAAACTCTTTTTTTTTAATGTCAGCTGTCAAGTGACCTTCAGAGAATCCAATCTCTTCTTGCATTCAGCTCACTGAAGAGCTGTCCCAGGAGCTGGAACAGACATGCCTTGTGGCTTTTCAAAAACCCATCTTATTAAGCGAAGGAAAAAAACCTGTCCAGAAATCCATCTCCTCAGCCTGCTGAACTGACCTGTGTGTGTGTGGTTTGTTTCAGTTCCAGCCAAAAGGCTGATGTGTTTTAACAGCTTGCTATGTATTAACACAGAGGAAAATCAGGGTGTCAGTTTGGATTTTAAAGACTAACATTCATTTTGATATTTTACATGGGAAAGGCAGGATGTTTCATCAGAGAGAGGTGATGTGAATTGTTATAAAGAAAATCATTTCATCCTGCCAGTATGGGGAATGTCACTGTAGCTCAGGGGAAACTTGTGCACCAGCACTACAAACAAATGAAGTGCATACTGGCAATGGATTAAAAATTGTCTATGTGGTCTGTGACTGCTTACTGCAGAGCTCATCTCTGTCCTGAATGTAGTAACTTATGTTATTTCAGCTGTGCATATGCTCTAAAGTCCTTACTTGTGGTGAAAATAGTCAGAATCGTTTTGCTCTTCAGAGATCCCCTCAGTGCCTGGAGTTTAATTGTGTACTGGGCAGATGGGCTCAGCTCTGTCAGGCTGTAGGAAGTTGTGTCAGGGTTTAGGATGACTTCCTATGAAGAGGAGAAATAATACAGGGAAAGCTCAGTGAGAAAATCGTAATAACTTGAATTGTTATGTATTTTAGTTTGTCACATAATTTTTTGTGGTAATTATTTCTTACAATTTTAACCTCCTGAATTATGTAACACAAAACTTCTTTTCCTCTAAGACTTTCAGCAAGTTAGCCTTTAGTTTGAGAAAAGTTGCCTCGAAGTGAATGTTTACCATCATAATGTATAAGCTGTGTGGTTTAAAAACAAGTCAGCATAAATATTTACACACCTTGAACCTATACATTATATAGATGTCACTGAAACTCATAAAAAAATTGACAAGAGTCACCCTTTAGGAGAAGAAAATATACTCCCATTGTCAAAAGGCTTTAGAATGCTAATTTTCAGTTTGCTTAGGGAATTTACCTGCCTGAAAACCAGAAACCTTCCTGATGTACCAGGGTGGGCAACCAAATTTATCTGTTATTTTTGCCAGGATTCATCCCATTCATATTTAAGCATTTAGTGTAATCTAGTTACGTAGGACCATACAAAAACTATTGGTGAGCAAGAGGTGCTTTGAAGGGCCTTGTCCTTCTTTAGACACCTCACTTGCAGAGGGAGTGATTCTCCTAAGTTTAGGAAGAGGAATCCCATTGCTTGGGTTGTGTGAGTTCATTCCCTGATACAGGTTTTGAGTGAGGGACAGTGGTTGGTTGTGCTTTTATCTGTATTGTGGAGAGAAAACTGACAAAATTCAGGCTGCAATTAAGATGCTGTTTCAGAATATAATACAGGAAAGTACTTAAAGCACGGTCTAAGAGTTCAAGCTAGCACTGAATCGGGTAGTTAGATTTTGCCATGTTTAAAGCACATGATTATCTCTTCCATTGCTGAACATTTCAGAGCATCTCTACTTCCCAGGTTTGAGGCAGAGTCCCTCCAGTTTGGTTCCAAATGCTATACCTTGACTCTGCCATCAACAGACTCGTAGATGAGGAGATAACCAGTGACTGGAGCACGTGGAGGCCTCCAAGTTATCACAGCTGCTTCTGACTGAATCTCAGTGGCACTTAAATCTCTTGGAGCATCTAGTCCTGGGGGAGACAACATATCCATTACTGTCATACCAATATGGAGTTCAGTACACAGGCCACCTTATCAGCAGTATATTATAACAGGCCAGGAAAGCAAATTTTTCTCCCCAGAAATCTGAAATTTAAAAATATTTCAACCTAAATTAGTGACTAAAAAGAAAATTTGCCATTGGAAGTTTGAAAATAAAGGTAACCTAAGTGAAAATATTGGCTTGTTTCAGGCACTTTAGTTTATAAGCAATTGCCTTGAAATATTGTATGAAAGAACATTGTATATATATTGTATGTGCCTTTTATTATTTCACAGGAGAAGCTCAGTTTCTGTTTGTTTGGTTTTTTCATTTTGTTTCCAATGATGCCTCTTTCGAAAAGAAAAACTTTCCCTTCAGTGTAACTGTAACACTAAATTTGTATGGCCAAGCTCTTGGTTCTCTAATTAATGCCCTGGGACAATTGAAGTAACAGGCAGGAAAGATGCACATGGAAAGCCATATGTATGAACCCAACTGGATGCCTTCGGCATTGGTACCCCCAGCATGAGCCCCCAGAGAAGAGCCCCTGCTCCTACTTTGTCTGAGAATCTGTAAAATTAGTGACAGAACAACACCTGGATCAGTCACACTAGCCTCCAATCAGTGAAAATTTGGTACAAATACTATCAGAATTTAGGTTTCTAGAGAAAAAAGCACAGTGTGCTGGCTGACTTTGTGGTGTTAGAGAAATGTAGGCCAGTGGGACATAGCACCTGTAGTAAACTGGGTGGAGAGGATCTCACTCTTCTGTGTGTCCTTCAGTGCATGGACACTCAGCGTATACTCAGTTGCAGGTTGAAGGCCCTTCAGGTCATACTCCACAGTGTTCCCTGATACCATCTGAGTAACCTCTGGCTCTGAAAAGAAAATGCAGAGGAGAATAGGTCCCAGCATTATTCAGACATATCATGATGTACTCAACTCCATATGCTACTCAACGATTTACTTTTTTTCTTTACAATCTGTGAGCAAGTGCAAAGTAATAAAACCCCAGGGCCCATTACTGCTTGCACCTATGTTGAATCTGAATTAACACCAGAGCTCTTAATCTAAAAGTATTAGCACTCTCTAGCGTTCATGTGAAATATAACACCATATTTTCTTAAGAATTCTCAGATATTCCACTTCATGGATAAATTAATAATGCTTCAATAAATGATCATTTTTAACTGCTCTCAATGAGGCACTTCCCAGCCCCCTGCCATCCCTCTGGGGTATCAGTGCTGCACCCGTTTCTGAGCATCTCTTGAGATCTGTGATGCTGTCAGCTCCCTTACCCACCACTAACTCTCCTTACCCTCCTCAGAAGCATAGGAGACAACGTAATTATCCACAGCCGCAATTGCTGGCTGCCAGGTTGCCAGAGCCTCAGAGTCTGTGATGTTCAACACTATTAGACCCGACGGGCTGTCCAGAGCTGAAAGACAGAGAGTAACAGATTGAAGGAGTTCAACAAACATTCTCAGCTCTGTGCAGTGTTTTTTTTTTAACTATATGATAGAAAATGGGCAAAGACTGCTGTTTGGTGCAGCTTTTATGATCCCCTTTGGAATAGTGGAGCTCTGCAGATGACATCAGTGGCTATAAAGAGATACCAAATGCCTCCACTGTAAAGAAAAGTCAATGCATGAAGAGATTAAACACTGGGAACAGACATAATTAACTATGTTCTCAGATCAGTCTTGTTATCATCAATCTTAACAGTTCTGTCAGAGCTGACATATTTCTCTTGACGCTCCCAAATGTGGACTGCTTTTTGGAGCAAACTGAGGAGACAGAGCTGGGAAAAATAATGAATGTGACAGTAACTGATAGCCACTGTGACCTCCCTCCAGCAAAATTAACCAATCAAAAAGCCAGCCAATGATTCAAAATCTCCACACAGCCTGCATAACTTCCTCATGGAAATCTGCTTTGCACATAATTTTACGCTCTTCCTGAAGTGGGATAGATATCTGCCTCCAGTACATGGGAATGGGCTACAAACTTCATGTTTTTATCCAATACTCACCATCTTGTTCCTTGCCCCAGTTCTCTAAATATTTGTTAGCCCCTGAAAAAATAATGAATGACTGAGATTGCAGGGTGGGTCAACGGAAGCACATTGAACCTTCATTCCCCGCAGGAATATTTAAAGCTGTGTTGAAGACAAACAAGGACATAGAATGTTTTAATGCTTAGAACACAGACTGGAGCATGGGAGATGTGGAGTTCGAGTCAACAGAAATGGGTCTAAACTGTTCAGAGCTGGTCCTCATCTGTAAAATTGTATGGATTGAACTTCTGCCTTTTTTTCTGATGAATTTGGACTGTAAATACTGGAATTCTCTCTCTCTCTGTAAGCTTGTTCAGCACTTAGCAAACCTGGTCAAACTTACAAGTTCTATACTCATCTGAAATACAAAGACACAAAGAAGGAGTGGGCAAAAAACTTCCTACAGTTTCTGGATACAGCAAAAATGGGATCTTCAGCTCCAGTTCCTGAGTCTCTCCTACAGCACAGACAATGCTTTTGAAAATATGCTGTTTCCTATTTGTATATTACCTGTTTCCAGAATGCCAGAGATGGGTTCACTTTCTTCAAAGCCTTTCACAGAGATGATACTAACATTGTAGTCTACACCTGGAACTAATTTCATCAACTTGGTCCTTGTCTTGCTTCCATCAACTGTAACAACATTTGGAGTACCTAGGATTAAGCCAAATTCCCAGGGATTAGTGACACAATACTCCAGGAAATGCTTGAAGGATGTGTTTCAATTTAAAGACATTATAACCAACATAGATATTATAACCAGTATCAGGAGATAGATTTCTCCAATGAGTTACGATCACTGATGTCAAAAGGCAGATTCAGGAAAAAAAATATTGCTGCCAAAACACCTAAATCTAAGGCACTGGTTTGCATTCATTCCTAGTGGTACAGGTCCAGTAAGAAAAAAAATTAATATTTCTGTTCAGAAAAGCATAATTTTACAAATGAGATTTAAGGTGAAAACAAAGCAGTGCCTACATAAAAGTTCAGGAGTTGCAGTTCAAATTTCAAATCTCTCCTTTTTTTTTTTTTTTTTTTTTTCTTTTCCTTTTAAGAGATGGAAGTTTCTCCTTCACCCATCTCATTTTGAATAAAGAAATCGTATATGTTATTGTAAGAGGTGCTGCATGTGTTTTAGAGGATGTAGAACACATATTTGTTTCAAATTCTGAGTTTTTTCCTGGAAAGAACTTAGATAAGTCCTTTATGACTGTAGATTGCTCTTTCTTTTCTGTGGGATCACAATGTATTTAAAGTTGAATGTGTGCTTATGTCCTATGTTGTCTAAACACCTGTATCTTCATTTGTCTTAGTCAATAAACATGTCTCCTATGGTCCTGACTCCTGTAATGTTTGTTCTTTAGCTGTTTCCTTTCAGACATATCTCCAGGTCATGCTAAAAATCTGTTTTGGTATAGGAAGTTCTTCAGATGAACACTAAAACAGAGATATAATGGATGG
Source organism: Heliangelus exortis (assembly GCF_036169615.1). Lineage (NCBI taxonomy): Eukaryota > Metazoa > Chordata > Aves > Apodiformes > Trochilidae > Heliangelus > Heliangelus exortis. The sequence goes on along the minus strand of NC_092443.1, from coordinate 267,511 downwards.
AATGAAACAACTTTGGAGAATACTAAGAAAAATCACTGCCTTGGAAAACTATTATAACCATGGAATACAATCATTGTTTCCAAGGGTTATCTTTTTAAATATGCTTAGCTCATAAAGTTCCTACAAAACAAGGTGACAGTTTGGAAATAAACCCTTACTTAGGAGGCTCAAGGGACACAGAGATTTTTGTTCACATGGCCCTGTTAGGGGTACAACCATTCCAGCATCTAATTCTGAGCTCTCTTCCAAGTCTTGTCCATGGGATGTGGGACACTATGTTCAGATAGGGGTTGGCTACTGGAACAGTGTATGTGCAGTCATGTTCCTGGTCAGCAGTTTGAAGAAAAAACACAGATCATCTGTATAAGATCACATGGGAGATGCATATCAGCACACCAAAACCTTTCTGCTCTACCTTTTACCATCTTTCTCCTTGATATTCTTTCTTGTTACTTCTTGTAGTTACTCACCTCCTGTGACAGGGACATAGGAGATCCGGTAGCTTTCCACTCGGGTCTGAGGGGGTGTCCAGCTGACTGTAGCAGAGTTTTCCGTGATGTCAGAGAAAGAAATTCCTTTGGGAGATCCAACAACTGTCATTGGAGGACAGAGAACAAACACACCACACAGAAAGAAAAGGTAAATTGTTTGTTTATCTGCCCTTAGTGCTGGATCACTAATTTGCTTTATCCCTCTATCCCAAGAGCTCATGTTCTCAATATTCTGCCCTAAGCAAGACTAATGCAGCAAGTTCCAAACAAGTAATGGTTTTCTACTACCATACTACCCCAGTTTCATTTGGATGATTTTAACTTCTCTTGGCTTTAAACTAGAAGCAACAAGATTTTCTCCTTGGAATCTGAGATAATAATTTTTCTTTGATATATTCAAGCACATCCACCCAGAGGACATCCAGGTACAGCCATCATGAGGAAGACTCTTGTGGTTCCACTGCTCTTTCTCAACCCAGTCTTTCCCTGTATAAACCTGAGCACTTCTTTTGCCCATACAAACTAGATCAGTAAGCTGGACAAACAATGCCCAAGTTTTGCCAAAAAGAACCAGCCTTAAGCTTCAAACCAGCACATCGCTGAAACATTCCAATTTAAGGCTTAATAAAGCTACTGCAAAACAAACATGGAAATGGCTTCTGGAAGGACATGGCAGAGAACTGTCACTTCAGAGTTTACATTGAGCATCTCACTTCCAATTTGCTTTTTTGACTGTAACCAAAACAAAACTGACAAAAAGCACTGACTGTGCAAAAAAAAAAAAAAAAAAAACAAACAAAAAAACCCAAAACAGAACAGCCCACACAGAGTAGGCCATTAGCACCAAGAAGAGAGATGTCAAACATCAGCTATGTTAAGAACAGTGGAGACAGGCTAAGGGCAGGGGGAGAAAAAAAAAAGTGACTGTGCTTGAAATAGCTTGGAAAGAACATGTCTGAGGGAAAGAAATCAGAGGGCTGTTTGTTCCATGTGTCCCCAAAGCTCTTGTAGCAATGCATTAAATCAACTGAAAGGCAAGGAAAGAAAAACAACCGAGCTCTCAAGAGAAATGTAAATTACTTCTCTGGAGCTCATGAGACATGTTGTGTTTGTGGGGTTTGCTCACATGGGAAAGTCAAAGAAAGACAGAAAAGTACTACAGATAATGAAGAAATCAAGGTGGGGTTAGTAAAGATACGTAGTACACAGGTTGCTACCAACTTAGGTACAGTCTGAGGGAAAAAAATGCATAAAGAAGACCTTAGAAAGAGAGAGAAGTGAACATCACATTGATTTTGCTTCACATTAAGTGTCCTCAGTGACTGCTGAAAAGTGCTAGTGATGACTTGAGACTACTAAAGAGATGGACCAGCACTCAGTTTTCATACACATGAGGATTTCCCAGAAAATAAAGTACCCAGTTCATCCCACTTGCACTCTGCTCTGCATACTTCCATGGACTTCATGCCTGATTTCTGTAACAGCTGAATGGCATAACAAGGAGTAGTAAGAAGAGCCTTCTATGCAAGAGTTCCACATCCCCAACTACCCCAACTGCAATTAAATTCCTAGGAACAAACCTGGCAAAAAAAGTATAACAGACCATCTGAGTCTGGCATCAGTCCAAGCATCAGTCCTGGAATGTGTCCCAGAGAGTAAGAGAGTGGTACCTTGGAGCACAGGCAAACTGAAAGGATGCAAATAAAAGCATCTTCTTGAGCTACCTAAAAGCCAAAGTTAAGCAGGCATAAAAAATGGCCAGTGTGCTTCTGCCTTGTCACTCATGCAAAACTTCATTTCCTCTCTTGGGTTGATACAGGTGATTTGCATTATCCTACAGTATCATTCCCTGTTAGTTGTAAGAGCAACTGAGAACTTTTTGGAAAAGTTGCTGAAGCACCCTTGATACCTGCGTAGCTTCTATCATTCAGGGACTTTTTTCATAAAAATTGTTCTTTCATTACTAGCAAGTTATAGGAATATGTCCTCAGGCTTTTCTCTCCAAGGAACAGGAAACATCAGGCTGCATTTCTCATCTTTAATGAACATGTGAAGAATTTTGTCATCCTATTAGATGAAAAATGCTGCCACAGTATGGCAAAACACCATTAGCAGAAGAGAAAAATAGCAGTGTGAGCCTTGTGTTTCCTACCAAGGATATTAAATGGCACACAGCCAGGATGTGGTCCCCTCAGTGGGGGTGGAATTGCACCTTAATGATCATTATACAGAATAAATTTGCAAAACACGCCAACCGCCCTTCTGAGAGGAGCAGTGGACAAACTCCCTTGTGCCAGCTTGATGAAACAACATTTTAACAGCGTTCTCATCAGCAGTTCTAGGGAAAAAACTATTGCTGCTCACTTGTACATATGAGGAAATAATGGAGGAAGAACTACTTGTGACAGGTGTGGGAAAATATAACTTTCTTGTCAGCTCCCATACCCACTGGTGTCACCCTACATTCCTGGGGATGGGATGGGGAGCAAGGGAGATGAGCAAGCAAGCTGGGCAAGTTACCAGCTGCAGGACCAACACAAGCTAAGTGGAGAAAATAACAAATGCTAGTCCTGCCCATACTAATCCTTTCCACATCCTAAGCCAATAGCTGTCACTAGATAAACTGCCTTACTGAGCTCTCAACAAAGAAGGAAAGAAAACAGAGGACAAGGCAGCAAAAGGTGAACACTGCCAAGGTCTTTCCTTCCCTCCCTTCCTCATAGCAGGTGAGTGGTTTGCTATGCAAAGAGGTCAGGCCCTCAGAGAGGATTTCTTGGCAATGCTCAAACCAGATTCCATCAACTGAACCAGTTACACCATCTGAAAACCTGCTCCCTGAAGGCTGCATTTGTATATCAAAGGGTGTGTGCCTGGGCAGGGAAGAAGGAGGAATCTGCAAGTGAAAAATACGGAAGGATTTTTTATCTGGATTATTTTCCTGCCTTCATTTCCATATTGGTGTTTGGTTTTGGTTTGCTGGCCTGTTTGCTACTACACTTGTAACTTGTACACAGGCCAGAATAAACTAAGGCTGAATATTAAGTATGTTTGAGCTACCCCCTTCAGATACAGAAATATTTCCTTGCCACCAGGCTGGAAATTCGTTTTGTCATACCTCTGTTATAGGGAGGTAAGTTGTGGAATGGTGATACGTAATTAATCTCGGGAAATCTCTGAAAAAGGCTGATACAGATACTTGGCTCTCGAAGATAGTGCTTTAATTGCTAGACTCTGATGCCTAATTCCAGCCTGTGAACATAGTTAAATTAAACCATATTAAATAGACAATAGCTAAGGAGTATGAGATGATAGATGATTGATTTTGAATAATTACACCACACTGAACCCATAACTTGAATAAGGGACATGCAGGAGACAATTTGAACATTGGAGCAGCAGCCTCATCTGGCTGTGGAAAGGAAACATGGTGAAAAAAACAGGCATGAATGTGTTACACTTTTCCTACTGCAAAGACAATACCTGTGGCTGCTACTGCATTTACAGGTTGGGAACGCTGTCCACTGCTAAATCCATAGAGCTCAATTTCATATTCAGTGCCCTCTTTCAGTCCTGTTATATCCTGGGTACGCTCATGGCCTGGGACTATTAGTTCCAGTGGGTCAGATTTCCTTTTGCTATCCCTGATTTTTAGAACAAAACTGTCAAAAACCCCATCATCTGCAGTCCAGGACAGACGGAAGCCATCAGGAGTAGCATCTGAAACCAGAAGGTTGTCGACCTCGGGCTCTGCTTCTAAAAAAAGGAGAAAATAGCAGCAGGGAAAAGAAATTATTTTTTTAGTTGGTTCATAAGAGACCTGCCTGAGGTCTGGCTATAGCATATTTCAAGAATCCAACCACAGCTGAAAGAAAGGGAAACAATCTGCCAGCTATTGAAAAAAAAAGAAAAAGAAAAATAGATTAGCATTATACACATACTGAAGAAGATATGTGTGAGTCTGTGCAGGCCCATTCAAACTTTTACTCTTTAATAGCAAATCCACTGTATGGACATACACAATTTGCCTCTTTCATGCAAAGTTACACATGCTAATGGTAAGGTTTTTGTGCATTTTTTCCTTGCTACCTGGGCAAAACCTTTAATGTTCAATAGAAACAAGCTCTGGTTACAGAATGGCAGGCATGCCTGTAATATTGACAGGTTTCTCTCTGTTAGGAGAACAACATAGAATTCACTTGAAAGAGTCTTTCTTCGTGCAGCCCCTTTATTTCATGCACTTCTGGCACTTGTGATGCTTCTGATCAAATGTATCCTTCACTTTGACACTAAACAAATGCTGAAGCAAATAGGAATCATGAAAATTCATAATCCTTCAAGAGCACACTGAAATCCAAATGCAAGACCTACTGTCTTTAGCGAAACAACCCATTCAAGAGGCCAGGAGCTGCAGGTTACCAGTTATCTACAAAATATCTTAGTATGTTTAAGCATCATTACCTAGAAAAATGCTATTGGAGCAGTTACTATCTTACAGCACCTCCAGTGCACTTCTTTCTTCCACAGATACTGATACGGATTTTTTCATGAACCTCCTGTCAGGTAGCCCCCAGCTTTCCTGTTGCATAGTCAGCAACATGCAACTGAGACTTGATGGTTATGGGGTTAAAGAATCAGTCTGCAATGATTTTTCAAGAAAGCACAAATGCTGCTGGAAAATAGCAGCTATGATGAGGTTATAAAAATGAGGTAAGGCTTTCTGGAGAAAGATGCCAACTTTATGAGTGGCAATGATAGCACTTGATGGCCTGTGGGTGGAATCCACACACAGAGTAAAAGAAAGCAGGCCAGTATTATTCTTCTTGAAGGTCCTATTGTTTGGCAAGTTGGAGAATGCTAATGTGCCCAGAAGTTGTTAACAAGATGAGCTCCCACATGCAGAAACTTTTCTTCCAAGGTTTTTGTTAGAAGTACCTGCATGACCATACCAGAAACTTTCACCCCTCAACCCACATCATGCACCTCTACAAGACCCCTCATAAAGACAAAAAGGAAATACCACATGAAAAGGAAGAGAAGTTCATTGGTGAACCCATCATAAATCCGGAGGAGTTATGTGTAGCCATGATGCAGAAAGGGATGCAAAAGCCAAGGTTTGCTTTGCCAATGAATTGCAGAAAACATCTTCCATGTGAGGAGACAAGCAAGAAAGAAAGGGTGGAAGTGAAATATTTGTCCACATTAAAATACCTGTAACAGCCATAGTGCTTAGGGGCTTTGTTTGGTGCCCCTTGGCAAACCCATAAAGCATAACCTCATAGCCAATGCCAGTAATAAGGCCTTTAAGCTTCAGTTGCCGCTGGGCTCCTGTAAGGAGGAACTCCTGTGGGTCCAGCAGTTTGCCAGAGTCCACCACGACTACTAGAAAGTTGTCAAAGGCATTCTCCGATGCCGTCCACGACACTGTGAACCCATAAGGGTTAATGTCAGAGACAGATAGGTTTTCCAGTGGGGGCATGGCCTCTAAAAGAAGGGAAGGTGCAAAAACACACACACACACACACACAAAAAAAAAAAAAAAAAAAAAAAAAAAAAAAAGCAAAAAACATTGCAAATTAGAAAATGTCATAGATTCCATGAAACATAAATCACATAAATCACATTTTCCCCCATAGTATGGATTTAATAGAAGTGTATAGCCAGGACCACAAGTGTAAAATTTTCAACGGAGCCTCCAGAAAATAAATGCTCAGTTCTTAATTTTCATCACTGTTGTCTCAGCACCTCATCTCACAAGCTCCACTCAAATCCCTTCCAGCCTCACTGTAAGCATATTTCTTCTGTTACACACACCCTGTAAGACAGTGACAACCAAAACTGTTTCAGAAATGCTATATAAAAAGCTTTCATTTCCTTCAATCCATCAGTGATTTAGGGACAAGCCTTAACTTTGGCATTCACAATTTCTGTACTTTGCTTCTTTATCTCTCTACTTCACATGAATATCTCCAGCTTTTCTTTTCAATAGTTGAAGAGTCAGAGATGCCCAAAGGACTGTAGGACACTGCTCAGTCAGGACCATAGCCAGTGCAAACACTTTCTAGTTTTTGTGGGTCATAGGTAAGAAGCCAGAGTTTGCATTGGCAAAAGTCAGATTGCAGAACAGAACAAGAGCTGCCCGAAGAGCCTCACAGGCAGCTGCTACTTCGTTATGCTGACAATTTCAAGAAATCTTTTTTTTTTTTTTTTTTTTTTTTTTCTCTAGTCGAAGTTGTCAAAGTTGTCAAAGTTGGATCTCCTCAAAACTTTCTAAGTCAGAAAGAAAATTATTACTAGAATTTCTCTAAATTATGTGACAAGCCTCATTTTGTTGGCTCAGGAGCTAACTCATCTCGTCTTCCAGTCACTCAAATTCCACTCATTTAAAAACCATGAAACTATGTAAATACAAAACTTTCCCCAGGAAAGGGTTTGGGGTTTGGTTTTGACATATTTTGACATTGCTGAAATTGATGTTCTGTTAGAATTTGGCATAAAAATTCCCTCCTAAATTTTTGTAATTTGCAAGTCCTTATGTTTTGATGTTTATATATTTGGGTACCGGAGATTCAGCTCAAATTTCCTCAACTTGGAGACATTTTTGCAGTTTACTTGTTTCTAAACACACAACCCCAGAGTCTTATATTTTGGTTTGGTCTCTGGGAGGGGGGAGTAAACAAATTAAAGTCCCAAAACGCTGAAATTATTTTCCTAGGATAGGTGTTGAGTGGTTTATGCGAACAGCTGGCGCATCCTTCTGCTGTGTTTTACCTAGCTGTGAGAAGCTTACTCTTAAAATATCCACGTCCATGATTTATTTTCAAAAAGGAAGCATTTGTGCTTTAGTGGAATAGAAAGGCAGGGGTTTTGAACGCAGGGTTGCTCACTTGTGCCCACATGACTGAATGTCATCAGGGGGTATATCAGAGCTAGTGCAAAATGCAACCACTTGCCTTATGGAAAATGGTCATGGATATTGCCTTTTGTAGAAACCAACAACTCAGATGATGTAAGAGACACTCCTTCTGCAGCTGCTGTTCTCACTGCATGGTAATAAAGAGAGGAGAAAAGGGAAAGCTGCAGTTCTTCTGTTAATCCTATGCAGGCCATCTATATGTCTATGGAATGAAGCCCTAGTAGCACATGCCGGCCACATGATACATAGAAGGTGAACTCTGTGGCATTTGTTTTATCAACTAGAAGGCATTCAGTGTACAACAGATCTGAGTCAAAATCTAGCCAAAATATTTAGACGTAAGGGATGTGTTGAGGGCATATCTCAGGACAGGAAGTACTCTTAAAAAATCCAGTCCTCTCCAGATCCTTCATGCATAACTGCTGAGTATTAGGCAAGTTTCCCCTCAAAATTCAGTAGTGAAAAAATATTATTAGACATTGGAGAAAGACTCCAGAGGGCTCTTACCTCGCTTTAAACTAATACTCCTCCTAGAAGTAGGAGTAAGTAGAAGTAGGAGAAGTAGGACCATCCTAGAAATTTTGGTATTATGTCAACATGACCCATTTTTGTATTAAGGTTGCAAACAAACCCTCTGTTGCTGGACAAGATATTCAGTGCTGTAAAGAGTCCTTCTTTGTCTCCATGATGGAATAGATGTTTTTTATAAAGCCAAAAGTCTATTTAGACTGCAAACCTTTAAGCAGGTACCTGTCATGACAAAAGCAGTGAGGGGCTCTGTATGAACACCTGCCTTGGTGGTCCCCTTAATGTTAATATCATAGGCAGCGTCATCTCGCAGGCCTGAGATGTGAGCGCTGCGAGCAGCTCCTGCCACCGTGAGCTCCCATGGTTCCTGTGCTGCGTAGGAATCTCTAACATGTATGACAAACTTGGCAAAAGGCCCATTCCTGGTGGTCCATGAGAGGTTGAAGCTGTCAGGGGTAACGTTTGTGAGTGTGAGCGTGCCCAGTTGTGGCTCAGCCTCTGAAGGAGAGAGGAACACAGGTCAAGAGACAGCATCACTCCAGGGGCTGGGGGTTAGCGGTGGAGGTTTAGAGGTGCTTAAAGATAAGGCTAAATGTTTTAGCCTTGATTTGCAGTGGTTGAAGAAACGAAAATGAAACAAACCAAAAAGGAACACTGCAAGAACTCTTTGGGTACGGTTTTGGAAAGAAGCCTCTGAATTTAGTGTTGACATTTAATATCTGTTTTCTTTCAATTTTCTTAAATAAACCCAATTTTCCTAATGAAACATGGGCCTGAATTACAGAAACACCAGCATTGCAGACTTCTGTGGTAAATCCATAGAAACTACAGGAACTCCATGCTGGAAATTTGGTGGGAATATAAACCCACAGCAATTCCAAAGATAATAAAATAAGATTCAGGGAGGAATTAGGCAAGACCAAAACAGACAACCCTGAAATCCTAGTTCAGCTTCTGTTTTGGAGTTGCAGATACTTTTATTTTTAGCTTGTGAGGGGCTTCAATCCTAACAGTGATTATCTCAGCACTAACGTCAAGCCAAAAGCTCTCTGGACTCCACAGATAAGGTGTTCCTTGTTCTCTGGCTAGGCACAATCAGAGAATATCTAATTGGTGGAAGTATATATACAAGTATATATACAAACAAAAAACCCCAAACAAAAACAAAACCACAAATTCTGCTGTTGCTCTCCTTTCTGACTGCCCAGTTGTCAGGGAACTTCTTTAAGAAGCAAAAACTTGGCTTTTCTGATAGAGAAAATTCAATATCACATCTTTCCCCTACCAAGGGAGAAACTTGGCTTTCAGACTATGGGAGAGGGAGAGCTCCTTACCCCTCCCTGCTTTAAAGCCATTCAATTTAGCATGAAATTATTAAAAATTCATTAGAGCACAGAGAGGCTACAAACATGACCCAAGCAGTCAGGTGGTCAGAGAAGCCTGCGCCTGCTCACAGGCCTGATTTTCTATTTTATCTCTTGCCAATTGAATATAAACTAAGAACACGTTGGGAAATGCAGCCAGTGAGATACAGAAAGTAACTACGGAAGTGATGCATGCTGGGAGAAAAGTAAGAAAGCTGTATCCCATTGACAAAAAGAACATGTGAAAGTGAAATAATGAAATCCTTTTTTTAACTAAAAGGTGAACTGCTGCAAGACGTTCCAACTTTTACTCCCACCCCTCATTGCAAGACTTTTAAATTATAGTCCATGCTCTTCTCAGGAACTGTCTTGGAAGAGGTGAATCCAAGTGGCCCCAATTAAAGACACATGCTGCTGGCATGCTGTCAACCAGTGACCATCAATGCCTTCATGGCTGACAGTGAAGATGTCACCATGTAAGCATGTTTCTTCTGGAGACAGGGGAGGAGATGAGAGAATATCCACAAAGCAAAGAGGCTTGGGTTGAGAACGCAGTGAAACTGAGCATGGAGCCATCAGCCCCACATGCAGATTAGAGAGAACAAATGAGTCCTTTCCAACCGTATCCTGACATGGCCATATTCTTTCACATGCCCCTTGCATCCAGTCCGGTACATTCACATCATGACACACAGACTCCAGAGAACACTACATGCAAAAGTAGTTGAAATTATCTATTTGGGCACATCTCATTGACTCATTGATCTCCTGCCATCCTGGAATCACCATCACCACAGAAAAAGCTTTGGCATCCAATGAAACAAGGCAGGTCTTAGAGACTCAAAGACAGTAAGACAAGTGACAGAGTGATGGGCCTACCATTGTGAAAGAGAGAACTTCCTTTATGAGCCCTGCTCTCTGCTGGGAACATATGAAAATACTAGGCAGAGAAGAACCTGGAAAACAGCAGAATCTGGCCAGAGCACTCCATGCAGTTTTGGTTGGTCATTTAGCATGCTGCATGAAACTCCTACAAGAGATGCAAATTTCTTGGAAGACATTTGGTTTTAAGAACAAAGAACCAAAATGGCATGCAGGTGCCTCTCCAGGCTGATAAAGACATGAAGGTCTCGCACCCACATCACAGCAAGTGAGGACAGGATGAAGAAGAACTTTATTCCAGATCAAGTGCAAAGATACTCTGTGAAAAATATCAACCATATGGAGCAAGTGAATTATATATACACAGAACTTGCAGATAAGTGTATATATAAAGAAACCAATTATGGTTTACTACTGGCTCCCTTAATTCTGGGGCACTTTTTCAGCCTTTTCCATTGATCTCTCTTTTTCCAAGCACTCTCAAGCTCAGATTTTTAAAGCCTACCCTGCTAACAAGCATCCTATTAATTTACAAAAAGATCGATGAAGAGTTGGAGCCATGTTTTAGAGCAGCTTCGTAGACATCAAAAGAAAAGAGAGAAAAAAGCAAACCTGGGAGGTGAAACCATGAAATACCTGTGGTTGCCAGTGCTGTCAAGGTATGACCACTTTGCCCATCAATTACACCATGGAGCTGGACATTGTAATTAGTGGCACCTTTCAGGCTGGTGACTACATAGCGCCGGGAAGCCCCCGGCACAGCATGCACCAGGGAGTCCAAAGGGAAGTCAGAGTTTCTGACTTCTAGAATAAAATGATCAAAGACATTGTCCTGTGCTTCCCATGTGAGTGACACGCTGTCTGAAGTAGCATTTGATAAAATAAATTTGCTAAGGAGAGGTTCCTCTACTAAGGGAAGAAAAACAAATGGAAATGGATCGAAATTATTAAATCTCAAAGCAACAAAATAAACTAATAAAAAAGTTTGAATTCACACAAACCACAAAGGTTATCTAGCCTTGTGTTTCTCAGTGTTTTTCATACTACCACCCCTGCAGTCACCCAGCTGATGTTACCCATAATTCAGCAAGGATTTTCACAATCTGCTGAAACTAGAAACTGCATCTCTGTATTATCTGATCACTGAAATTTGATATTCTGTTTAATGTCACTGATCTCATTAATCCATTGTTGTAATAAATTACTATGACAACTTTTTCTAAGATCATGTCAGTGGGCAAAATCTGGTAGACATATAAAATGCTCATAACCTGAGCATTATCTGCCTACTGTGAGAATGCACATTCTTCTTCCCTGGTCTAGTCCTCTCCTTCCACTTACATCCTGTAATTGCCCAGAGCACATTGAACATTTGACTTCCTTGTCTTTTCTGGGAAAACTGTCAACTAGAGATGTGCTATGTGCCACTAACCAAAAACTAATTCATCAACATGAAACCAAATAGACTATTTCAATCTCTCAGTCAAAATAAACTGAATTCTGAAGCTGAATTCAAGTAATTCATCTGCCTTCTAGAAGTCTGCTGCCACAGACTGAAATGTGCCCAAAGTCTATTTAGAGACTCCAAATAAAAACTGTCTCTAGGAATCAGCTTATAGTGTCTCTCTGCCTCTCTGCAGTGTGACAGGTGCAAACACATGTTGTAAGGCTAAAATAGTTCATCATCTCCCAGTTTTGTTCTTGGAAAATTTATTTTGGCTTCTCATCTGCGACAGAGGTTGCCCCAGCCTTACAGTTTGAACAAGAGCAAACTTATTGTGTGAATGAGATTACATCACAATGTGATTGACTGACTTTGCTGGATGGGATGATGGATTAACAGTTCAAAATGTCTCCGGCAGGTCTTCCTTAGAAGGTGTCAAGCAATGAGGCAGAGGATTTGATAATGGGTAGACTGAGGGCAAGGAAAGGGGCACAACCTGTAAGGAAGAGTTAGAAGAAAGGAAAGTTAGCAGTGAGGTAGATTTTAGATACCTGTTGTAGCTGCAGCACTTATTGCCTGTGTGCGGAAACCTTGAGAGATCCCATAGAGGTAGACAATAAAATCAGTGCTGGGGGAAAGCCCTGAGATATGAGCAGTTCTTGAATTGCTGGAGATGTTGAACTCCATGGGCTCCAGCAACCTGTTAGAATCAATAATTTCAATAGTAAAGACGTCGAAGTCCTCATTGGTGGTTGCCCATGAAAGGTTGAAGCTTTCAGGAGTAATGTCAGAAACGGTTAGCTCAACAACTTCTGGGTGCACTCCTGAGGAGGGAAACAACATTGGTCAGAAGGGGACATCCCTGTACCTCCTCCTGCTCAGAAATACTGTGCTTCTCTCTACTCATGCTGACAGCACTCCAAGCTGCCCTTGGAGAACAGGGTTTAAGTAAAAGCTTCCTACAAGCAGACAGGTAGTAAGGGGAAGAAAGGAAAGCAAAGCATCTCAAAATGTTAAATAATAATAAAAAAAATACAATTTAAAAAAAACTATGGTTATTTCTGTTTACTTCCAGGAACAGCCATGGGTCTTTGAGGTCTAAACACAAAAGCAGATGCAAAAGAACTTTTCTAAAAACCCCCATGGCATTTGGAAACGTCAGCTTACAGTTTTAGGAGAAACTAAAATCAGAGCTATTGCTTTATCCAAAGGAAAAAGTTGTGGGTTTTTTCTCTTCTACTTTCCCTTTCAGCTTAATCCAATGAAAGCTGGCGTGTCATTTTGGAGCTGGAGCCAAAATGCAAAACAGCAATAGATGCCTTGGGGTTTCTTCCTCTCTGTAGACATCCCTGGTGTGTTGCAGGAAGGCTCAGAAAATTCTGACATTCAGAAGTCTCCAGAAGGGAAAATTTTGAAAAGCCTGGTGCTGAGCATTGCCCAAAAAGTGAAGGGAAAACCTCAGCAGGACATCTTCTGCTGTTTTCACTAAGTTAATAAAAGGAGGATACATGGCATATTTAGTCAGGACACCCATGAGGTCTGTTTGTCCCTGTACAGCCTCCTTTGTCTAGCCACATTTGTCTGTTTTCAACGGTGATCTGCTACCAGCTCACACTCAGGACTGTCAAAGCACAGGTCTTCCAGCCTGCAGCAGAACACAGCCAAAGGCCTTGTGTCAGATACATTTCACATTTCTACCCAAGCCAGGCTGCTTAAAGCGTTAATGAAACAAGCAACCTCTACTGCATCTTGCTTTTTAATTCTTTTTAGTTCTTATGTGTTCCTTTATCCCCCTTTTGTGCTGGGTAATATCTTCTTGGAGCCATCAAATATGAACAAGCTCTGGCTACCTCAAAACCACAGGAGGTTGCAAAGGTCTGTAAGAAAGCTCAGAGGCAGCAGACATTGTCTAAAGAAATTACTGTAATAGTCATTGGTGTCCCTTTATTGCCAAATAATTCATATCCTGTTCATTACCAATGATCATAGCACCTGGAAGAATCAGTGAACCATAGAGGATAGACAAATATATATTTACCTCTCAGTTCAAGCTCATGATAAGGTTTTGTTTACAACTGCTGTCTTTCACAATATCAGCCAGAAAATTATTTTTGTGGCTTTTGATTAGTTTTAATGTGGGGCTTGCCTTCCTTCTTTTGATTTTATGCCAGGGTAGATCTGCTGAACTTGGTCTTTTTGCATTACATCTTGTTCAGATCAATCACACTGTTTAACAATCTTTTATGGCTTAATACATGATACTACCCTTGACAGGGATTGATTTGTCCTATTTTCTAGATGTGAACATACAGGAGGTGTCTTGTCCTTGCCCTTGAGATGCACAAACTACAACCCCAAGTTTGTATTCATACAGAAGCTAGCTTGTAATTTCAGAGGTAGCTTCTGAAAGTAAAAACTAAACATGCCCTTGGGCTTTGATTATCAGGGCTATAAGGAACATATTTTTATAATTTGACAAGACATCCTGGGCTTTCCCAATCTGGGAAAGACATCTGAGTTTTGCTGTTAGTGTCAACGAGCAGAAATGTGGGTAAAGGGAACCAAAAAAAAGCCATTCTAAGGTGTGTGTGGGGGGGGAAAGAATCCCTAAAGGTGAAGGGCTTCATGGGGACACTGAGGCTCTTATTGGAACGTCTGATCAGGAGACATTTCCAAGACAGAGATGTTCAGCCAAGCTTTAATGAGTTCAGTGCACCCCATGCAAAGCCAACCAAGTGAGCAAGCTTCGCCAAACAGCTGCAATAGCTCTGGCTCACAGCCCTGGCTGCACAGAAAGGGAAGCATGGGACTGGAGGAGTGACTTGAAAAGGTACCTGTCATGGTTTCAACAGAAAGGGGTTTGGTCCTGTAGCTTTGAGTGACACCATGAAGTGTTATGTTATAAGGTGTGCTGGCCTTGAGGCCTGTAACGTTGAGAAAGCGCAGTCCCCCAGGGACTGTGATGTTCTGGGTGGCTTCAGGATTGTCAGACTCCTGCACCTGAATGATAAAGTTCTCATAGGCCCCGTCGGCTGCTGTCCAGGTGAGCTGGAAACCATCCCAACCAGTCTCTGATACTGATAATTTTCCAAGCTCAGGTTCCTCCTCTGAATAAGGACAGAGAGTCAAGCAGTTACTCAAATTACAGACTAGTGGTGACAATGTATTATTTAATGATGGTCCATGTCAATGAATGTCACTCATGGTCAGTGACAGAGAGATGTACCCACACACACACATTTAATTTTCAACTGCCCCAGGTAACATGTAAAGTCTTTCCAGAGGCATGGCAAAACAGAACAGTAGGAAAAGAACTATCAAAATAAATACTAACCACATTAGTGCTAAAAGACTGCTTACAGAAAGCAGCTTATGGATGATCTTATAGCTGCAAGTGTTTTGCAAACATTAATTACAACTCCCTGTGAGACATGTAAGTATTATTGCAGCCACTTTACCGCACTATTAACAACTCAGCGTTTGCTGTTATGAAGCAACTGTGAATATTGCAATGATGCCTGTTGTAAGGCTAGGACAACACTGAGTTTCTAGAGGTTAGGATTCAGATGTTTAGTATTTTAATTGTATTCACATGAAGGATGCTATTTATTCTTCCAAAGTATTTCTAATCTAAAACAATAAATAAAGGGAAAATTCTTCCATGTCTGAATGTGTTCAGTTTATTGTCTTATTCTGTCCACAAAACCTTCTTGGAGGGAGCTAAGCCTGGATTTTCAGAATTACTGTTATTAATCTAGAATTTAATTCTGCATCACAGAACTCAGCATTCTCATAAGCCATCACAAGGGTGGCCAAGAAAGTTGGAAATTGTTAAATCTAAAATTTTAGGTTTTCTCAGTTAGAATAGGAAGTCTTCCGTTACAGAGCAAATACAGATGATTCATTGAAATTAACAGTTATATGGGAAAATGACAGAGTAATACCTGTTTTTTCTACATGGAAAATTTTGCTAAATAATTTATCACTGGCCTGAGGGCTGCAATGATTTCCTAGCACTTTTCATATTTACTTATATTGTCAGAGAAGTATTATAGTAAGAAAAATTATCCCAATTTGCACAACTAAGTTTTCATAAGAGACAATAGACAGAGGGAAATAGATCTGATTTTTTAGTTGTAGACTTCAAGCTTTATGCATATTGTAAGCCAAATTGTGAGGGGGCTGTGGAGTAAATTCAAATTAAGTCAGCAACAATTGTATAAATTTTGTCCCTGTAAAAACAGAATGCTTATTTTGTTACTGCTGCATAGCCTGGGTAGCATGAAGCTGGACACTCATGATCAATTATCTTCAGTGCGATTCACTTGTGTATAGCAAATTGCTACTGCTCAAGAACACATAAGTTTTGATGAGCTTTTCCCATCCTGTTAGAAAGAGGAAATTGTTTATGAAAAAATACAATTATGTTAAATTAAAAAAGAAAAAGATGAAGAAAAAAAAAAGAATCCAGAGCTGTTTTACTTTATCAGGAACAGAAATGAAACTCACAAACTTGTCAAAATAACACACTTTAGCTGAAAAAAAAAAAAGAAGGCAGGACAGGAAAGGAACTGGTTATATCAAAAATTATGGCCTTTTGTTGGCTACAGAAACAAATAAAACATACATTTTCTTAAAATGAAACTGAAAACAAATAAGTTATCGTAGAGTCTGCTAGATTATTGTAAAATAGAATCTTCTAGATAAAAGCTTGATTGTAATAAATTATTCAGTAAACATCACAGCTTAAAAAGAATTCAGATTTCTCTGAGAAGTGCTCAGTTTCATTTGCCTCCAAGATGCAGAGTCCCTTGTATTCCCATTAGTTTCTCATGCATGTCTGAAATGCACATAACCCCATCATGCTATCTAGGGACCAAGAGATTCGCATACAAACTCATGCACCAACTTGGACTGTTGGAGCCATCCAAAAGCCTCACCCATAAAGCATCCAACATATGTGAGAAAACAGTAACAAGGTTATGGAAAATGATATAAAGAGATGATGTTTCTTATCTAAAAAATTAAAAGGAGAGAACAAACCATTCAGAGGTGAGATTGCTCTAGCCTTAGAGTACCTGTGAAATAATCTGTGTGTATCTATGCAAATATTTTACCTCATGTTGTGAATTTAGGACAGGTACAGACTTTAGGCTCCAGCAAGGTTCTCCAGGTATGAACTTCTGCATTAGGTCTTTGATCATTACTGAACTGAGCCCTGTGACTATAGGTCTGTTTCCACCAAAAAGCATACTCCCAATGTGTTACAATCTTTCTTCTAGTCTGACATCATCACTTCCATGCCAATGCAGCAAACTTGACCTATTTGCAATCTTTCATGTGTCTGAACCACAATCCAGAAAAATAACTACAGCATCTTGCTATTTTCATGTGCTTTGTAAATAGCAGATGCATCAATGTCTCTCTTTGCATGCAATATGAAAAGAGAGAATTGATGCTGCATCAATAAAAGCTGCATGGGGCACTCTCCATGCTGCACCAATCAAGGCTCTCATTCCATAGCAGTAAGAGTTTTGACCCAGGCAAAAGGAAGAAAACAGACAAACAACAACAACAAAAAACCCCAATGCAAAACTAAGAAAGGCATCACTCACAGAGCCTAGCATTTCTGTAGTGGAAAAGCAGTAAGAAAAGATTTCCTGTGCTCTGTTTAAACTGTACAGGTCTTACAGAGTGATAAAGAACTGATCAAATATCTCATCCTGTCCTGCCCAAGACAGGGTGAAACTACTGAAAATGTGTGCTATACTGAGGTCAAGAAGACCACCAGTGGGTTCTGAGATGGGAAGGTCAGTGGGCACCAAAAGCAAAGAATGAGAATCATTGTTGGGGTTTGTTAAATAGTTTTGCTCTGTAGGTGCAGAGCTGGTAGGATTAAAAAGATGTTTCATTGATTCTTCAGGTGTTGTGACTAGATGTGCTAAACAGAGGTAAATTATAAGTTGAAATTTCCTGATAATAAACCTTGAAATATACCAGAAAGACAACTAACATCTGCTACAAAACAGTTTGTGTGTTTTGAATAAAAGAACTCTAAGAATAGAAAAAACAGATAGGTACTTCTTTTTTAGAGACTGAATCCAGGCCACAAGCACAGGTAGCATCAGCAGGCATAGCATGGTCCTCACACAGCCACACTACCTTGCACATCCAGAGAAATAATCATTAAACTACCCAACTGGCATTTTGATTCAGAATTTCCTTGTCACAAGTGATGGACATGGGAAGTTGCCATGTACAGGGTGTCTTATGGACCATATTTAATTACATGTAGTAACATTACCTTTTTTTTTTTTTTTTAACAGATGTAATTCTGAATATTACCTTGGGCTTAATGCATGGACTCCACAAATTATTTAGTGGATGAAAACTAGTGCTCTACTCTTTACACATAGATATAAATACACATACCCCACATTAAGTCTATGTGTAATGGAGGAATATTTGGCTTTCTGTATGAGCATACAAAAGATATAAAAATGAAAATAATATGAATACAAGGAAAATACTCTGATACCACCATGAGTGTTCATTGTTTAGCAGTTAGAATGCTATAACAGAAAATAGAAAACATGGAAAAGACTCAAACTATAGGATAACACTACCAATAGAGTCCAAACAGTTGACTTAGCAACGAGGTAAATAGATGGGGAAAAGAGAAAGGGAGCTCTAGAAGCCCTAGGTGGGTGGATGACAAATAGAATGATTCATGGTGGCAAGATGTATGAATAGTAGATGCCAAAGAGCCAGAAGCTATGTAGAAAGGAAACTGCAAGAACAACAAACATACGCACTTTGTCAGAATGAAATACTTCTCAATCTCATCCTCTTAGTAAACTCTTCAGGCTGAATATGTCCTAAATACATCTATAGGGCTGCTGCTGTCCTTTTGAGGAATTCCACTGTAATGCTTCACTGGCAGTTTTACTAAAAAGAATGTTAATGTCCTGCCAGGACATTTCCTGTTATTTGGGATGGAGCAAACAGTATTCTGTATTACTTCTTGCTTCTGTGTCTTGAATTTTATATTATTTTCCAAGAGGGGCTATCAGACAATTTTACCACGGAGTCTCTAGTCAGCTCAAGCACTCTGTAAGACACAAGGGCCTACAAAGGTATTGGTGTTGTTTTCAGACCCCTTTGGCTAAATGGCTTTCCCCTCTCTCAACCAGCTGATTAAACTGGGCTCACAGGGCCTGTGCACCTCTGAATTTCATAAAGAAATCATTGCAGTATATTGCAAGCCAGAAATACAATAGTAGCTACCACATAAAATCCTCATACTGAAGTCAGTTTCCATGTACTCTTAGCAAAAGAATCAGCTGTTTTATTGGCAAATGCGTTTTCTCAGTGGTCAGCATTGTAGTTTCTTACTGAACTACCTCACCTAATCACTCTTCTTGATGTTTGAGTTTGTATTAAAAATGGTTGGTGCAATCAAAGATTAGTAGAAGCCAGCAAAGGAAGAGGGACTGACACAAATCAGACAAGGGCCTTTGGTAAACAGTATAAATCTTCTTAAAAATATTCAGCAGAATGGAAAAGTTGCTTCTCCAAGCCACGCTCCTGTGTGCACCTCACTTCCAGAGACAAAACAGTATCACATCACCAATTCATCAGCAGTTGCTGCACAATCTGTGTACTTCAGCAGTGGAATCTGAGGTTAGCACTTGGTTTCTCTAATGTCCATTCATTTTTCTCCATAGGCCTCTCATGCCTGATGCATTACCAGCCATCCTCCCCCAGGACCCACATTGTGTCATGCAGGCAGGGTTCCAGAACCAGAGCAAGAAAAACAAACCTGCAGTTGGACTTCTCAGCTTCCTCAGAGCTGGGTTGCATGCTCACCCTACAGATTAGCTGTTAACCTGGTGTAACATTCTCAAAACATGCTGTCTAAGATGTTCCTCCAACAAATAAAATGTCTAATTTTCTTTGATTTATGAAGTAGTCCTACACCATAACATCAGTGAGATGCTGGGTGAGACCCCTAAAAACTAAGCAGTACTTGATTTGTGGTACCTTTGTTAATAACAGAAAGGAGGTACCTGTTGTAGCCACACCTCCGATAAGGAGAAGAGTGCTGTTCTCCGGCCAATCCATACACCTTGATTTTATAGGAAGTGTTCGTTTGGAGGCCATCAGTCACATCACCTAGGGATTCTCTGAGCAGGGAGTTTTCTGCAGGGGGCCTGGCTGCCAAAGACGCTTCCTTCTGCTCCACCGCAAAACTACTGTAGACTCCTCCATTCACATACTGTGAGCCACTAAAGCAGTGATCTGTTACCCTCAAGACTACAAGGCCCCTCAGTGCATCCCCATGCATCCCTTAGCCCACTGGAGCAAGAAAGCTTCCAGAGCCAGAAAGCTTCTCTGGCTCAGGAGACTTTGCTTGCATTAGGGGTTAGACTACATAGAGATACAAAGAAACAAACAAGCAAATAATTGTGTGAAATACTCAGTCTTCCCACTAAAACAAAACCCATGTTTATCAAATGGTTCACCTTATCCTTTTCACCATCTCTTGAATGCACAATCATGGGATACCCCTTAAAAAAAACCTCTGTCACTTGAGCTGCACTTCATCCATATGAAGAAGCAGAAGCAGTAGAAAGCTTCCAAGCTATAATATGGAATATTTTGGTACATGTCCTTTGCTAGAGGTTCATGAGCTTTGAATGTTTTGGCTTTCTGTGTGTGGAGAGTTGATATATATATAAAGTTGACAGGAGAAATGTGAGAGGCGAGAGGGGGCACCAACAGATCTTCAGTTCTGGTGCTGGAAGAAGCTTCACCCTCAGTGATATAAAATTCACTGTGACGCAAACAAACAAAAATTTCATGTGGAAAACTGAATATCTGCAGGCAGAGAAGCCTGACTGAACCATCAGGAGGCTGGGAAGAATATAAGATGAAAAACTGGTAGATTGGAGAAGAAAATGAAACTCTGGAAAGAAAAACTCTCAGCCCTTCCGTGGTCCCTGGCTGCCTTATTCGGCAGGAATGGTACATGGCCCTCTAAACAGCCCAGCTTTCTCCTTCACCCATCAAGAAGAGATAGTCCAGTCCTAACTGTGCTACTAGCATTTTTCCCTTCAGTTATTCCTCTTGTCCTGCTTGCTCCAAGTACTCTGTCCAGCAGTGCAATGGGCATGAGGTCTCCCCAAGCTCTGCAAGATAGGGCAAAACAACAAGTTTGCTTGGTTTAGCCTGAGGACTTCAGGACCTCTCAAGGACTAGGAGCATGGATAAAGAGGCTGACTTGAGAGCAGATGAAAAAGTAAACTGAAGAAGAGACCTGTCTTCTTATAGCCCCCAGGCTTAGAGTGTTTTTGTCTCCCTGTGCTTACGCATTTAGATTTGTCTGTTCCTACTCAGGAGGAAGGTCACAGAGACAGGTTATGTCAGCTACTACTGCTGATTCTTTTAAGGAGCCTACTGCAGAGAACTGTTTACTGGCTGCTCTGAGGAAAGATTTAAACCAAATACACTGACCAGATGAATGAATTTTTATACATATATATATATATATATATATATACACACACATAAAATATGTATCCTTTCTTTGTAGCCAAATGTAACAGTCACATTATCCAATGGACTTGGTGACTGTAACCAGATTTGTTAAAGTCTTTCTGCC
Source organism: Heliangelus exortis (assembly GCF_036169615.1). NCBI lineage: Eukaryota > Metazoa > Chordata > Aves > Apodiformes > Trochilidae > Heliangelus > Heliangelus exortis. The sequence goes on along the minus strand of NC_092443.1, from coordinate 246,225 downwards.
TTTAGGATGACAAAACTGAAAAAGGGCAACATCACAGCCCTGTTGACCCTGCTGAAGCATGATGGGTGGAGGCAGAGAGAATTTCATTAGGCAGGAACAAGTAATGTTAATTACGTTCTTGTTGCTCTCCCTCTTAGGTTTTGGCCGTAGAAAACAAAACAAATTACAATACATGGTGCACAAAATACCAACCTCATTTAAAACGAAGCATGATGTCTTCATTTCCTGCAGGACAAATAGCTGTGTTCTTTTTGAGTTTTCTCAAATGATAAGCAAGGAATTATGGAGAACATGGAGCTAAACACAGTAGGGAAATACACAACTGGGAAATACCTCAGCTAAGTCTATCATGTTAGCTAGAGCTACCTCTGCCCTGCAGGCACTCGAGGTTTCTAATTCCACAGCCATGGCTTATAAAATCAGATGAATTTGTACCTGGTGTATGGCACTCCTCAATAGCTGTTACTCACCAGTTGAACCTTTGATAGTTGTGGGTTTGCTTTTGTGTCTGCCTTTCTCTGACATCAGACTGATGGTGTATTCTGTCCCTGCCTCCAACCCTTGCAGGATAAAAGAGGTGCTGTCCACAGGGATCTCCACTTCATTCTTTCTTCCAGAGGGGCCAACATAAATGAGGCGATAACGATCAAACTTGGCCACTGGTCTTCTCCAGCGAAGGGATAAGGTGGTTTCAGTGGGGTCACTGACTTCCAAGTCCTTGGGGTTATCAAGGTCTGAAGGTTAAAAAAGTAAAGTTGAGCTGTCTCTGAACAGCCCTGGGACAGTTTTCCAGGCATCTATAGGCAGAGTAACATATATACTGGGTGCCTAGCAACAGCTTGGCATCTTCTGGAGGTTTTGAGTGCCTGTTGTTTGATATAGATATAGGAAAATGAAATTCTCTTTTACAGACAAACCACACTAGAGCAAATTTCCCCACTTACACTCATTTCAGCAGTCAGTGCACGGCTGAGAGGCAGAATTTGAGCTTTTGGACGATTTACCTGGGAATTGGGGATTGTGAAAAAAAGCTTGGATTTGAAAGGGATCAGAACAAGTGCAACTACTGAGGCTGTGCTCTTTGATCAGTTTTTTGGCCATTGAATATTTCTTACAGCATTACTTGGAAAGGAAAGAACCATCAGAGTGGCTCCACCTGACTTCCTGCTTCCTCCAGAGCACAAAGGAAGATCAAGCTACTCACCAGTGCCAGCATTAATGGTAGCAGGAGCGCTTTCCCTGTCTTGTCTCACTGCTGTCACTCCAATGCCATATTCAGTTCCAGGCCTCAGACCTAAGAGATAAGGTATAGAAGCTTGAGTTCCTGTCCATGGAATATGCCTACAGGCATTTAATTAAATAATGAAGCCTGAATGTATGCAAGGTAAGATACGCGCGTCCTGTTTACGCTGAGAATCAAGGTTTCAGCTGAACCTCCAGCTGACCTGATGTTAATAAATCTTCTTCAATGTACATGCCAAAGGCTAAAGATTATAACTGACTGAGACTGCATTTTGGACCCTGTGCAAATGCATAGTTGGAGGAGGCTTCTACTTTAAGAGTCTGTAGTACTTTTGCTGAAGAAAAGGAGATGGACATCCACATGACATGGAAAAAGTACAAAAGTACCTTTATCTAGCCTTACAGTCTGGTAAGGCCACTTGCAGGTAGACAGAAAAGTTGCAGACTGCCAAATGGTAAACACCATCCCTAGCACATGCAAAAGAATTATGCCCTGAGGATGTGAAGCCATCTCCACAAAGGCATATAGTGACCTAGAATTCAGGGAACTGACTAGAAGGATTCATAGATGAACATGAAAGTAAAATGGCTACCACACATCTGGTTGGTTATCTGTTGCAAGACAAACCTCTTCTATGGATGCGGTGCTCCAAGGTCCAACCAGGTGTCCCAGTAGAATCTCATGAGTGGTGCTCTGACCAGCCTGGATCGGTGCTACTGCTCCAAAGGTGGCCAACCACTCCCTGGCTATGCCAGGTGTGAGCCTCTTATTGGCCCCCTAATCCTGCTCATGCGCAGTAGGGGCCTGCCCTAATTAGGCACAGGTGGGCTTCACACGAGGTCAAGCCCACTACCTGGCAATTATTGGCACCTGGTTGCCTCATGTCACTACAGTTATCCATCTGCAAGCATGTAAATACATATCACATGTGTTTTAATTTGACTACCTGTACTCAAAATGTGTCCTTTATATAAAGTGACCAAAAGGACATTTTTCCATACCAGTACTATGCCCCAGTGTGACTTCAGTGGCACAACATTAATGACAATTCCTCTCTACCCCTACCTGTGAGTGTCGTTCTGGTAGTTGCTTGGTTGCCCTTTGGTACTGTGATCTCTGCATGGTCTCCACCAGAGATGGGAGCAAACTTAATTCGATAGTTATCAACATTTGCATGGCTGTTCTTCCACTCCAGAGTAATACTATTGTCTGTTTGTGACACCCGCTTCAGGTTTCGTGGAGCATCCAAGTCTGTAATTGATCAAGCAATAAATAAATAGGACTAATTCTCTTATGAAAATACTGTTTAGTGGTGAAATGATCCATAAAGCCCAAGTTAAGTTTCCTCTCACATGATACCACTGTGTTCTTAACTACATCAGGGACATTCCTTCTAGCATGAGAGTTCACTAGTTTGGAGGGGAAAAAAAACAGTGGAAAAGCTTTAAATTTAATTTCCTGTGGAAAAAAAAATAAAATTTTAAATTTAATAATTTATTTTATTTTATTTTACAAACTAAGTTTGTGGAAAATCATATTTGGATGAAAATATTATTTTTTTCCTTTAAAAGTGCCTCAGCTTTCAAAATGAAAGAAGTTGCCGAGAAAAAAGAATTCATCAGCTCTAGAATTTGTGTTCAGTTTACATTTTGTCTTCATGGCTGAAAGCAAAAGGTGAACATTATGTGGAAATTCAATGGGATTTCACTGTTTACATCTGTAGTAGACTTAAGTCCTGCTCTGAATGAAAAATCATGTTTTGTAATTAAAGGGGAGGTAATTCTCTGTGTACCATTTGCTCTGTCAAACCTTGATAACATGCTAGAGCACCCCATCCAGCCTTTTATAAAGCATTCACCCACCCTTTTATAAAACATTCCCAGGATCACTAAGGAGCAAAGTAAATCTCTAAAAACATCACAGAAGACACTGGATGAAGGATGAAAAACCCGAAGTTCTCTGCTAGTCTGGTTTGCTTTTAAACAAAGATATTTAAAGTCCTAGATAGAATAGGAACTATGGGAGATATTTAGCTCAGCAAACAAACAAGTATTTCAGAGGAATTTCTTCCTTAAAGATTTAATGTCTGTTGAGAATACCCTAAATTTAGGGTATGATAGCCTTCTCTGTGACTTAATAGCATAGGTCTCATGTTTTGAATGTATTCAAAATACATTTAGATACTTCTCACAGGGTCTAAATAATTTTTTGAGACAGTGAGGCATATAAGGCCTAGAAAAACATTCTCTATTCTCCTGTTCCTCTATAAAAGTGTTGATTCTGTGTTGATGCAGTAACTATCAACTCGAGCAACATGATCCAAATAGCATGGAGACATTGATGATGACTGCATTACCTTCCCAGAAGTTTGGATTGGTATTCAGTCCTCTTACCTGTGACAAAGACTTCCTTCATGGGATCGCTTTGCATGTCCCCTCGTCGAGAGATGAGTGTCACTTCATACTCTGTGTGTGGCCTCAGGTTTCCAACAGAATATTGGTTTTCATCTTCAGAGAGGTCAATGGTTGTTCTGTCCCCTGGAATATCCTTGGGGCCATAAATGAGCTCTATGCTTTCAATTTCAGCCAGGGGTTTGGACCATGTGATAAGAGCTGTGGTGTCTGTGATATCTTTTGCCTCGATCTGGCTAGGGGCATCAAGTTCTGTTACAAAGAGGAAAAAAGGTGAGTTTTTTTAAAAAAAATCTTGCCAGAAAAATCATACACACTCTTGTGCTTTTAATTCCTAACCCAGAAAAACAAACAAACAAACAAAACCACAAAAAAAACCCCACAAACAACAAAAAAAGTGGCTTTTACTATGGGAGATTTATCTTCATTTACGTTTTTCCCTTAGTTTCTATAGTGGAAGAAGAAAGTGTCAAATGAAGTCAGTTCCTCAGAAGTAAACTCATCAAAAATTCATTAACATCAGATGCTGCCAAAGGAAGGACAAGCAAGAACCCTGAGAGATTCTCCATCTGCACAATAGAAACCCTCCTTTAGATACTTTCTTCACGTAAATATCACCAGGATGAAAGAAATTCTAGTTCCTGATGATGCACATTTTGAAAAAGAATAGAAAGGTATACTGCTTGCTACCTTCTAGCTAAACATACCTTTCCTTTCCTCCTTAAACAGATAATCTGGAAAGGAATTAATTTGTCCTCATGCATTCTTCATTAGCAGCTCCACTACTTCCTTTTCCCCTCCCTGTACATTCAAGTGTAGGGCTTGGCTTTCCCTTTGTTTAAAAACTCCCTGGGCTACACCAAACAGCATCTCTTTTGTTGGCACTACCCCAAATACAGGTTGTGCTTACTGGTTGTTATCACTCTGGAGAGTCCTGGTCCTCTGGTATTGTTCTTCACAATGTGAAGGGATACATTATACTGTTGCCCTGGTGCCAGACCTGGCTGCATGTAAGATGTCTCTGGCCTTTTCAAGCTGCTGGTTATATCTCCATTATCATCCTTTTTCTGTAACAAATGGAACACTCAGTATAACTATTAAATATAAGTGAAAGATCTGGATTTTTTGCCTCTATGAATCCAAAGCTGCTTCTTTACCATATTACGGAAGACCAGTTCCCAGCCATCAAATGAAAAGTTCAGAGGATCCCACTCCACCTGGACAGACGTTTCTCTAACAGATTTGAATTTTAGACCTTGTGGAGCAGGCAGATCTGTGACAGAGAAAAAGGATGTCATCACATGAGCAACATGTTCCCATAAATAGGAAACTCAGGGTGGGACATACATATTTCCATCACTATAAATAACTGCCATGTAGGTAGCTGCATCTGAGATATTTAAATCCTCTACACATGCAGATATTCTGCCTTTGGAAAGACATTTCTCTGACCTGTTTTAGATTTCACTTCAGAGTAAAACAAAATTTGCCCTAGGAATCTTTTTTTGTCCCTTTTGAAATATGCCTAGTGTTAACCTTTGAAGTTAGGTAAGATGAAGCAGGCCCCAGGTCTCTAAAAATGAGCATCTTTTGACTTCAGGATCTTTAGATATAACAGTGGTGTGCACAATAAAAAAAGAAAGATGAGCAACAAATGAACAGACAGAAGTAAGTTGTAAAACACACTGAAGATGCAAAACAAATGTAACTTCCACTTTAGTCAAAACAATTTGAATCCAAGTGCTTTCATATTTTCTATGCTGCTACATTTTTGCATTTTTTCAGAAAGCATACCAACTTTTAAAAGTATACCTTATTATTTTAATTTACAAAGACCCCATGATGTTCATGGGGAGGCACTGTAGAGGAAGAAGTGTGCTTTTAACACAAACATTTATATTGGAAAAGAATAAAAAATGAAAGTGAAGAAGGCTGTCTTTGTCCAGAACAGAAGATTGAGTGCAAATAGGAATTACAAAAGATAGAATACCCTAAAAAAGGGATGCATATAAATACATACTGCAGAATAGATGAAAGAATGAATACAAGGAATATTTAACTCACACGTTGCTACCCTGGCACTGACAGGAATACTCTTCTTGTTTTTAAGGAGTGCAAAGACACGGATAAAGTATTCTACACCTGGCTCCAGTTCATGAATAGTGGCAGCTGTCTGGTTTCCTGGTACTGTAAACTGCATATCTAAGCCACCACTGCTGGTAGGGACATAGGTGACAAGGTAACCATTGACAAGGTTCTCATGCTTCCACTCCAGATTGACAGTTTTATCTGTTACATTAGTCACAGTCAGTTCAGTTGGAGGAGACACTAAAAAGAAAAAAAAACAAAAAACAAACAAAAAAACCCCATGTAAACTTAGAAGACGTTTTTAAGACTCAAAAAATAATGATTTATCCAGTTTCACATTTTCCCAGGAAACATTTAACAAACAGGGAATGGGGAAGCCACGTCACACAACTTAGCCGTGTAAAGAAAGGAATGTTCAGCTGATGAAGACTACAGACATTTCCGAAAATTATGGGTCAATTTCTACACATACACTTGCACACAACCTATAGCTGTGTTCCACCTCCTCCTCTCATAGCTAGTGTGTCCCTAGGGATTCAGACGTTTAATTCAACTGCCAGCAACACATGATTTTATAGTTAGAAGTACTGTGTGTGGTTTGAATACACAGAACTGCAAAAGTTTTCCGAAGGAAAATAAAACATGATTATTTTTATAAATACTTCCATTAGATTACTCCACCTTTGCACACACAGGAGCACAAAATGTGGCTTGGAAGTCTTCCAGAAGGAGGAGATGAAAAATGGGAATTTGTTTTCAAGGGTATTCATTGTGTTTTATAATGTTTTCAACCCCAAAGTACTCTTTTGATTACTCTACAAAGATCTTAGTTCCAAAATTTCTCCTCTGGGATCTACAAAAGAAAACTACCTTCTTTATAGTGTAATGCCTGTCATTGTCTGGCAGCCAAATTTTTCAATCAATTTCCATAGAATCAGTAGTAAAGGGAACTAAGCATGTGGCTTTAGAGTTAAGCTTCCATTCTAGCTGATTCCATAATTTTACTCTAACAATGCACACACATACATACACATATGCATATAAATAATTTTTTTTTTTAGTTAGAAAAATTTATTTGGCTTATTAAGGGACAGCCAAGGCCCCTCTAATTATCCTGAAAGCCTCTGCTGTAATATTTGCAACACCTGGCAATTCCAATTTGACAGCTGTCACATACAGATCACTCAGCTAGGACAACATTATTTTCTTCATGTGCCTTGCCCTCTATACTTCTGCCTCCAACTGGGCTCCAGCTCAGAGATACACCTTCAAAGCAAAGGTACTGAGCCCTTGGGGGTCTGTCAGTGTGTATGCACAGTGCTGTCTGTTTCTTTTTAAGCTCCTACAACAGTGATGGCACTGTAAATGCAAACCCCTTTCTTACTTATCTAGCATGAGACTGGGAACCAGGCCCCAGCTGTAAGAAACGTTTGATACCCAGACTCCTTATTCACTGACATTCAGGAGCTACATGAACTCATTCTTGCAAAGCCTTATTCCTTAGTCAAACTTCAGCTCATGTTCTTTTGACTAATTCTGCTAAATACCCAGTAAGAAGACTCTTACTTCATAGTCTTACTCTCAAAGGGAGATACATCTCCCTCTTCTCCCTAGCTAGGGAAATTTCTTTCAGGTTGTGGGGTTTTGTTTGGTTTTTAGCATCAAGAGGTACTGTGAGAAAGTGAATGGTCATAATGACAAATCCCAGTCAGTGCTAGCTGCAGATTCAGTGACATCGTCATGGGAGAAAACTTAGAGATAACAAATGGACTGCAACACCATGGTCAGCCTGTCAACTTGCTGACCACCAAAATTCACCAACAACTGTTGCTCTATAGAGCCCTGAAAAATAAAGGAGGCCAAGAGCTCTCTACCGGTGGTGGTAATTCTCTGATTCAGATGTCTGGCCTATGGTAAAGAAGAGTGGCAACAGGGTTCAGCTGTATAGAACTTGTTTACAAAGTCTCTGTGGCTGCTGGATGGACACAGGGAATTATCCAGGGGGAAGGGATACAAAAAGGACATTGCAACCTACCATCAGAGCAGTCATCCCCCATGTACCCATCCTCACAGACACACTGTCCATCGATGCAGCGGCCAAAATTGTTGCAGTCATTGGGGCAGGACTGTTCCCGGCAGTCCTCCCCCATGAAGCCTTCGTGGCACACGCAGCGCCCATTGACGCAGCGCCCACGCTGGTGGCACTCATTGGGGCAGGACAGCTCACCACAGTCCTCTCCTGTGAAGCCATTGTCACACTCACAGCGCCCTTCCACACAGTGCCCACGGCTGTGGCAGTCTTCAGGGCACCGCAGCTCCCCACAGTCCTCCCCTGTGTAGTCCTCGTTACACACACACTGCCCATTGACACAGAGGCCGTGGTTGTTGCAATCGCTGGGGCACCGCAGCTCCCCACAGTCATCCCTGGTGAATCCCTCATGGCACACACATTGCCCGTTGACGCAGTGTCCACGGTTGTTGCAGTCACTGGGGCACTGCAGCTCCCCACAGTCCTCCCCAATAAATCCCTCATGGCACATGCACTGCCCGTTGATGCAGCGCCCGCGGTTATGACAGTCATTGGGGCACTGCAGCTTCCCACAGTCCTCACCCAGATATCCCTCTTGGCAGATGCAGTGCCCATTCACACAGCGCCCGTGGCTGTGGCAATCCTTTGGGCACCTTTTCTCACTGCAGTCATCACCCACAAAGCCCTCGTAGCAGACACACAGCCCATTCTCACAGCGTCCATTGCCGTTGCAGTTGTTGGGGCAGGTCAGGTCCCCGCAGTCCTCCCCCGTGAAGCCCTCCTCACAGAAGCAAGTCCCATTGATGCAGCGCCCACGGTCGAAGCAGTCATTGGGGCAGATGAGCTCACTGCAGTCCTCGCCGGTGTAGCCCTCATCGCAGACACACTCATTGTCCACACAACGCCCGCGGTTGTGGCAGTTGTTGGGGCAGAGGGGCTCACTGCAGTCCACGCCAGTGAAGCCCTCATGGCACACACAATGCCCGTTCATGCACCTCCCATGCATGCTGCACCCCTGGGAGCAGAGCTCTTCACTGCAGTCTGTGCCTGTGTACCCCTCAAAGCACACACAAACCCCCTCCATGCACTTGCCTTGGTCGTTACAGTCAGAGGGACAGGCAGCCTGGCTGCAGTCCTCGCCTGTGAAGCCTTCATTGCAGATGCATTTGCCCTGGATGCAGACACCCTGGTTGAAGCAGTGGTGTGGGCAGTCGGGTTCTGAGCAGTTGGGACCTTTCCATCCAGGCTCACAAATGCAGCCACAGACCTCGATGCTGTAGTTGCCATGCCCACTGCAATAGGGTGCTGTGTCCAGGTGACCTGTACCAACAATCCAGAAAAACCATTACTCCCCTGGGCTCTGGGATGCACACACCACCTAAAATGTGTCTGATTTTCCCAGGTCCCTAAAGGACATAATTTCCAGGATCCCCAAAGCTTTTGAATGAGAATTCCTCCTTCCTTTAGTGAGATTTAATTTACAAGGAATGCTTTAAGTAGTATCAATGCCAGGGAAGAGCCCCTGCGTGCTATTTGATAAGTGAGTATGCTGGATTCCTCTCCCCTTCTCAAAATCCCTCTTCCACTGACTGAGCAGCTTTCTTGACTGCTTCATTAGGGAATGCACCATGAAGCATTGTTTACCAATCCACTCTAGAAGATTAAAAGGCAGGCAGCATGCTATATCATCAGTAGTGAGCCCAGCTCTGTGTTCAGAGGGACAGATTACTACTGAGAAGACTTGTGGTTTTTCTCTTGTATGACCAACTTCTTACCTTAGTTAAAAAAGCAAAGAAACAAACAAACAAAGAACAACAAAAAAAAACCAAACAAAAAAACCCAACTAAAAAGATGTTTCTCCCCCCTTCTCTAACTATTTGTGCTTGTCTATTGCCTTCCATCCCTCTATTTTTATTGGTATCTGTTAAAGAAAACTTGGAAAAGAAAATGGTTACATTGGCAGCTTATTCAAGGGGATAAAATGTGGAGCCAAGAGCTTGGACTGTATGAGCTTTAATTTAAACTCCAACACAGATTGCCACCATGCCCAGGTGCCGTATATGCTCAGTGCCACCACTACAGAGCAGTCCCACAAGACTTCTGCTCCTCAGATTCATAAAATTGTGAATGAGACCATCTTGCAAGCTGGCCAAATATATTCCCAGTTTTGATTATGTTTCAAATTTAACAGGTTGACTTTTGCTCATTCTTGAAACAGATTTGATTATCTACTCTAAACAAGGTCTACAGCCAGCACATGAATTTTCCCAACAGCAGCTCCCCAGTCTGCCTTACCTTCTACTGCCTGGGAATTAGGACAGCATCCAGCCCCACTGGCACACTGCTCCCGTAGGGAGGATACCAGCCCCTCCAGCTCCTCTAGTCTGCTCAGCAGATCCTTAATGTCTGGGGCAGCTGCACAGCCACAAGCCCGGCGGGGAATGTTAATACGGTGTGTGAAGACAATCTGGTTCCCTTCGTTCACTGTGTGCTCCTCGTAATTCTTGATGGGCTCAATTTCTGCCTTCAGGTCTGAGTCACCACTTGCTGTATCCAGATCCACAGAGCAAAGGGAGCCAACAGGCAGCTTAATGTTGTAGACATGGTTAAAAACCACTGGCTGATTATCTTCTGGCAAGGTCACGTTTAACCCAGTCTCCCGCTTCTGACGGATAATACGCTTGATGAGTCCACCACTGGCATGTTGGTACAGCAAAGCTAAGATTGCACAGGCCAAAACCTGGTTGAAGAGACCCATTGTGGTGTTTAATTCCTTTCCAAAGCTGACAGAGTCTTATATATGTTTGGCCTTTGTAGTCTCAAGCAGGAACTGGGGAGCCAGTTCAAAGCACGTCAGATATCTTTTCCCTTCCTGACACACTTGTTGCCTAAAAGAAGAAAGAGCAGCGTTAGGGATGAACTGCAGCTACACTGTCCAACAAAAGGATTCAATATTTCCTTTTCTTCCTCAGTCCATACATCTTTTTTTTCAAATTATACGAGTCAGGGAAGCTGAAAGACATCTATTGACTTCCATGCAGAATCAACCATTCAGCATGTACAGTGACAATCACGGGTAGCTGATGGGCTGACTAAATAAACTAAAGAAGTGCATCTAATAAATGTCATTTTAGCATTTGTTTTTCTTTCTACTCCTAAAAAGCTTGGCTAAATGTTTATGTGGTTTAACTAGTTGTAAGCTCATGAAATACCAGTAATAGAGCAAAAAGTAATCTGTTGTCCAAACACCACAGTTTTGATGATTATTCACTTGTCAGATGGAAGAATTGTTTCCACTTCCCCCAAGATGTAGAGATCATTTTTTCTCATGCCATAACAGCTGCTTTTGTTAAAGAATAACAAAATACATCAGACACTTTACTGAAGTTAAATTTTTGTAGACAATGTTGAGTTAAAAAAGAGTGAACTTCACCCCTTTTCATTGGGTAATAAATCAAATGTAAACAGGCAGCAGTGGAGGCTTCTTGTCAGTGAAAAGACTTCAACTTTAAGCGATTTCTAAGACTTAACTCATTTGTTCAAATATGTCGGCAACTCTTGTCTGCACTAGAAAAGATCACAAGGTATCTATTAACCAGAGACAGACATGGTCCAGGTCTCATTTATGACTCAGACCAACCTCTAAACAGGGTTGCCAACATATAAAGCAGTATTTGAAGTAGGATTTTACTCTCAAACGCTCCCACTTGGGGTTTATAAACTACTTTCCTTGTAAGGAAAATTCATGTGCTCTGCACTTTTTGCCCTAAGATTATATGGCTAAAATTGGTGTCTAATCCTCATATAGCTATTTAAGGGACAGGCTTCTTGACAGATGCATCATTAGTGGAAAACGGAACAAGCTCAAAGCAGCTCTGCATCTAATTCTCATTGAAATTTAGTGGAATATGAGCAGCAGTTTGCTAATAGTTTTTGTAAATCCCAGCCTACAACTATATGGGTCTTGCCTAAACCAAAGAAATTGCTTGTCATTTTTTTCTGCTGATGTAGGTTCGTATATCATTTTATGATGATACTGTGATTTTTTTTTTCTTTTAATACACCTGGAAAATGAAAAGCCTTGTGACAAGAAGCCACTGTCCCTTTCACTATGATGAAAGTGACATGAACACCATTACTTTTACTACATACTCATTGCATGAGTCAGCCAAACCTCTCAGTCAACAGATGATCGTGGAAGATATCTTGGCTAAAATGCTTTAGAAGTTTATGAAGAAGCATTGTGGTAGTTTAGAAGCAGCATTCCTCAATGTCTGATCTGTGTCCTCTGTTTGGACACCTAGTGTGGTGTCTGAGCTCATTCAGTTCAGGTGTTTCTCATCTGATCTGCCAAGGACCCAGCATGCTTAGCTGAGCTCTGCTCCTAGATTTGAGATCTACAAAACAAAACAAAACACCTTCACACAATTATTTATACATCAACCATATTTTTGGCTGGAAGATCAAAGATTACATCCTTCTTTCCAACTCTCATCTCCTAAACATGTCTAAACAAGAGGTCAGACCACAATGGACCACCCAGGAGTAGGCCATTCTAGAGAGAAATGGAAGCCACAGCAACTGTCAGGCTCTGTTGTTTCTTCACTTTTCCCCACTATCCACTTTCAGAACAGTTCATACTGATTGCATTTTGAATCTGCCTCTTGGAGACATTCTCTGTTTTTATTTTGCAGACATCAGCTACTGGATTATTTACCTAAAAGTCTCCCAGCAAAGAATATGCAAAAGGTGATGATCCATTTAATCATGAGTTTGGCCCTGCTGTAATGCATATAAAAGGAGCTGGGTGATGTTTGTAGCATATCCCCCAGATATGTTGAGAGAGTTTTGTATGACCAAAAAAATTTCCATTTTTAGAAGCAGTTTGTCTAACATGGAATATTGCTCATCCTTATGAACCGTGCCCCTATGTCTTCCTGTTGCTCTGACAACAACACAATTGCTTCAAAAATCTTGGCAATTATTATGTGTTTCATCTGCAAAGTATTCTGCTTGTCATGCAGAACGGTAAAGTCTAACAGCTCCTGTTCTCCCAGTCTGATCACTGGCATCTGCCCATGGCCATCACCTTCAGTGGGCAAGACTTATCTTTTACTTCTCTCCTTGCATGACACCTCACACTGGAAAGCCAATGCCTCTTCCCTTAGGCACAACCACAATGTAAATAATAACAAAAAGTGCTGAGGCCTCTCACACATCTTAAATCTCCTTGCTCAGGAGTCACTTCCTGCAAGACAGAATTTTCTGAGCAATGAAACCTTCAATCACTAACACTGGAGGCACCTGCTATCATCCTAAGTGCATTTTTTTTTCAAACTGGTCAAGATCTTTAGGGCACATAAACTTAATAAGAAACACATAGGAAACTGTTGGTCTAGGTGCCCAGGATAGAGGTTCCACTCTCTCTATTTGTTGTGATAGAAAAATCTTTCCTTAAAATCCTAACCACTACTTGGTGATACTCTTAATATGTGGTGGAAATTAGAGGGACTATCAATAGCACAAAGGAAAGGAATAAATTTTATTTCACTGCAGACCTTTCGCCTGAGGATCTGAAAAAGCATCATAGCCTGGCTGTCAAAAGCTGAAAAAAATGTTTGGATTATTGTCCCCCATCTCGACATGGCAGCTTTTTCAGGGACTTTCCATTCCATTAGAAATTTGTTTCTTAATAGAAATTTTTCAATCAATCTTGAAAAAAAACCCAGGAATCCTGACTCCCAGGCAATACTAAGCAAAAGTAAAATACGAATATTTTCATTCCTCAAAGATATATTTACTCAAAACCAGCAGGTGTGAAAAACTAAATTAATGTTTGCATAGTTTAAAGTTCTAGTGTACCACTCTAATCTCTCTTGCAAATTCAGGAGTGGCAGAATTGTGAGATGATTTGTGGGGATGTTGGGCGATAAATATGCAAATAAGAACCCTGCGCAATTTTAATCAAAACAGATTGCAGCAATGAAGAACTGGAGGTGTTAAAAAGCATCTCAGCTGTCCTTAAAGGAGGCAGAAGGCTGATTAGATTTCCTCTGACACCCTTTAAATGTCATGACTTGGAAATTAGATTTAAAGAAGACAAGGAAAAACAAAAAGGAGAAAAAAGAAAACAATTCCTCTCTAAACAGAGACTACAAACATTACAGCAGGAGGGATCAAATATTGTCAGAATATATGGGATTCAAGTACATTTTTTTAATATCTGCACATCAGTAGCAATGGGCCGGATTCTGACAGAGTATGACTTGGTTGTAGAAGTGACATAGCTCTCCAAAGAAATCACAAAGCATTTTCAGGCTTGTTAACTGCTAACCCCAAAATGGTTTTCTGTGATATGTTAAATGAAGAAACTTCATGTTTCAAGAGTTCTCACCACTGCATGATCTGGCCATCTGTTCCCTCAAGGCTGGGATATCCAGCAGTGCATGGGTGTCAGCGCTGGCATCATGCTATCATAGTGTTCTTTGCTTTATCTATTTCCATACAGACTAAAGAGCAACATTAGGAACTTGACCTGGTAATACTCCGTCTTTGCAGACACATGGAATCTGAACGTTTTCTACAAGGAATGCAAGCAGTGCTATTGCAGTGGATTAATACACAAACTGTCAGCCACAGTGTGTTTTTACGAGGCAGGGCTTCAAAAGATGTAACTTTTTAAAGAAAAAGTTCTAATGCAGATTTGCCAAGAGCATGTGACTCTTGAGACTCCAGACATCTTCTCAAACACAGATAGATAAAGTCTGAAATAAACTGAAATGTTCTTAAAGCGAGAAACTGGGAAAGGGGAGTTGAAAGTTTTGACACGGCAGGCCAACACACCAACAGTTCTGACTCCTTCATCTTTCATTGTCGTTTCCATACATTCATAACTACAGCAAATAATTTTCTTCCCATTTCTCATTCCAACAAGGAAAGGAATCAGCAGGGATATTCAGGGTAGGTCAGACTACATTAAATCACAGTGGAGAACAGAAATTCAAAACAGTACTAAAATGTCAGTAAATCTTTCCAGCAGAAGTGATCAATGCTAAACTGTTTTTTTGTTAGGTATTTTTCCCTTCTTTTTTATTTACATTTTATTCATTCTAAAAAGAAGGCAGTCAAATCTAGAGTAATTCAGAAAATCCACTATGCTCCCCCCCAAGGCTTACTGAGAAGGGGTGTGCGAAGAAATGATGCAAGTATTTCAATACAAATTAGAAACCATAGATCCAAATAGTTCCCTGGGATGTGCAGCTCCAAATGGAAATACTAATAATTCAGAAATTTTCTTCAAAGTCTTAAACTAACTGCTTGAAGAACTGAAAAGACTATCATAACTGTCAGAGAGGAAAGAAAGAAGCCGATTTCCTCATTCTCAAAAGTTTAACATAAAATACAGTGTGATAAGCTGTAATCCATCCATTTTCCAAGTTGCACTGTGAAGATTGGCCTCTAATATATATTCAGACAACTTCATTTCTACTTTCTCAGCCACTTCACGAATTAAAAAAAATCCTGCACAGCTTCTACACTTTTCTATATAAGATATCACATCTGGAAAACCCACAAACAACAACCGATCCAAACACAGCAACCAGCAACACAGCAACCACTCTCTAACCCCCTTTTATAAATCACAAAATAGGAAGGTACTGATTTGAAAACATTTGCCACCCCATTGTGCTCCAGATCTGCAGAGGGAATCTATTTGTGGAAGTTAAAAGGAAAGAAAGGCACTAACCAACAAGATCTTGTTGCCTAATGTGTCTAAAGATGTCCAACAGTGGTGAAAAAGAGGAAGAAAACAGCCTCTGTGACAATCTCTGCATGGAGAAAAAGCAGAGAGGAATGAAATGGGAAGTTTTAAAACACCTTTGTGCTCCATGGCATCATGCCTGCATGCTGGAGGTGTGCAAGGAGGCCTTTTTTCCAAAAGATTGTTATGGTAGCAAACAAAGCATCGATTCTTCATTTTAAATATGGAAAACTGAGACACATCAAGATACCCAGGCTTCAAGAAGCCTCTGGATTTAAAGCAAAATTTGAACCACTGTAAGACTGACAGAGCTGATTCAGCTTGGCTGAGTCCCATGGCAGCAATTCAAACACAAGCACCTCCTGTATACATAATTTTTAAATAAAACCATTTAGAGTAATTTTAGCCTCCACCGATTTCACCTTGACTGAAAAGCAGCATATAGACAGGGCTTTGCCCAAGCTGCTTTGGAAGGAATTTTAATTAATTGTTTTGTGTACAATTTAGAATTTTAAAAGACTCGTATTTCAAAGCTATCATCATGACAGTGCCACAAAAGGGGAAGGAAAAATAACCTAGTGAAGCCAACATCCATAAAAATGTGAAAGAGCTATGGTAAATTCTGAATGAAAAACATAAAAGAAGCCCCATGAGAAACTAAGCCTTCTGTCATACGGGAACTATTTTGAGCTAAATTAGCATGATTATTCCACTATAAACTACTCTGTTTCAAAAGTTTTGTACTCTTAGCCATGGAAAATCTCTCTAGGTCTATCTTTGTTCAGGATATCAGGGAGAGAACAGACCTTTCCAAACTAAACAAAGAGTTTGACTGTTTTTCACTGAAGAGCAAAAGTTCAGAGATCAAAGCTGGTCTTCTCCCAGTGTCAGTAACAACTTTGATCAACTAAGTTTTAAATACAATATGCAAATCCCACGAATTAAATGAAAAATTAAGTCAGCTGGAAGAGTTACAGACAGGAGAAAATAATGGCTGAAAACTTGTCACAATTAAACTGAAGCAAAAACAGATTATGTGAAGAGGCGCCTGCAGTAACAGGATATTGAATTCAACAATCAAGAGGTACCTTCCAGTTCCATAGTCTTAAAGACTTCTGATTTATGTTTCTTAGGAATTACCTTAGCTAATGATGAGAAAAACAAAGAAATTCTGCCTCAGCATAGTACTGCTTCTATTGCTATTCCATCAAGAGCAAAGGAGCAAGAACTCAGAGGAGAGCTGGGTGTGTGAAAATGGCACTGTGCTGGGACTTGTGAGATCTGAGGTCATTCCTAATTTCTGGAATCAGTTTAATCAAGACATTTACTATCCTGATTTCTTTTAAGTCAATAGAAGTTTTGTACCCTTAAGTGCAAATAACAAGATTAAATTACTAAATTTCTGTGTTTCCTCTTGTTCCTCTAGAGAGATTCTGCAATTTACCCCTATGTAAAAGACTTCCCCTGCTTTCAATTTTTCTGCCTAAGTTCTATGATCTTCATACTGGAGGTTGTCTCCTAGTGCATGTATGTACTTCAGCTTTATGTTACTATGAGGAGCTATCCATTGCAAGTGTGTTGGGGCAGGTGAGAAGTGCAGAGTGGCAAAGAAGGCAGAACCTGCACACCACCTGCTCTGCTCACTGCCCAGACACCACTCCTGAAGTATGTGTGTGGGGCCACTGTCCCTGAATGTTGCCTCCTGCAAATAACTTCAAAGCTATATTCAGGCTAAAAAGGCAGCCTGCTGTCCCTTAAACAAATGTCAAGGCACAGCATGTATTGTAACATGATGCTGTCATGACAGCTTTAACTCTCACTTAATCAAAATGAGTATTAACTGGAGAACCTGAAGAACAAGGGTTTGTAACATCTTGTCCCACTAGCAGGTATCAGAAGAGCTTGATACAACATAATAGTTGTATCAAGCCAGACAGACTCAGGAAGAGATCTAGTCCTAAACAAAGAAATGAAAAGCTCTTACCTCATTTTTCATACAATCAGAATTAGTAAAATTATCTTAGTTCAAAATGAATGAATTGCTGAGTGATTTCATGCAGAATTAACCAGACCACACTCATAACTCAGTGTTTCATCTCCTATATAATATACTGTTAATAGTGCATACTTAAAAACAAATAAGGGACACATCTCAGTGAGTTGCAGATGTATTGCCTTTCAGCATTCACATGGCTCCAGATAACGGGGCTTATAGCAAATATGCCTCCAGCCTGTAACTTGACAGTATCTTGTCTTTTTGTTAACTTGACTTCATCAATTGCAGAAGCTTTTCTTGCCTTTTCTTGAAGACCATAAGGTCTCTGCTGCTATGCCATGTTCAGGAAGAGTGTGCAGGGTTTGAGGTTGCACCGCTCTCCACGTCCTGCTCTTCACCGGCAGAATCAACACAAGTTTTGTCTTTACACTCAGACTGAGATTTCAAAGCTCAGGAGCAGAAATCCACATACTTCCTCAGCACTCTTGTACATTAGAGAGGGATGCATGCCACCTTCTGGCAAAGGGTTAATTTTGAGACTGCTGCGTGTGACCCCACAAGCATTCCCAGAGCTAGCTCCTGGCTGCCAAGGCTCTGACTACCCAACAAAACCAAGGCAGACAATGGGAGCTGTGAGCAAAAACCAGGCTTGCTCCACGACTGCAAACCTGTGCCAGGGCTCCAGGAGGGCAGTGGCCCAAAGGCAGGATCTAGCCAGCAGCTTTTGAATGTAGGGCAGGCTATTTGTGACCAGGAAAATCTGTCTCTTGTGTTGAATTTCCATACATGTTTAATCCCACTGACTGAGGAAGACATTGGCAAAGCATATACCCTGCTGAAAGGAGGTGAATAAAGCACTTCACTGCTAATGGAGCCCAACATTTATTTTGGGTGTGCAATGGAGTCTGTATTCAAGTGATAGAGTAATCCTGTGGATGAGGTCATGTGTTCTACTGGAGGGGCTTCTTTGTACCTCAGGCTAGTTAGCAAGCCTTTTTCTGTTATCAAGCATCTGATTAAACTCACAAAGGAAGGGTCTTTAAAAAACAACTTCAGGCAGAACTGAGAAGTGAATAAATAACTTTTTTTTTTTTTTTTTTCTTTTCATGCAACAGGAAAATAAAAGACAGGAATAAGACATAAGAAAGGCATAAGAAAGGGATTCAATGTTCTCAGATGACAGAACAAAGGTGTTAATCTATTTTCAGATTTTCTACAGACCCAGCCCTATGACAGATACCAGTCACATGCATCTCTGTGGCAGACTTCACCTTGAAGGATCACAGTGCACTATTCACACAGCACAAGCCTCCCAGAAGCCACCCTATGTCTCTCACTGCTGGAGAGACACAGAACCTATCTTCTGCACTAGTGAAATCCTTATCAAAACATTGAACTTTTGTTCCAGTTTTCATTTGACTTGAAGACAGCCAGCTGTCCTGCCGCTCAGACAACTTTTGCAATGCTTTGTAGTAAACCTCATGTGTCAGGAACACCAGCTCAGTTCTGACAGCAGGGAGAGGGTAAGTTATAAATAAATCTTTAATAATTTTCCTTGCAGGACACACCCCCAAGGTGATTTTAGATAGGGAAGTCTAACAAGAGTAAAGCTCAAGTTGTTTTGCACCTCTTTATCTGTAAGCACTCAAAAATAATTATAAACAGCAAGATACCTGCTCTGATATACATGTACTTATTATAATTATATTATTTCAAATTAGTTACTTGTTGGCAATAGTGATCCCCTGTAAGAGAAAAAAAAATATATGTTTCTCTCATTCTGAATTATTTCATTATTCAGTGTTTCCCTGTCCTTTCCACTGTATGTCTGAGTAACCAGACACATAAAGGTTGGCTCTATAAAGAGAGCACAGTTCTTTTAAACTAAAATGTGTAACTGGTTGAAAGCTTTTCCACAACACATATTTGGTCACTGAAAGATGCCATTTTTCATTCAATTCTGAAAACTCAACAAGAAGAAAACTAAAATACATTCAGCAGTGCTTCAGGGTTTGTTCTTTCTCAAGAAGAAATTTCATCCTACCCTGAAAAGCAATTCTGAGGACATCTTCTTTGAAACCAGTAATTTTTCTGCTATGGCTTGCTTAGAACAAAATGGAATTTTTGAAACAAAAACCACTTCAAATATTTCTTCAACTTCCTTTTTCTAGTAAAACACAGAGCAGCCTGATCTTCAATTACTAAGTGAAAAACATTATGAAAGTGCTCATTTTCTTCTTCACCCCAGGACAAGAACAGAGGGAGAATTGGTCTTATATTCATGTACACTTCGAGAAGTGCAGAGACGTGCCCATGGGAAAGAGAGACACTTCAGTGCATTTTAAAACACCATTAGACACCAAATGAGTTTTTGGGTAGCAAGATACTTAGCAAATAGCGGCCCAAGAACCAAAGAACATTTTGTTAATGCCCAGCTCATTGTCCAATTACCTACCTGCTGATTGTCATATGTGAGGACACTGATTTCTCTGTTTGCCATGCAAGTCCTGCTTATTATACAAAAAAGAATTTTAATGACTGATAGATAAGAATCCCTCACACACACTCCCCAGCATAGTTGGCTGGAAACTACCTTGGCTCAAGGTGTGAAATAAACATCACGAAAGACTGGGAAAAGAGAAGAAAGAAGAGCTGGGAAGGAGAGAGGGAAGCAGAGGAGACAGATACTACAGATTTCTCTGTTTTCTTATTTGATTGTACTGTCGTGGTCTATTAGCCAACTCTAATTCTGTTTTCTGACAAAGCATGTTAGATCAGCTGGTGAATTTGACCTGAAGCACTCCAGTGACTCACGGCAGCTAAAATATGTATCTGCATTGCTTTTTTAAAAATACAGTTGTATTTGAGGCAAAATGAAGATAAGATTATGTAAAAAGGATGCTGCTGAGTGAATTCAAGGAAATAATGCAAACTGAAAGTTTACTGAAGACATGTCTCGTATAGTTTATGTTGCTGCCTCTTTCTGCCTTTGAGATGCAAAGCCCAGGAAATTAAAATCTGTCTCTATAAAATGCATAGGCTTTTGTTTTTTACAAATTATATCTATTCCCTTTATTATGTGAAACAGGGGAACTCTGAATGCTGAGCTTAAAAAAACCATAAATGTGCATTTGGAGAAATTATTTTAACATATTTCAGCTGGCACATCCAACAATGGCTTGTCTGTTGGTGTGATTTGGGTTCCGGTACTCAGACAACATAAGAAAAGGAGTGAGTATCTTCCAGCTTTGCCCTGCAGGAACATGCCCAAGACGATGACAGGTATATGAGCATGAAGCTGATTTCTGCTCTTCCACAGAGCCTTGCCTAGTGGTGTTGTGAGGATGGATCTTCCTGGAGAGTAGAGAATCCCTTTTATGAAAATAGGGAATGTGACCTGTAAAATGGACTTACCAGGGAGTCTACTGATGACTGATACAAAAGCCAAAATGGAAATAAATTTTGAGATTAAGTGATACACAGCACAGCCAAAGAATATGTTGATCTGGGAGCTATTGTTCCATGGGCTGGTGGGGCACTGAATGTTACCTTAGAGTAAAACTGCAAAGGGAATAATTAAGAGATCTCTCACTGAGCTGATTCCCCAGGCCTAGAAAAACAGCTTCCCAGCCAAGAGCCTGCCATCTCAGAGTCTTCTGAGCTGTAAGAAGAAAAATGAAGCTAAATAGGGCTGACTTGTTTGAGCTGGATGTGCACAGTTGCTGCAGAACCATGTGCTCTCAGCAAAGACTCCAGAAAGTGCTCACAATCTGGGTACTAACATTTTGGTCTTGTGGTTAGAACTGAAGACTAAAACGCATTCCAGCACTGAAATTATTTTCTAAATCGTCTGGTGTGTCTTGGTTTATCTACTGGTAAAACCTCACAGGGGGAATATATTTCTTGATGAATTAAGTATTCTAAGGATCTCACAGATAAGATACTGCCAAATCCTAATTTTCATAATTAAACATCTTCCTGAAGAGTGTTATGAAACTGCCAAGAATACATAAATAGAAAGCAAGGAATTGGAGTGTTATACCCTGCAATAAAAGGGAGAAAAAGAAACATAGACAGGGAACTCTCTTTTGGATTGAACAAGAAAATCTGACCAGAGATGTGTAGCAAATATGCAGATAACTACACAACCACTTGAAATTCTAGAGTAACAATAGAAAATTGAAGACTTATTCTGAAGCTAAAACATAGGATGTACCAAGCCAATTGCCAGAATAAGATGATGAATCCGTGGAAATAAATGATACAGTTAACAAAACCCACAGAGAAACTCACCAGAAAAATTGAGAAAAAAATATGCAACTGAAAGAAAATACATGGCTCCAGTTAATTAACTTGCATCTACAGAATGCCCTTACATCTATAATAGTTTCCAGACATTTTATGAAATCAAAGGAGTCATTCTCACACACATATACACACAATCTTCCTCCATGATGAGCTGTATCCACTGTTGTGTAGCAACGTCTACTTTTACACAACTGAAGATATTCATGCTTTCAGACAGGGAGTAAAGAGGAAGACTCCATGCAGCTCAACCCATGGAACAATTTTTTATACAAGCCAAAAGAAACAAGCTAGTTATTTTATGGAACAGATTATTCAGACATGTTACATATAAAGTAAAAAAAGAAAAAAAAAAAAGAGAGAGAGAAATAGAATTTGAAGAGAGAGCTATGTAGAACTAGCACCAACCCCATCTGGTCTAGTTCCCAGTGACTGAGATAAGGCACAAGTTTACAGGGAATTGGGCACAAGTTTACAGGGAATTGGGTCTGTCCTTGGGGCTTGTTTTTCTTAAGAGCTCGGACTCTTCAACATCAGTTTCTGGAAATGGGAACTCAGAAGGAGAAATAAAACAAGCAGGTCAGTGGGGTGCTTTTGAGCTGCATTCAGGCTCATGGCAGGGAGCACAGCAATCAGCCAAGTAGAGCAATTTGCAACAAATTTGAGAGGAAAAAAAAAAAAAGACAGGACTATGCATCTGTTAAATACTTTTTTTTCTCACTTCTGCAAAGCAATCTCTGTTCTTACTGGAGATTTCAGAGCTGGAAGAAAAAAGGCACTGGCAGATACAGCCTAGACAAAAACTGTGAATTAGAAACAGCAGGACACACCAGCAACAAAAGCGAAGAATTCAGAAAAAACACTGCTATTCTAAAAACAGAAGCAGAACTATATAAATGGGTCGTCTCAGAAGGACTCCATGGAAAGTGGAGAGGGGGGGGGGTGTTCACACCTTCCATTTGCTTAGTTTCCCATTGAAACTCCTCTTTGCATTCACAGCACAGAAGTGAGTTTTACACCTTCATTTCTGAAGCCATATGTGGAGCTCTGAATTTTTAAATGTGGAATGGAATCAGGACCACAGCAGTGCTGCTGCAGACACTGAAGCCTAGATTAGTGTCTTTTACAATATAAAAAAACCGTTCCCCAGCAAAAGCAAAGTTTGTGGATAATCTCAGCAGAAATTACTCTTGCCTCTAGTATGTACTGTACCTTTTAATAAAGCCTTTTCTAATAGCAAAAGCATTCACTTGCTCTCTTGGCTTTTTCCTCCTCATAGCATAGACAGAGAGCTGGAAAAGATCTACAGTTTTCTAAACTTGTCTTTGGAAAGTTTCTTTGCCAAATTACACTTTGTCAGGAGCTCATTATTTTCTGGATAGACACTAGAGACTTCAATTTGAATTATTTTGAGGGCTGTACTGATGCTATTTCAAACTACGAGGTTTGTGTTCTTTTTTGCATGAATCACAGCAACTTAAGTTCATTCCACATGCAAAGCTCTGCTTCATTTCCAGACCCTTCTCCATAGTGTGTCTTTGAAAACCACCTGTAGGTTTTCCACATTCCATTTCACAGAGTTCTAGATAGTTTTGGGATGAGATGGGAAGAGCAGAAATTCAGGACCTCTGAATTTTCTTCCCACCCTTTCACACTGAGCAAGAGTTACTAAGAATAAAGCAGCAGCCAGTTCTGAGTATAGGGGCCTGGACAGTCACATTTGTCCCTAAAATTTACAACTGAGATATCAAAATATAAAGCTTTTCTACAGATAATGAGATAGGAGAGCAATCATCAATAGTGTTGATAAATATAATATGAATAGGCGAATAAATAAACTCCTGTAAAATATGTTATAAATATACATATATATATGTGCTGAATTAATAAACCTACCAAAAATATCTGTGAAAATGACGCAGTAATAAATAGGATCTTTGCATTCTGAAGGACCACAAATTATTGACATATTCAATAAATACACAGTATACAAGTGAATAGGCTAAGCACGGGGAGACCACATTACTCTGTACAGCACCTCCAAGGAAGCTGTTTTTTTAATTTCTCCTGGACATCACAAGGAAGAAGTTAGACAAAATTCTACTCCATACACCCAGCATCATAATTTTTCTGTACTTAAAAGTGATATTAGCTGAAGGAATATCACAAACAGAGGGAAGTGATGTGGAATTACTCTGTTTTAATTACAGTAGTGTAATTAAGAACACAAATAATTTACATGTGTATTGGAATTAAAAAAATAAAAATGTTTAAGTATAAATTGTTACAATTTATACTGGCAGCAGGATACTTTCAGTATTCACTGTGGTAGTTAGCCTGCAGTTTGTAATTTGACTTTAAATCAACCATGTAGTTATGGAAGCTCTAAAAATGACATCTCTAAAAGAAAAAAGGAAAAAAAAAAAAAAAAAAAGTCTCAGAACTCAGTCATAAAAGCCTAAACTATTCCTGGAAATCAGAAATAACTTTACATCATGCCTCCAGTCATGACCAAACTTTGGTAGTCAGCTTGAGCTGGGGAAACACATGGGCACCCCTCCCCTTTGTTTTAAAGCAAATATAAGTTTACTTGGGCAGCTTTTCTTCCCTGCCAGAGCTCCTCTGTCCTTGGTACTAGCATCATGAATATGCAGGAATGTGCACATTTTTCTAACACACCAGACCACAGAGGGAGTTCCTTGAAATCTGACTTCCAGTAATAGCCCCCAGGCAAGATATCTGCTTGGCCTCCTTATGTCAGATGTGGTAGCATCAAGAATTTGTATCTTTGGCAACCTAGGGTAGGGTAGCACAACCTAAGCAGAGCAAAATATATGATTATGAGAGAAGATGGAGTGAAATCAACCATGGCTTGGCAAGGTTGATTTGCCAAAATATATTTGGCAAGTAAATATAAATTAGGTTCACAAAATATGAAACAAACAAAGTGCAAAGCACTTGGAAAAAGAGAGGAGACTGTTTTTAAAAAGTCCAATCTGAGGATGTTTCTCAGTGTTCTAATGTAAAGCAGGAGCACTTACGTAATGGAAAATAGAGCCATATACACAGCCCCAAGCAAGAGGTTAGTAGCAACGGTGACTGAACTTGGACAAAAATCTGCACTGCTGCTTCAAATGTCAACAAATCGGGCACTGTTACATTAATGGGAGACTTGAGAGACCTCCACCAACAGTGCTCTGACCTTGTTTTCTCTTAACACACAGTGACTTGAGACCTGTCTGTGTTAACATTCTAGCAGACAATAATTTGAGCTGTGGAATAAAAGAAGGGACGTGAAGCTCAAATTATCCAGCAACAGATCTCCTGTGAAATCAATGCAATTGTCTCATATGAGAATCTGGCTGGCAGCCTCTGAAGTCTGCATAGTAGAAAACCATCCTTCAGAAATTCAAGTGGAAGTGATCTAGACAAGGAATAATGCAGACAATGTCGTGCCACTCTGTGCATGAAAAAAACTCAGTGGATTCTAATTTTCTCTGTCAGACTGGTTTTATCCCCATATTACTCCATGAGCAGTACTCCTGACCTATATAAGCACAAGCCAAGTCAGATCAGGCCAAAGCCTCCTCTGCAAAAAGATGTCTCTAGTAAACAAGGCAACATGAAATAGGCATAGTATAAGCATAGTCAACATCCCACGTAAAGGTAAAATAATAATTGTTTACACTGTCAGAAAAAAGAAAAATTCCCAGGTGAAACCACAGAAGTTTGACATTATGATGTCAATTTTCACAAAGGATCCCTTTTTGTCAGTATAGTAGGACATATTAAAAAGTTATTTGGATAGAGGACTGTAGGATATATATATCCCATTTATGGGAATGGCACTTTTCTTACATTGTGTGACTTTCAATAAATTCACAGAAATAAACTCAGTTCAAGGGTTTCTACCCATGTTCTGAGCAACTGAAGTTTTACAAAAAGTCAGGCACAGCCTGAAAAGCACTGTATTAATTCAGGATCAGTTCCCTTTTCTTACAGATGAGACCACCCATTTGAATAGTGCCAGCAGGACCATTAGTAATGTGGAAAGATAATCATACCCAAATCTAGAGGGATCTCCACACTAAAACAAAGCAAATTAACTGTGTCCAAAATGGCTTTCCTCAGCACTGACCTGGCATTACAATACCTGATCACAAGGCTTCTGAAAAACAGAGACGGAACAGTGACACTGAGTTTCCAACAATGCAAGAGTTGAGGAACCAAGTCCAGTGCTGGGGAAACACAGCTGGCTGGTAGTAGACCAGAGTTCCTCACTTCTGCCAGTGATCCTGTGAAATCCCAGTGTACTACTACTAAGGCAAATAAACAGTGTATGAAATAACAGTCTAAGGATGTCAAAGTACTAAGAATGTCTAATGTATTTGAGAATGGTGCTCTCTCTAGATCCTGTATTCTTTCTGTCAAACCTGCTACTCCAGCACTTATAGTGCTAGATCACTATTCTTGAATTGCTAACCTGTAAAGTGTCTAAGTCTACATCATAACTAACTCTTGGCAGTGGAAATATAAATTTTCTGGCCTGGAGATGGCATATCCCCCTATAAACACTTGGCCACCAAACTGGAAAAATAGATAGGACATTCATAAGGAGGGAATGCCAGCATTTTTTTCCTGGAGACTATTTACTTTGCCAAGATACTTCAATAAGAAAAATTATCTAAGACCTTTCTGTTAATATGCACCCTGTTCTCATTTGACTTGTACTCCACTTGTTGTGTGCAACATTCATTCTGAGTCAGACTTGAATTTCTGTAGTACAAGCAATGGAGAAGGGAAGTACAAACCACAAGAAAAGGAAAAGGATGCATTACACTGTGTCACTAAGAGGAAAGGATTTCCTACACACCACAAGCTACCTTTATATCTTTCTTGGCATAAACCCTTGTTACACAGGACAGAGAAACTATTTAGGAAGATTCAGCCCATCTGAAAGAGGCTGACTTTCCAAAGAACCAGTAAAAACAAAGAAGCAGTGAAAGTAAAAGCTGAGCTCCTTTTGAAAGCCTAACAAACTGACAAACTTCTAACAAAATGAGATCATGCCAGGCCAAGAAAGAAGATAACCGTGAAGATCTTACACTGAAGTGTGCAACACATACTGAAAATTAACCTTTTCTGTCCAAATAAAGGCTTTTCATCACACCAGGGAGACAGAAGACCACTGCCACAAGAGAATTCAGCTCACAGTTGGCTCTCTCACCTGCAAGCCCTGCATACTGTCTTTGAGACAAGCACAAACCTGATTGACAAAACCTGTCCGTTTCTAGGTCTTTTGATTTCCTGGGAATGAAAACTGAACCCCTTTTTTTTTTTTTTTTTCTTTTTTTTTCTTTTTTTTTCTTTTTTTTTTCCTCTTTTTTCTTTTTTTCTCTTTTTTTTCTTTTTTTTTCTTTTTTTTCTCTTTTTTCTTTTTTTCTTTTTTTCTTTTTTTTCTTTTTTTTTCTTTTTTTTTCTTTTTTTTCTTTTTTTTCTTTTTTTTTCTTTTTTTTTTCTTTTTTTTCTTTTTTTTTCTTTTTTTTTTTTCTTTTTTTTCTTTTTTTTTCTTTTTTTTTTTCTTTTTTAAAATCCTTTCCAGCACAAGCTTATTAATGGTGTAAATAACTATTTACCTAGTTCTAAAGGATGCACAGGGAAAGTCTCTCACCTTTTAGTCTTCATGGATACTCAGAAGATTATGTTTGCATCTCCCTTGTGCTGCTAGAATGGTGCATACATTTAGAGAAGCAGCAAGTCTGTTTAGATTAATATAGTGGTTAATATCCTAATCCCATAAGACAACATTTGTAATTTTACGTTTATGAGCTTATCACATTCTGGTGCATCTTGTGGTAAGGCACAGGCAATGCTCAAGTACTTAATTGAAGGCAAAATCTTTTCAGTAGTATTTCCCCAGGCACCCAATTTCAGACTCCTTTGAGAATCTGGGCCAGTATCTGTGCACATAGAGCCAATGCTGGGAAGAGGCAGACTAATACAATGGATCTTTGTTGTGCCTGTGATTCAACCAATTGTACCAAAAATCTATATTGAAGATTTCTATTCTACTACCCTGTACTTTCTACTCAATTACTAAAAAGAATATGTTTTCTAAGCACACAACAATATCATTTTTGTCAAGAGTTTGGAAACCAAGAGCTTGTATGAATTGAAGAATGCTTCCTTTCTCTTCCCTGTGTGGTTCTGGTTCTGGGGAAAGAGCTTTCTGTGTGAGTAATCTTTCTAAGTAGGAAGCAGAGCTCCCCTATTGCTAGGAAAGAATGGACCTCCAGTAGGCTAATATGTGATGGATGACTGAATGCAAACTTGGCAAGGTTGTTCTACCCTACCAAAAGAATACAAAATGCCACAGGCTACTCGTACACAGGGACTCTCTAGCTGAAAGTTCTGAAAACTTGGCAAAATCCCACCTTAGTTTAATTGAAACTATGGTGGCAAGACAATTAAGGATGTGAAACTGGAGAAATTTCTTGCAAAAAGATCAGCTCAGGATGAATTTATCTTCGGTGACTGACTCCTGTGTAAGGCAAATAAAAACATAAATGGAAAGTTATTCTTACTGAATACAACCTGAACAGAAAAATCTCATATTTGTTTGTAAAGCTATAAAGCATGCTAACTATTATTCTTTAAAGTCTACATCCAAATATACTCACTGAAGCTATAGTGGATTTTTTGCTGCTTTTTTGCCAGCAACAGGATAGGCAGTATATAGGAGAGAAGTAGAGAAATGATCTATACAGGAATCCAGTAAAATTTTACATTAAGGCCATGTCTAGAGAAAAAGGCATATGTATCATTCCAGTCAGTGCTTAAGAGACACTAAGTTATTTAGACTTGGTACTTTTAGCAGAAGGATCCCTATTATGTTCCTTCTTTCAATGTCTGAACACTTTCTGTTAGATCAAGAGACATCTCTTATCAGGCAGGATCCCATTCTGAATTCTCCCCAGTATGCCCAGTCTGCAGTTTAGTTACATCATACATTGAAAGATTCCACTAACTGGACGAATGCCCAGTTTTTAACTTTTCCCACATGTGGAAGGCATTTAACTTCAGCTCAGACTGGACAGAGAGTCAAATGCATGAGTGGACTGTAAGCACTGAGAGGCGAAATTTCACACTTGTATAAACCCCAGAACTCAGTGGAAACTGAGACAGCTCAAAATTATCTCTTGGGGTTGTTCCTTCTTTTCGGTAGTCCTATTCTTTATAGAACTCCCTTTTCCTTCTTGCTTTCTGTTCACAACACAGGGAACTTTTCTGAGCAGCTAATAATAGCAAGTGTAAGCTCTTTGTGGCAGAGAGCATCATTTGTTTTGCTTATTCACTCTTTCTAATACAAGTCCCTAAAATGCTCCAGCAGTAGTAACATCATCATCAACTTCTAATAAACTCCTACATAAAACAAATAGAAGCTATGGACAGCAAAGTCCGTTTTGATATCAGGTGGATTAATGAATTAAATTACTTTATAAACTCCCAAGTGATCTGTGCATATCCCTTATTTTTCAGCTCTTGATCTCAGATTATGATGTTTCCTGTCCAGAATTTGCCAATTGCTCATCCTACAATTGCTTGCATTGGTTTTGTGTATTTCTGAGCCTGAGTGATGAAAAATACACTCATTAACTTAATTCATTCCAATTGCTATCTTCCTTAGTAACTCAAGTAACAATGATTTTGCTGTAATATTACATCATCAACTTCCTTAAAACGACTACAGGGAGCTATTATGTTTTCCAGTAGTTTCAGACTTCTGTAGATTAGAGCCACTTGTTGAGAGAGATCAGTCTTTGAGACGGGTGTGTTAAATTCACACCAGAAATTAAGTCTGAGAAAGTGCATGTTGCTAAATCAGAGCACAGTTTTAAAGCCCAATATCTCAAATTGCCACGGCTGAAAACAAATATCTTTTTATGGTTGGAAAGCTGAAATCTCTATGCTTTCTAATGGTATAAATCATGCATTTCTTAGCTTACAGCTTTATGAGACACTGGACATTAAAACTGTCAACAGCCCTTCAAGCTTAGCAGACATGATGGCATGTGTCCAAGGAGGAATATATCAAGCCACAGGCTTCAAATTTAAATAATTTTTAGCCACTTTGAATTTCTCGTGGTGTGACATATGTGACATATATAGGACAGGTAAATCTGTATGTGATAATGAAGCAGACACCACCCTCTGCAGTCACCCTTACTTCCAAATATAATGTTCAACCCATACAGATACCAAGGTTCATAAACTGAAATATCCCACAAGACAAACACTGTTTTTCCTTTATGGATTTGCCAGTGTGGGACATCGATTTACACCAGACAACTATTATACAATCCAGTACACTTCATTGCCAATTAGGACCACTCAAACCTCTGAATACACCCTACAAATCTAGATGAACAGCTGTACTGTTGTGTGAGGAAAATGGCAGAAAAATTGCATATGTAGGTCTAGTATTTCAAATGGTTTTACCAGGGGAGATGAAAGGGTTAAAGCTCTGGCTCCAAAGCAGCATCATTGTTTCAAACTCACACTTGCTTCTCAGTTCTGCTTCTCTCTTCAGAAGGTTGACAAAGTCCAAAGAAACACAGACTCTATGGCCTAATCTCATTTTCTTATCAAAAAGTGAAACAATATTGAAAGAACAGATTTTGACAGTCTCTTTACAGCAAGTAAGAACATCTTCATACATTAATAGTCTTTGACTTTTTTTAGATATTTTATAAAAAGCAAGAATATATAAAAAAGTCACCTGATCTGAATTTCAAACACCTTTTGACATGCTGTTTTAGCAGCATGATAGTTAAGTTTAAATGAATACCAAAGAGAAAAGATCCAGTCTTAAAGAGCTATGATCGAAAAAAAGTATAAATTTCCATAAATGAAAAAACTCCAGCTAACACAGTTACTCAATTTTTGTGAAGCACTTCTAAGCCTTGATGTAGGTATACTCTCAGTAAATTCTAGCATCATTATTTCAACGGGAGAATTGCATCTGGTTGGTTCTTTTTTCATATGCCTATCACCACAAGGTACCTGGATGAGATTTCTTCAGAATATCAGTTTCTTCTACAAATGAAATATGGCTTTCTAACATGCAGGGTGCACACTTACCAGCAAATCCTTTGGCTCCTCTCAAGCTTTGGAAACACTGATAAAGTCATTATAGTTCTAGGAGAAAGGACAGGAACTTGCAAAGAATTTTCTCTGGGCTGAAGCAACCCAGAGGATAAAATTAAGGGGAAAAAAATATAAAGAAAATATAAGAAAAAAAAATAGCATTTGCTGAGGATAATGACTCTTGATAAAGTCACTGACAGTGACAGTGACAGTGGTGGCAAGCAGTCCCTTGAACAGCATCCTCCTCACTCTGCTCCTTTCAGCTGACCATTACCCTGGTCTGTTCAGCTGGGCAACCTTTCCTGAGCAGTGATGCAAAGGGAATGCACAGGGAACACCCCCAGAACTCTTTGCAAGTACTTTCAAATTTTGCTGCCAGGGAATTCTCTTCTTTTGGCTAAAAAATTTCACTTGACCAAACATTTGCTCCTGCATCCCCTTTAGCAGTGAGAAAAAAAAAAAAGATGACATCATTACACTTTTCTGCAAGTCTTCCTAGGATTCAAAGAATTGTCACTGGCCCCTCTGTCCAGCTCATTCTTGAATTACAGTTACCTTAAGATTTTACAGCTTTAAAAGGCAAATGCACAACTCCAACGTAAAAAAAATATAAATAATAATTACCTATAATGTTAATAAGGAGGTGTATAAATTAATTCCCATTATTTAATATTTTTAAAATAATAATAAACTGAAAGAGGAAAACAAAGACAACATGGTGACAAAACCAAGAGTTTTCATATAGTCCATGGAATTTCATGCACCTCCTTGGTTTCCTGTTTTTTTTCATTAAGAAAAAATTTGTAAATGTTTTATATTTTTTATAATTCCTCTTAATTTTATACTGTCTCCACTGTGCAAGAGGACTTGTCACCATTTCAATCTGAACATACCTTTCTCCAGCATAGTGCAATACAGACTTTCCAGAAGTTTAGTATAACTGACAAAAACCATCTCCTAGTAGCCAGAGAGCAAATCAGACTGGGAAAACTCTGCAAAGGTGATGTAACACAAAGTTTTGAATAAATGGGCTTGACTCCTAAATGAAGCTAAGTGCAATCACCTCCTCCCAGTCAGCTTCTCTATATTAAGCCAATTTGAGCCTAACTGGTAAATGCAGACACAGTCATGCAGAAAATCACAGTGCAAAACGGAGGAAATAGTTAGGACACACTGTAAAGCAAATGTCCATTTTTTCCACGATAATGGAGAGTTTCACCCCCTGATTCCCCAGAATCCACCCATTTAAGTACCGGTAATAAGATACTAGTTTAATCTTCCTTTGTGTTTTGCTCCCCCCTGCAGACTAATGTTACCATACTTCTAAAAGAAACTGGAGCCCAGTGGGGGAGGGTGGCGGAAGGAGGAAGGTGACAAAGGCTTCAGTGTAAAGAAGAGTGCAGACAGCAAATTAAAACTGAAAAGGGCCTGGCACTTTTCAAGTCATACACAACAGCATAAGGAGGAGTTACTTGCAAGGTTTAAGAATTGTGACTGGATTTAGCCTGGTATGTGAGGTGAGGATGGGGGAAACATTTGTGTTACTTCAGCAGTTAAGAGGAAAGCCCAAATATGTCAATTAGGTTTCTCTCTTTGTTTCTGTACATGTCCAGCATTCAACTAACCCATCCTTCATTCATTCATTGAATCAGACTGATGTAATTGAAATATTTCTTACAGTATTATTACACTGGACAAAGACAATCTAAAGGCAGGCATGCTCCAACTGAAAAATATTCCCTAATAAGATGCTGACTATTCAGATCAAAGGTCATGGGGCTCATGACAGAAAAGTGTCATCACAAACTTGTGTGAGAGAAGAGCTCATTTTTTTACTCAGAAAGGAAGCAGACTTACCTTACAGACTCTGACAGAGATTAGACCCCGTTGTGAGCAGTCTCCATGAAATAAATATAATGTTACAGTCAGCTCTCAGCTTCTGACTTGGTTGCAGTCCTGTCAAAACTCAGCGAAGTTGTGTTGTCTAATTTTGCATGCGAGTGTGTGAAAGACAGAAAGGTTTGACAGTAAGGCAAACTGGTCGGATCAGCTAGTTTCTGCTGGGTTTATATAGCTGAGCTGCAAATCCTGATCCTTGGCTCATTCCACTGTAATAGGACGCCTGAAGGCATTTTTTTTTCCAGTTTTGCTTTAAAGGAACAGCCTCTCTCTTTGGCTCAGCTTCTGAAAGACACACATGCACACTCAAATCCACACACTGTCATACACAGGCACACATACAAAAAAAGAATTTGTGTGCAATTTATGGCTAAAGAAGGAAACCCCTGAACCATTAAAAAAAAGTCAGCTCAGGGCAAATGACTCAGAAAGCAGAATATTTTCCTTACAGCAGCAGCTGAGTATATTGTCAGGAGTTTTAATCCCCTCATCCCCATTATTTTCACATTGGGAAAGAGTAGCAAACTAAAAAAAGATCAGAGGAATCACAAGCAGGATTCCAGTTCCAGAAACTCCTATTGAAAATAATGGGTGTAATTTGCAAATACCATGTATCAACATCACTCCACTGGAATCAATTGAAAAATTCAGTTTTACACAAACTGGGAATCTGGCAAGTCCTTACATTTTCAAGCTTGTGATCTCCTTTGCACTCTCTTCCAGTCCTTCTGCTCTCAAGAGTTGTAGGGAGAAATGTGGAGAAGTCAAGAGAAAAGTCTAGTCTAGTGAGCAGAGACTCAGCCTGGTTGTTTCTAATATAAATAAATAAACAGATGACAGACACAGAAGGGATTCCCTTTCTTCTCAGATCTAATAAAAATAGATTACTAGGCTGTGTGTGTGTAAAGATAATCCAGCCACTTTTGTGAGGCTTTTGGTTTCTGAGTCAGTACGTTCTCTCTTCTCCTCATCCCAGAGATATCTGTGACACGCAGAGCACTCATCTGGGACCTTTTTGGGGCTGATTGCTGCCTGTGATTACCCTTGAGCCTCAGGCTTGTGGAAAAAAGTACAGCTCCTAGTTAAAGGTGTCTCATTAACACTGATCTCCCTCCTACCTCATACTACAAATCTGCCTCTCCCTTGCCCACTGCTGGTTTGTTTTTTGTTAGTTGTTTTCATATTGGTGTGGGGGAGAAACAGAAGGGCACTGGCACAGGGGGAGACAGAGATTAATTTTTAATTTTCAGGTCTATTTCTAGGATGAAATCACACTCTGTTTGATTTAGAAAGCAAGACTTACTCAAACACCTCTGAAGACACTGAAAACACAAAACACTGCTCACCGGATTGCAAGGGTTTATGGGACAGATCCCATTAGTAAAGTAATAGGATTCTACAGGAACAAGGATACTCTGTAAGGATAAGTGTTGGTTGCCTGGGGCTTTCTCGTCATGTTTCTTTTTGAGCATATCTCCTCCAATGCCAAGCTGGCATTTCCAAGGCTTCACAGACTCACACATCATTTTCAGGATATTTTTCCTTTTTCTGCACAGCAGTACAAGGAAAATTTGGCCCATCCTACACATTTAGACAAGTAAGGGAGAATTCCTTACCCTGAGATTTGGAATTACCATTTTAGAATCATTATTTTTAGCCTCAATAAAATGTAGAGGTTTTTTGCTAACTGAAATACTGACATTTTCTTTTCAGTGGCTTTCACACAGAACATTGACCCCATGTGTATATTCTCTTCTGTCTAATAATATCACTGAGCTCATGTTGAGCTCCCTTCCTCAGCACACAGCACAGATTTTAGTTATTTTGAAATAAACTACAATGAAAATAAAAGTGGAAAAAAAAAAATCAATAAAAGGAAGCCCTCGTAGCAGTCTTTACAAATTATTTTTCCAACACATGCTGTTTCTCAAGCCAATTACAGAAGTGTTCAAAAAAAACAGACTAAAAATTTTAATAAAATCAGTAACGCATCTGTATCAGCCAGTTAGGAGCACACATTTCCAGTTTCTGTTTTAATTTTTTTGACATGCTGTTTTTCATAGCAGTGAGACCCTAAGAGAAGAATAGGACTATTGGAAAGAGGCTCAAAAATGCTCCTTGGTAAAGGAATCAGATTCACTTTAATTGCTGATTGCTTAAATCTTGTTCTGGATATCTTCACCAGTCTCATAGGCAATGGGGTTATATCCCGACACTAGTTAAGTCTACAATTTTTGTGTAATTTTCAGAATATCCTCATGACCACACTGATAGCAGCCTACATTACCTGTCCCCCAATTATACAGTCTTATGAAATTCAATTAAAACTCAAGGCCAAAAAACTGAATGTGAAATGAAACACATTTTTAATAAAATCTGGTGGGTACTCAGAATAGTTTCTTATACAATGAACTACTGAAAAACTCCTTATTTCTCTGCCCACAGTCACAAGTCTAAACAAGATATTTAAGCCTGTGTATACACTGTGGAAAGCAACTTGCAGGATTTGTTTTTAGAACATTTGCTAATGCCAGATTTTCTTCCAACAGATGTTGAATCAAAATTTAAATGAATTTTTTTTCTCCAATAATTCTCCACCCACTTATGTGACTTCCAAAAATATGCCATATGGAATGAGTTTCAGGTAAGAGTTCAGACCTGTTCTTGGTTTATCTCTTTGGGCTCACCCATCCTTAATTATACTCTGTTGCAAACATTGAGCTATGTACACTGAGTCAAAAGCAAATGATTACATGAAAGAAGAGGCAAAGTGTATTTTAATAAGAAAGAGAGCCTTAGGCTGTGATTGCTGACAAGCAGGGCTAGAGATTAATTCTGTGCTCTGTGGTATCCTCTTTCATTAGGCAAGTGTTCATAGCATTGGTTTTGTGGGGTTTTTTTCTTTTTTTTTAATGAAAGCATCAGGGAGAAATTAAGTGAACACTGACCTTTATATTTGAGTTAATTACTGTGTTTTTATGTGCTTAGAAGCTCATATTAGAGAAGCAACTTCACAGTACTTTCATCTCTACAGCTTCCTTATATTGATCCCTTTATGACTGTACCCAAATGCAGCTTTGTTGATTCCAGTTCACATTTAGTGCTATTCTCGCAATCTTGTTAAAAACTTTGGCTCCCAGGTTACCATGTTATCTGCTGCTTTTCTGTTCATTTCCAATAAACATGCTGCAAACCATCATCCCAGTGCATTCATTGATTCTTACTTCACAATCACTTACAGAGAGAATTTTGCTTTTTGTAAGAGCTTTTGTTATTTAGCTCAGCACTAGTACACAAGACAAGTCAACTTATTTCCTTAGAAAGTATCTAAATGTCTAAACTATTGCTTCAAAGATCTGCTGTTTGCACAATTCATCTTGCCTCTGCAGTAATATTTTCCCTTCCACACAGCAAGCCTTTTGGCTACTGGTCCAGTGCTTATATTCAGATGAAAACACTAATTTATACAGTTGTACATAGACCATCCTTTCCAAAATGTTGCTAACGCTAGTATTATCATGCTGAAGACAACATTGTTTTGAGGTTGGGCTGATCCTGATAACTGCAACCCATGTTGCAGGAAAAGCATCCTCTCTTTTGGCATCAGAAAATGCAGAAGCTCATTTTTACCCCAGAGGAAAAGTCTGACCTAAATAGGCAAATGCAGAAACTGAATGTACAAGTTAGCAATTCCTGCACAGATCAGCACTGCTGAGAACTTCAGTGGAATCAACTGCACATGTGTAGACAGTAAAGTTGAAGCTCCATAATGTCCATTTAAATATTAAATATCACACACCAAACACCAAATAACAAAAACATAATTGTAATTTTTTTTAATTTTAAAGATATGATCTTCAAAAAACAAAAATATTTCCTCTAGTAATTAGATTTATTATTATTAGTTTAATTTTTATTTTGTTACTATTATTATTATAAGGGCATTTCCAAGGGTTGCATTCATTTCCTGAATGAAGGAAGAGGAAGCAGCTGTTTGAAAGCAGACCTACTGGACTAGTGTACTGTCTGTCCAGGGGAAGACAGTGGTGATGGGTATCCATTTAGCCTGTCTTTAACTGTTCAGAGGTAAGCATGTCTTGGCAGTATTTGCATGACCTAGAAAGACCACAAGCTTAATCACAAACTAGGGGTAACTGAGCAAATGTTGGTGTTTTAAGAAGTTCAAACCCTGTTGCCAGATCAGTCGGAAGAAGATATGTGCCTGATAAGGGAGGGATACATGAGAATGGAATCAGATGACTTTGGGTGCTAATGCAAGGTCTGCTGTACTCTGAAATGACCTAGATCATATCTTTCCCTGATCTATAAAATAAATACCTTTTGCATGGCATACATCAGCACGCTGCTAATATACACTAGACAAGAATGTTGTTGTTAGTGATACCACAGACATTTACAAAAATAATCTAGCTAGCAATACACAAAACTGACTCAAGAAAAAAGCAAAATTTCACAGAAAAAAAAAAACAAGAGTGAAAAGAAAATACATAAATATTTTCCATCCACACTGCTGGTGTCAGACTCTGTGACAGAGCTGCTTCTAATGTTGATAAATATTTTGGGTTTTATTATATTTGCAGTAGGTATTCTTAGAAGTTTATGGGACAAAATATGGCTGTCAGTATGTATCAAGGTAGGGAGAACACTTAATTGCTGAGAACTGAGTGAGAAAGTGAAGCTCTACTGTGTGGGATGGTGTGAAGATTTTTATCAGCACGTTAGCATTACTTGCAAGTGGTTAATCCATAGATGATACAGGGAAAGTAACTCAACTGCTGATTTTATACCATGCCACACCACTTTGTACCCTCTAGAGTAAAAAGTGTTGGCTTCCATCCAACTCTTGATACTCGTGCATTGTACTGTAATCACAATTTTAAGGCTATTAATGTCAAAATTACAGCTAATCATGTTAAACACATCCTTAAATATCTTGAAGGAATAGTTTCCGTACTGGAACTTAAGAAACAAAAACAGAAAAGCAAAAAATTGTAGTGCTTACCTATTTTGCATAAAACATATGGAAGCATAACAGTAGCCATTACCAGTATATGCCTGACAGTGATGAGGATTCCTAATGCTAGTAAAGACTAAAGAGTGGCTAGCTATAAAGCAGAGATGTGAGCCCACCAAGCTCCAGGACTGCCCATTTTTAGTGAAAAGTTACTAATTAGTGTTACCTTCTCTGTTGGTTTTGTTTTTGTGTTGTTTTTTTTTTTTTCCCTTCCAAATTGCCTTCTGCCCAACTGCAATACCACATCCAAATTATCAAAGACTGACAAGGATCAGCTGCATGATTGCATCACTCACAAGAGTCCTCAGAAATGTCCTTCCTGATCCAGCTGTTCATCTCCAGCTTGCACCCAGGCGTGAAGACACAGAAGCAAAGTCCTACCAGCCCAATTCCTGGCAGTGCCCATTTTACCCAAGATATCTATGAACACAACAAAGCAAGGGGGAAAAGAAAAGGTGATGCTGGCTCTTCACAGAGCTGTAATCCCATTGATAGGGTAGTGGGGGGTAACACAAGATCTTTCTGCTCTCTCCTTGGGTATCATTCAACACACTGTGCTGTGTCGTTAGTGAGGTCACATCATAAAAGCATGCCAAAGAAGCAGAGGGAAATCTTTTTTCCTTGCCTTTTCCCCAGCATTTCCGGTAGGAGCTCATACACCTCTTCTCATATCCTGCACTTGGCGGCTTCTGGGACCAGAGGGAAACCTCAGAGCAGATGGAATTTAGCTTACTTGCATTCTCTATAGCTAACTCAGATTTTATTAAACACAGCTGCAATCCCAGAAACTTCTTCAAATGGATTAGGTCACTCATGTTGCTTCTGTAACTTTAGAAATGCAGGGTTAGCAAACATTTTGCTTTCTCTAAGTCATGAATTTAACAATAATAATATAACAATAATAATAATAATAATATGCAATGAGGATTAGAAGTCCTCATATAACAGCCAGCGCTTTAGTGTCCCCAGATGATCATGTCCAAGGTTGCTCATTGCAGTGAGGAAGTGATTCTATTTTGTAAAACCAAAGATACTCCATGCAATGAATCCCAGTCAATTATAACCAAATTCAGCCTGTGTTCTCCTGCTGTAGTTTTCCACAACCTCAACATAGTAGCTGCTACACAGTGCAGTTTGTATCTCCCTACCTGTTGCTAAATAAAAACAAAACCAAAATATATATTAAAAAAAAAGAGCAGTGTGGTGGGAAATTCAGAATTCATCACCTTAAGCATCTTGGATTTCAGCTTGGCATTTGGCCACGGTGGAGAAGCACTTATGGACTTTACACATATTTCTCTATGATAGTGCTATGACTTCTTTTTTACTGTTGTCTACATTACTAGAGTCTCTTCCCAATTTGCTGTGTAATGAAGTGACACAGGGCTTAGGACACAGGGCTCCCCTGGAACAAACCACTAACCCCCACCGCCTACTGCAATGGGGAGACTCGTGGCTCTGACCTCATGGCACCAGGGACTAACAATCAGAGAGCTACTGCAGCAGCCCTGGCAAGAATAAAAAAGCAACCAGACTGTATATGTCCGCCCAGTACTGAGGGGGAAGTGAGTGAGGACAGATTTTCCATTCTATAGCCAGAGGCCCATCTTACGGGAAATTTCAGTCAGTAAAAGCAAAGCGTTACTGGAATGTTGCCTTGTTGAGCTTGCATGGAGTTTTTTATTTTTATTAAATTGGGAGAAACAGGTGTGAAATATTCATCTCTTTCCTATGGGGCTTGTTCAGATGCTGCAGATTGCATGGACTCAGCAAGATGCAAAAGGGCTTCTGTCTGGCAGTGTTACCTGCAGACAAATTCCTGTTTCCAATTAACTGTGGGTGTTCCCATGCCTTCCCACCCCAAGGCAAGCCAGGAGGAAAGCATTTGGCAATAACAATAATATTGTGTGCTGCAAGCTGTCAAATAGCTT
The DNA here is from genome assembly GCF_036169615.1 of Heliangelus exortis. Taxonomy (NCBI): domain Eukaryota; kingdom Metazoa; phylum Chordata; class Aves; order Apodiformes; family Trochilidae; genus Heliangelus; species Heliangelus exortis. The sequence continues at coordinate 206,379 of NC_092443.1, read as the reverse complement.
CTTTTGTGTTCAGCCTATCCCACAAGGTAGCTGAAGAAGTGAGCTGGAGCCTATCAGTTTTTTGTGAGCAACCACAAAAGCTCACACACACACAAAAAAAGAGTGCCAGAGAGGCACTACCATGAAAAGACACTGAGCCCCTGTTAAAACACGGACTGCTTTTCCATGATGAGGCAGCACAGAAAGGTTTTGCGGAACTGGAAAGCATCTTCTCTGTCTGTGCCACCCCACCGCCATTGTCCCAGATGTCAGGCACTCAAGGAATATCAACCCTCACTGTATTGTCTGTCCTGCTAGCACAGACTCCCATGCAAACAATGTGGATGCAGCATGACTCCTTTCAATTCTCTTGTGTAGGTGGCTTCAAAGGTGTTTCTAACCAGTCACAGGTGTGAGAAGGTATAAGCAAGCCTATGTTATTTAGTGGACGTATCATAGTCCTACACTACTGAAAAGAAATAGGGTAAGAAGCTCTCAGGTAGGCAGTAAGACAGTGATACCAGAAGAACTAGAGAGAAATTACCTTTTTATTCTATGCCCACCTTCTCCCCTTGTGTTATGAACTGTGTACATTTAAATACACATTACGATTGCAGAAGGACAGCACAATAACTTGTACTCCTTTCAGTAGCTTGTTCAGACAGCAGAGACATGAGAGACACCAGCAAGCAATGCCACTGTAAAATAATTGACACCTCCAGGCTAACAGAAATTTGAAGAAGTTATGAAGATATAATCTTGGAAGTGCCTGTTTTAACACTGGTACAGATGAATAAATTAACCTTCAGTGAAAGAGGAAGAAATTGGTTTACATTTCTTACATCTACTGACAGACAAAAGCAAGCAAGCCAGTAACAAGGGTAAGAACATACAAAATGTGCTGAGGTTTCTAACTTAATTTGTGTCCTTTCCAGAAGATGACTGCAAAGGATACAGTTGGTATAAAAGCTATATTGAGAGGAACAACTGACATCATAGGTGCCTTTCAGGTTTTCTCTTCCGAAAGCAGTCCAGGGAATTAATACTTCTTATACTGTGTATAAAACAAACAAAAACAAACAAACAAAAAACAAACCACCAAAGACAACTGTTGTGCAGAAAAGACTCAGATGATTAAAAGCTACAGGATTTGCTTATGAAAGCCTGAGAATCACTGTGCAGAGCATTTCCCAGTGTCAAATCTAACCCCCCTATATTATGGCTACCTAACAGCCTGCTACATAGCAGGAGTTTTGCTATGCTGTGCTCTCCCACTGCCAGCAAAGAACTGCCCTGCCCTGCACCCAGGGGCTGGCCATGAGGTTCAGGACTGGAAGGTGGTCATTCACTCCTCTACACACATACAGCTATATTACCTGCTTATTTTGCAAAGACACCTGTTCTTCCCGTTCCATTTTTGTTTCTAGGGCTTGTACTTATGTGTTGCTCAAGTACAATGCAGTAGATGAGATGTGCTTATTACAAAAATAATTTTCTCTCCAGGTTCTGGACTGATAGATCTTTTCCCAAGGCATCATGGAAAGTGAGCTGGTTGGTGCACAGTTACCCATTTCAGAGATAAAGTTGCTGGACTACTGTCTATACTTGATCTGGCCATTCCTGTTTTCCTCCAGTCTACTGGAGCTGCTCATGTATAACATCTCTTTTTATTTAATTTTACTTTTTTTTAACCATGAAATTAAATCTCATGCCTCACTAAAGAAGAATCTGATGAAAAACAAATCTGTTTCAGAGCAAGATTATACATTTACCACAGTGGCATAGGGCTGCCTACTGTGGATCTAATGTGGAAGCCTACAAAAACTTCAATGTTTTAACTAGGCAGGAAGAGGAGAGGAAGGAGACCACTCAAGCAAATTCTGCTCTTAAAGGGATGAACATCCTAAATAGTTTGCCTGAAAATAACTGACATTACTTCAGGTTTTATTCAGTGTAAAGGAGCTTGTCTCTTATATGATAGGTCAAAAGTTTGATGCTCTAGACTAGAAGGAAGTGGTTAATGCTTCACCACACTGTAAAAAGCCAACTGTGTCAATAGACTGTATTTCACCTGTAGAGAGATAGTTTCTAAATTTGGTCAAATTTGACATCAGAAACGCATCGGTGCAGCCTCATATAGTATCAGGAAACACAAGGCAAGACATAATATGTCAGTGGAATATTTTTTTACCTTGAGACCATGAATAATGGGATCATTGAAAACGTGGCTCAGGGAACCTCAGAACTCAGGGTGTGCAAATCTCAAATTCCTTCACAAATTAATAGGTCTATTCTGAGAAAACATCAACAATCTAGATACTTCTACAAAGACTTCCCCAAATGCAACCATGTCAATTTGGCTTGTAAACTAGGCTGGGCACAGCATGAGGTTCAGGCTGCGTCAGAGAGCTATGGGATCTGCCAGGCATAATTTGAATGGTTTTCTTGATGCAAGCTAAATGCAAGCTGAACAGAAGGATTTGAAGACTTACTAAAAATTACTAACTTTTCAGTTTTCCAACAAGTTCACTGATGCAAGTTCCTGATCACAGACTCATCTTGAAATCTATAATAACAACAGGCCAAACCCAGTAATTTCCATTCTCCAGGCAAGATAATGGAGAGATATGAAATGACACCACCTATGCCATGAAACTCTGAGACCATGAGACAGAGTTCCTGAGTTCTTTTGAGATCTAGGACATGAATTTCTTTAGAGAGACTTCTAGGTTATCCCTGCTCTAGAACAACAATCATCTCTGGCCTTGCACTTGTATGATCTCTGAAAAGGCTGCTGTTCATACACACACAAGTGTGCTCTGAAGATTCATCTGTACAGAAGTATTCAGGTTCAACTTGCTTTACAGCTTTCATCTTAGCAACACAGATAATGACTGTAATCAAGAGGTGGCAGTGGAGAATTTGTCTGCAATCAAAGCTAGCTTTCAGTCTACTGGAGACTGTAGCTATAAAGTGTGGCTGTGTGGCATCTCTCCAGTACTAATATCTGTCATGTATTTTAATAGTTCGTGCTACTCATGCTACCCAGTTGGAAGATAACTTGTAAGTTATGCCCACATATGGTACAGTAAGCTTTTTGTTTTACTGGAAATGCATGAGGACAGACAGGACAGGTGAACTCTGAAGTAATTCTGTTCAGGTTCCTTTTAAAGTATCTGGAAGAGCCCCAGAGTTACAGCAAAAATTATATCCATGAGCTTTCTAGCAACAGTCTTCAGGAACTTGTAATACAGGATAACCAAAATAGCAAAATCATTTAAAGTGGCTGGAAGCTAACAGATGACTGTGGCAAAGGTGGCAGGGATGGGGGAGTGATGACATCCTTTCATGACTCTCTCTCCAAGAATCAAGTTTGGAAGCCAGAGGACAGCAAGCCAAAGAGCTAAACACATCTGGTTCTGTTAACCAGAAGAATCAAATAAATGGATCTGTGTCTACAAAACATGTCCCTAAGGTGGCAGGATAGACCTGTGCAAGTGAAAAACTGTTTCACTTGATGTCAAATTATTGTAGACTTTCTTCCTTCAATAAAATAACCAAAGTATTTGAGTAGTGATAGATAGAAATACTTGTATAGTCAGTATCCTAAAGGAGAAAGTATAAATATTCTATGACTGAGATCTTGTTCTTCCCCACATAGCATACCACAATCTTTTCTACAATAAGAACTAAGTTTGAAAGTTGAGCCTGCAAAACAATCACTACACATTAGTACAATTCTTTGCCTTTCCAAAATCCTCTACCTGAAAATCCTCTACCTGAAACTCATTGTATTTTGTAGTTACAGACAAAAAACAATAAAGACCAAATGACAGAGATAAGGTTGCATACTGTGTCTGTGACAGAGACAGAAGCAGACAGATCTCCTTGCAGCCAGAAGGATGCTTGAGCCAAACCAAACCCTGCTTAACTTTGCAAGTTTGCACTGGAATGTGGGGCTTTGGGGCTAGGCAGAACTACAGAGAAACTTTCTTTGGAATGGACACATCTGGGAAAAAACTGTTTCAGCTTTTCAAAAAGGAAAAAACTCAACAATCCTTTCCCAGCCTTTAAGTTAAAGGGTACTTTTTCCTAATGATTCACAGTAACTGTCAGACCCTGAATTTGCAGACACTTACACATTCAGTTGAATACAGCCTACATCATGGAATCCATTTCATTAGTGTCATACTGGCTCACTGGGACCCAAAGCTCAAGACAGTATCAAGCTTACAGGTTATTAAAGCCAGCAGGGAACAAACACATCACTGAAACCGAAGTTCTGCCCTCAGTACATCAAAATATTTCCTCTAATATTTTAATACATTAGCATCAACACAGGATGCGTGCAGGCAGAAACAGGTACCTACACCCTTCTACACAGCTACTTACCTACCTGCCTAGACCTTCAGAAGGACATCTAACAATTGGCAAGCAACAGATCCTTATATAAATTTCATCAGCCACTGTTCTGTCCTCATGAGCCTCAGTCATGTTTGCCCTTTTCATTCTTGTTAATGCTGAGTAACCATGCACTCCCTACCAATGATGGCTGTGTTCATAAATATTTATAACTCACTGAATGAAATCATACTTTTTTCCATCCACCCATCTACACTTAAGTGTGTCAGAAAGCCTAAACTATTACACTGCCAAATACAGAGAACTTCATGGAATATAAAGCAACTAAGTTCAACTTTGCTCAGAGTTCAGCCAATTTTCATCAGCTGCAGATCTAACTTTGTATATAATTTATGTTTGGGACCTCATAACACCACTTGTCTCTTTGGTATACTAGGAGATATCCTGACTACCTGTTCTGTCTACTCTAGTTGCTAGGGTGTCTCATGATTTGGTTGAAAAGTCCCTCTTGAACTTCAGAAGCTTCCCACACATAGCCTTGCTCACCCTCCTCACACTAAAACCCCAAAGCCCTTAACCTTCTATGGCTTCTTAAGGGTTGATACTGATTGTCCAATCTTCTACACAAGAATGGGAGTAGGCTATTTGGTCCATTCCTCCCCAGCCCAGTGCAAGTCCAGTTCTGCCCCAGTTACAAACTTTAATGGATTTCAGCTGTCTCACAGCTCATCCTCCATGATGTTTGTATGTACTAAGTAGATTGATGCTATCTTCAAATGCACAGTTCAAGTACAGAATACCACAAGCACAGGCCCAGGACTTTATTTTTTTCCACATATTTATACAGGCTGAAGGAAACTTTGGGTTGGGAAGAGAAATGTTCTAAACCCTCTCATTTCATCTTCCTCACAGCAAACAAAACAAGCCTTACAGTCAAACACTGATTCTACTGGAGTAGCAGCAGGCCGGACTGTTTTCTTAAAAATATCTATTTAGAGACAATGAGGCGTTAACCTTTCTCAGTTTTGTCCTGAATTTCTAATTATTAGTAAAACTAGATTGTCTTTTTTGTTGTTGTTGTTAATACAGCTACTAGATATAAATAGACTCATGTCATTTCAAGAGTTTTGCAGTGTATTAATAATTTCAAGATGCTGCTTTGTTTGCAGCCCTGCACACTGGATACCAAAATTGCCTTTTAATTAAGGGTTTGGCTTGTTGTATGTAATCTCATTGATCCTGAATGCAAATAAAGATTCTGGATAAACTTTCTGGATTCCAGTTTAAAGCGTGACACAATGTTCTATTTCACGATATTCGGGAGGAAGGGGGCAAAAAAAGAAATAAAGAAAAGACTGAATTCTCAAAAAGATCAGGAGGAGAGCAGTGCTGGAGTTCAAAGAGCCAATTACATTTGTTTGCTGCTTGTTTGTGGAGACAAAAGCTTCAGCCCAACATGGGCTACTCATTCACATACATACATATTCCTTGCCTTCCCACTTCCATGACAACAATTAATATGCTTTATAGCAGATAAGTTACCAGAGACCTGAGACAGAGTACAGACTGTGTATGAAAATACTGAAAAAAGACGTCTGTGAGGATTTTTGACCCTTCAAACCAACAATTTTTTCAAGACATACCCATACTTGTACTTAATGTCTGTTGGAAAAATACTCAAATTTAAATCGTAACTTACAAGACAAATTGACATCAGAAAGAGAACTCATGCTATATTTAGTTTACTTACAAGGGTAGATGCAAGCAAAGTACCTGTCTCCTCCACTTGCAACCCATGCGGGCACATAAAGTCAACAAATACACAGCTATGACAGACCAGCACTAAAGCTGAGCTGATACATCCCCTTCTCTGCACCACCTGACGTTTTAATGCCATTTTAACAGAGAGGGATTTCCTTAACCAGAGCTGGTGCACATCTGCCAGCTTATTGCTCACACTGTACATGTTTGTTATTGTTTGCTCCTGACTGTGTAGCCACTATAGGGCTTACCTTAATCCAGTTTGGAACCAGATGAGCTGAAACTGCATGAAGGCACTCAGAAGGATGTCCACAGCTGGACTTGCTGCAAAAAGAGAATGAATTTTAATGGCAGTTTTTATTTTCTGTAGATGGGTCTTGAGCTACTTTGTTCTCAGCTCTGCCCCAACAGCGGTACAGTAATACATTCTGTTTTCCCTCTGCTAGCTCTGCAATTGTAGACTAGGTCACACTGCAAAACTACTCTCAGTAAATCCTTATGAAAGCACCAAATTCGACCTACACTAAACTTTGATTTTAATGGTGGATTTTTTCTTTTTCTCCCTTCTCTACACAGCAAATTCCACCTCCCCCAAGATCCATGACCTAATTCAGTCCAAAAGAATCCAGTGGAAGCACACAGAGAAAAACAATGAACAATCTGGAATTATGGCAATGTATCCCTCACACAAGACTTAAGCCATCTTATCCTTGATATGTTATTGTTAGTTCCGAGAGCTCTCTGCATGTAATTTCTGCTACACAGCAATGACAGAGACTGTGATTGTTGCAAATGTTGTAGCAACTTAAATTCCTGTTAAGAAAGATCAAGGCAACATGACATTTGCAGAGTGCAGGATTAAGTCACTTTTGTGTGATGCTCCAGAAGGCTTAGGGTTTTTTTTAGGGTTTTTTTTGGTTTTTTTTTTTTTTGAATTGGAACACATTCTTAAGAAATAAAATCTGTTATCTACTGATAAGAGAATCAGTCAGGCAGAATTACAGAATACATGATGAAGAAGAAAGCAGTAATGCAAAGCAGATGCAGATATTTCATGGTTCAGGAGGCCAGTCCAGACTGGGTACATTTCTCTGAAAAAGAAGTTGGGAATATGTCCCAAAAATTTTCTGCTGACCTGACTTAATGTTTCCAGGTGGAACTCATGAAAACTTCAATGGTTTAAAGACAGCTGTGGAAACATCTGGACCTTCAGATTTCAAGGAAATTACTATGCTTGACAGTGGGCCACAAAGCTGATCCTTTGCACCCTTTCATATTTACAAACAAACAAAGCATCTAATTAAAATTTTTCAGCGTACTCTGTAGCACACGAAACTTCTTGATTTGGAAGACAGAACATACTCTGAAAAGTCTACTCACTTGAATACCAGCTTCCAAGAGTGTAGTCTCACAATGTCTCATTGAAGCTGGCAATTTATTGCCTTCACTAAAGATACGAGACACAGAAAAACAGCTCTGGATAATTTTGAAGTGGAACTTTGACAGAATTTGGGTACCTCAAGCAGTTTTCAGAAGCCTCCTGAAGTTTGCCATCATTGGTGCTTTTTCCAGTAAAGCAGTCTAAAGTCACGTTCATTTGTGTCACAGAATAGTTCATTTAGCTCATGTGCTAGGAAGGGCTCTTCTTAATCATGGGCCACTCTGTCACCTTTCCACTGATGGGGAACAACCCATCTAAAGCCTGTTCATAGAAAAGAATCAAGCAGTCACTGAGTTGACAGAGCAAGGGTGTAGGTAGCTCATGCACTTTATGTTCAGCTGTAATATAAGTAAATTCAAATATTTAACATTTAATAATTGTACAGTTTTATCAAGTACAAATAGAATCACATTTGCTTAAGGAGATACCCTCTCACGAGGTCACCAGCACACACAGTCCCTCTGTATTACTTGCAAAATGCAACAATTATAGCTGCTGAAAGAGGATGAGCCAAAGCACACCAGATTAAATACCAGTTGCAGTCTCCCACCTTGGGTTGGTTTTTAGCTGATCCAGCTGACAGTAACACTGCTGAGGCTGTAACTATCAACTTCAATAACATCTCACTGCCTCAGTCTCAGAAAGCCATGGCCAACGTCCCAACCACTGTGGGTGGTAGGTAAGTGAAGGGTTATAGGGGAAAATTGGGACCTTTCAAGCAACAGTCAGCTTATATTAACAACCTTTGAAGAAAGAACCACTACAGGATAACATTAAGCTGGAAGAAAATGGGTGTGTCAAACTGGGCCAATATGTCCTGAATTTTGCCACGTCCTTCCTCCTTTTTTCATTTGACTCTGCAGTTAAAACCTTCCAAGTTCTTACAACTGCTTAGCAAAATCCTGGCCTACTTTATATAAAAATTAATATATTCCTGCAACAACAATACAATAAATACAATAATAAAGCAGTAAAAGACATTAACTAACAACATAAGCAACTCCTTAGTAGATTTTAAGCAATAATTGTCACTGCCTTGAGAGCCAAAACACCCTGGCAAATATAAAGAGAAACACACAGTGATTTTTAATTAGATTAGATGAAAGTTTCAGCCAGATTATTTCACCTAATTTTAATGATTTCTGAATGAAAAATTCTGTATCATCTACTCTTTCTCTGCTAAAATGGTTGTATGGATCATCGTGGCAAAACAAATAGATTTCCATAGAAATTGTATGGGGTAGCATTGAAATAATTACACAGTCTTTGAGATTTTATCTACTTTTTTCAAGTTTAGGTACATAGAGTATTCCAAGTACCACAAAAGAGTTTACAAATGCTATGGAAAGGATCTTTCTGTTGAACTGTTTCCCCCTGCAAAGCAAGGAACCTTGTGAGAAAGCACTTCCAAGAGGCCTGTGCCAGACCACCTACAGACCTGTTTAGCCCATGCCAGGAGCTGCAGGATGCCAAGTGGGCCAGTGGGTTTCTCTGCCCAGATGAACTGCTTGTGTCCTGGCAAGGGCAACAAGTTCAACCACAAGACAAAGGAGCATCTCATTTCTCCTTCTTTCCTGTTCCACTTTTATGTCTTCCTGTGAGTTCCTGTTAAAGCAAGTGATTAATTGAGCACTGGGGAGCTGTCAGTATTATTTTTTTAACCAATGGATTTTTCCCAACCTAGATGCTAAATACTTTATGATTTTTTTTTCCTTGAAACTTTACATTCATAAGAACACCTGGTGATTTGGGTTTATTTTTTGTTTGCATTTTTTTGGTGAGTGCTTCCCCCCTCGTGTTGTGGGTTTTTTTTTTTTTTTGGTTGGTTGGTTTTTAGTTTCCTTGGTTTGGGGGTCTTTTTTTGAGTTTGTTTCTTGTTTGTTTTGTTTTTTCCTTAATATTCTTTATCAGAATTTGTACTTGACAGAGGACATGAAAAGACATAAGCCAGTGCAGTGCATTAATAAGAATGCTACAGCCAAGCCCAACTCTCTAACTATAGTATAAACCAAAAATTACTCTCTTCACTTCTGTAGAGAAGTAGCAAAACTAGGTATCCACAGGAAAAATTAGAATAACAGTAGCACTGTTGAAATGTGTGCTGGGCAGCTATCAAGGGGCTGGTTTAGCACTGAAACATCCAAACTTGGGTTGTTTGCCTTTTCTTGTGGACATAAGGTTCATTGCAAGAAGGCTGCTTGTTACCAGACTTTTGGGTACTGCTAAAAGGTAATCAGCTCTTAGGTCTGCCATATTTACCTTGTTACCCCCCTATGGCCTGGCATAAAGGACCTTTAAATGACTCAAGATCATCTGAGCGTGTGTTGTAGTGAACAAAAAGCCCTTTAATGACTGGTCCTTTAAATTTGGCTTGCTTCATAAGCTACAAGCTCTTCAGGACAGAAACAGATGCTTCTTATACACATGGATTGTGTTTGAAAGTGCCACTGGAATTCATTGTCACTATGGGTAACAGAGCCTTTTCAAATGTCACTTTAGCCTTAAGCCAGGAACAGTGAAGTACAACCAAAAGCACAGAAGTGAAGTTCTTTGCCCACAGGAATCAATGAGAATTTTGTCCTTGACTTCACTGGAGCCAGGTTTTTATCCAATGTATTTGGACTTTAGATTTCCCATGGTGAATAAATAGAAATAAAACACTAAAGTCCTGGCACCAATGTTGTGAGGCAGACAATCAACTATGTGCAGTATGCATTTCTCCAGAAGAATCAGGCTTTTAGGACATCAGTGTCTAGATATACCATTATGTGAAATTGTCAGGCTGGACAACAAGACTTTTTCAGTGGGAGCAAGAACCTTCTGCATGTTTGAATTTGTAGACAGGACGTCAGCAGGGTTATCAGTCCCAAAAAATTTTTGCAGATATAGAGCTGCTCTGGGAAGCACACTGGGTTGTTCAGGATGCTGGAGAAAGAGGGATATGAAAAGGATATTATCAAAGCTGAGACAGAAGTCAGAAGTTATGATGTGAACACAGCCTAGAAAATGAGATTTTGCTATTTTATAACCCAAAGCCAAAGTGGTATTTGGTACCAAGTGAGAATTTTTCCCCATAACCCATCTGTAAGACTCTGTCCCTTGTAGGTACTTATACCGCTCTTCTGAAAGAATAAAAAGTATTTCTACAACAATTTTTACAATTGTTAATAATTATCATCCTTTAGAAACATGTGTTTGTCACTTTAGTATTACGGTTCACAGTCATTAACTCTGAGTTGTTTGATGCTACATTATAATGTTCCATTAGGAACATCCACCTAGAAAAAAAAAGAATAAAAGACCAAGTATTAAAATGTATATCTCTTAAAATCTCTTGTGGTGCTTCTTCTATTGTTTTGTCTGACCTTTATCATTTAATATGTTGGAGAAATCACAACATTCTCATTATGTATAAACATTTTTTTTCCTTTTTGTTTTTTTCCTTCCTTTTATTATTCAAACATACATACATCAGGCTTTTCATCTATATGTACCTGCATATATGTATCAAACATCCCAGTTTTGGGTATGCAAAGTTTCTGGCCAGTTTGGGGGAAGAAAAAAAAAAAAAGAAGTGAAAAATCAAACAATGTGCAGAGCCAGCACACTTCTAGATTCTTTAACATCAGGGATATTCCACTAATTGCCTTTTTTAGCTTGTATCTTGTTACGTGCAAAATACCACCCGTTTGTTTTGTACGACAGATGAAGGAGAGACACCATTAAGAATAGGTTATACTGGCATCCAACAGTTCCAATGGTATTTTTTTTCTCTCTTGCTTTTTATAAATAAATTGCATGATAAAATTCTGATTTTTTGTAAAATTACAAGTCTGTCGTATACGATCCTTCTTGCCATGGTATTTGAAAATCACAAATGATATGGGAGTGACTTATTCAAGGCCTTTTCTCCAGGAGATGCAGCTACAAGAGCTGTTACAGTACCACATGCACAAATGCATCACAGCACAGCTCTCAAATACCAAGGTGAAGAATAGAGGGGGGGCAAGATCTACCCCCATCTAGTACAGATACCACCAGGAAATCCCATGTTCCCATGTGAAGCAACATGATATACTGTTTTAGGAGCCCTTCAGGGGGATAAGTCAGAAATCATAGTGCTTTTCCTTCTTTGGGTCATCCCCACCTCCTTCTTCCCCCCAGTTCTACAAGGAAGTTGGGTCGGTGGTGCACACTTTCTATGTCTGCAGTTTCTCACATTCCCTTGTGGTTTCTTAGGAGCATTCCTGAACAGTGAACTCATTGATTCTTCCAGATTAGTGCAGGGAAGACAATCCAAGTGCCTAGTATTCCCCTCTTGACACAGACAGAGTTCAGCTGGTTTGCATGTGGAACTTTAACTGGAGAATATCTAAAGCTAGAAGCTGCTGCTAATACTATCACAGCAGGATGCTTACTGCACATTTTCATGTAGAGACATCATCACTTAAGAGCTCTCTGCTAAAAATTCTAACAGATGCTTTTCTGACTTCGTTGATGCAGATACCCTGGAGTTCTGTTCATGGAGTGCCTGTGTCCTTTTCCTTCCTTCAGACTCCTTTTACTGTCTAGTTAATCATATTTACTGTCTTGATCTTTAACCTACATGACAATTTAGGTTAGATAGATATTCTCCAGCAGCTCGGTCTGCTGCATACATGACTCTTGAACTGAAAGATATGTATGCACAAAGTTAGAAAGATGTTCCCTGACCCACAGGCCATAAGATACAGCTCTTGGTTCACTTAGGATATGTTAACATAGTATCCAGCAGACAGGCAGGAGTGTTTTCTACTTAGGTTTAGACAGCCACAAGCCTTTGAACCTAGGCAGGTGTAGCTTTTGCAGACACATACTTCAGCACAATTTAATGAGGTCTGTAGAGACGTGGCATGTCCCAGTTTAGGCACTGAGTCCTACATAGTATGTGCCTTTTGGTCAGTGCAGTGCATGTGCTAAACAAGCTCATGCTTGCCTGCAAAAGACCATATAGGCATAATTTTAAATACTTTCCAAAACTGCAACCCAGATCTTTGGTTTCCTTATGCTCCCCTCTTGATAATTTTAGGGTTACTATTGTTTGTTTTGAAATTGCTATGGTGATTACCTAGGTAGTCTTCTGATTCAGATGATTTATTTAAAAACAATTAGCCCAAGGTGACATTACATTCCCATCTAGATTTAGTGTTTGCAAATTCTGCTTACCAAGCCTCCAGCTCTATGGTACCTCCTGCAATTCCCACAGACCTCCCAAACTCTCAGTGCAGCAGCTGCCAAGGCTGTGCTGACTGTTCCGATAGAGCTGCTAACACTGAGGATTTTCTTCTTCTTGAAGAGATTTTGGTTCACTGTTAGAAAACTAAGAAAACTCCCCATCCTCACCAGGGCAAGGGAAGAAAGCAAGATGGAAATCCTGTGGGCTGATATAAAGACAGAAGAAACACCTACCAGCCACAGCCATGGACAAAACAATTGTGGGTTTTGTTTGTTTGTTTTTTTAAAGTAATGCCAATTAAAATAGGTTTGGAAAGTAGGAAACAATTGAAAATACCTTCCCCTGGTATCTTCATTGACTCAGCTTCACTCCTGACTCCTCTATGTCCCTCCAGTCCTGAGCTGTAGAGGGAGACAGGGAATGAAAAGTTACCTCTTGCTTCAGCATGAGGTCCCCCAGGGCCATCAGCAAGGGTCCCCTCCACAGGGAAATCCCTGCTCCGCTTCCTCTTTCACTGACTGGCGTGTTCACAGAGCTGTTTCTCACATTTCTTTCCTCATCCTCACTGCCTATGGGGCATTTTGCCTCTTCCTAAAATAAATTTTTCACAGGGGTTCTCCCAGTGTAGCTTGCAGAGCCAGCTGTGCCACACAAGGCCACTGGAGCTGTGCCTGGCCCAGGGCAGCCACGGCCTCCTCTCACAGAGAACTCCCTGCAGCCTCCCCACTGCCAAAACCTTGCCACCTGCACCTAGAAACACACTTTTCCAAACTTTATTTCAAATGGGAGGCTGTCCTTGTTGCCTTTAACAGTTGAAGCCTCTGCCTCTGATGCACAACCATTGAACAGCAACACCTGTGAATCTTCCTCCTTGAAGTGGTAGGGCAACACCCACACCACAGGTCAGACACTCCAGCAGCACATCCAGAGCCTGATCTGGACTTCAGCTGAGTTTGCCTCATGCCAAAGGCTGTAGCCAGCCACCCCTGTTCCATAGAAACACTGTCTCCCTGCTCTGACGTAAAGGAAATCAGGATGTGTCAGCTCCTGCAAGAAGCTATGGACACTTTGAGACACCCCAGCCCAAACAGTGATGAATAAAGCAGCATTCATTTTCCATGTTGAGCAAGCCAGAGCATTGCAAGCTCTCACCCCAGCAGCCATGAGTCAGCAGTCTAGGCTGTCCCGAGCTGCCGCACACGCTAACACAAGTTAGACTACTATTTAAGGTCATTTCTAGCTTCTGAGTGGCCCTAGGCCAAATCACATTCACAGGGCTTTAGCCAGCTCCTCCTCTGAAATGATTCCTTCCAACATGGAATGCAGTCACTTCCTCTGCATGCTCCCGGTGCTCCAGGCTGGGGTGGCTTCCATCTCCTCCACCACCCCCGCACAGTGCTCCTGGGGCAACATGGAACACCTTGCTCCCAGAAACACATCTGGAGCTTCACTTTCTGGGCTATGAAGTCAGGGAAATCACTCACAAACACAGATGGGGCTCCAGTCAGCCCATAAGTGGGGAGTTTTGGGCCTTGTTATGAGGTTTCATTTAGCATTTAAACAATTGTTTTCATGTGACTGTTCATCCGGTATGAAGTTTGGGGCACATGCTTTCAGCATAGTGCAGTCTCATATGCCTCCATAAATCACACAGGCTTTTCCAGTAATCCTACCTCAGTGAATATACTAGTTCTGACCCAGGGATATAGCCTGGACACATGATTGAGATTTTTCCTTCAAGGTGAGATAAGAATAACTCATCTCATTGCAATGAAGCATATTTTAAGATAGAGGGGGACCTTTCCCATTCTTCTTTTACGAGGGCAGAGGTAGAGAGAATTTCAATGTCAGCCCTGGTCACAATTTTTTTGGCTGAGCACAGAATTGAGCAGCAATCCTACCTTGCAAGTGTGTCACAAAGAAAAATTCTTTAAAGATTAGGAGATGCTGTTTTGAGATCAGACACCGTGCAATTTGTACCTTGATTTCAGAGCAAGAATAGCAGGCAGCTGCTTAGTAACATGAAAAATATCACTTCAAATTCCACTTCTGTCTCATTTATACTTGTTCAATTCCATTTGTATCAACACTTCATTTACCCCTAATCTATTCATGCCTGTAGCTGCAGCTGAGGTGAGAACCTTCACATTTTAAATAAAAATCTTCGAAGGCCAACATAAATAAGGATAGGTTCTTGATTCTACTCCCAGTCATTTGGGATTATTATGCTTCATTACCACTTCATTAATTTTCAAATTAACAAAGGAAGTGTCTCAAGGTTTTGCAGGAAGAAGCCAGTATATTAAACAAAAAATCACGAAGATATCAGAAATTAATAGGAAATAAGTGGAGTGTGAAAAAAATTCAGTGTTTAATTCTTGACTGATAGGAAATGCTTATCTGTAGAACTGTCTCCTAGAAGTCAAATATTAAATAGTGGCTTGTTTATCAAGAAGAGGAGATCCTCTTTAATTTAGAAGAAAGTTGTTTTGTCTATGGGTTGGGGCTATTTTTGCCTCAGCATGAGACAAGTGTGCCAAGAACATCTGAATAAAATACAGCCAATATGCAGTTCAGAAAAGTAGAAAGTCAAGATTTGATTTGAACTTAGGGTGACTATAAGGAAATGATTTAGTTTTATCTTTTTTTATTTTTTAAACTGGTTATGTTACTCAAAGCAATTCCACTCTCATCAACCACAAATCCTACCAAAAAAAAAAAACCAAAACAAATCAACAACAAAACAACAAAGACAACAAACAAATGTAAGTCTGTGTAAATTTTTTTTCAAGTTAGAGAAAAGATAACAACTAAGATCAGGTACTTTCCCCAGAGTTAGCCACCAGTCCCTATTTCATTGAGCAAACAGCATTAAAAGTAGAAAACATGACTTGTTCAGAACATGCTACTGGTTTTTCTGCGTTGGTACTGGCCCTGTTGTCTGAGGAACATGCATAGTTGCAGGACTGAACTGCAGAAAACTAGAAAAATTCTCAAAGATTAAAGCAAGAAGCACCAGGGAAGTTTGCTATTAGGTGTATGCAGTTAGCTGCGATCAGCAATTATATGAGCTGTACCAAGTCATTTATAACCTAAAGCACAAAAATCTGCAAACTGTGGATGGAGCAGGGCTCCACAAAATTTCTTGAGGGACAGTGAAAATTGGTTGAATTTCTCAAACTTCTGTTATAATTGAACTGAGAAGCTGACAGAAAGAAAAATCAGTGTTTTCTGGGGAAAATATTAGTTCTGAAAAACAAGATAAAAAGAAAAGCCTTATGGAAACCCTAGTGACACTAGAGGTGTCAACAAACTACTGGAGAGAATGGAGCAAACACATGCAGGAAAGAATACATATTAGGTAACAGAAAGTGATCTTTAAATTAAATTCTGAGCCCACTGAGCCCAAGTGGCATAGCACTTTATGCATTTTAAGTCAAATTTCTGCTCACACAGAAATAGAAAATATTATATCCATTAAAGTTTTACCTCAAAAGGGACAGTTATCAAAGTCACTTTTGTGAAGATTAAACAAAGACTGCCCCTATCAGAACTTTCTGTGCAGCTTTTTAAGTGCCTGTAGTCTGTCTGGGGCTGGTTCATGCGTACCCACTCAAACCTAGGAAATCAGATCTCATCTTGTTGCTCATTGCTGATACTATCCAAGAGCTCATAGACCATTTAGATAGTGACTGTAAATAATGCCCTTGTTGTTTTAGTAGGGGCAACAATCCTAAAACTTCTCAAATAAGTTACTTTTTTAAAGACACATTTTTTTGGAAGAAATAATATTACTTCATCTTTACCCATATTGTCCCATGTGGTTTCTAATCTTCCTCCAAATCTTGCTTTTACACAATAATGAAAAATTCAGGAATGCTCTGGCATGCCTATGCATCATGATCTCTTCTAAATGTAATGTTACTTGTTATTAAAGCAAAAATTCTTGCCTTAACCATTCACCCTCATTGCCAATTGTTAGTCAATTAGGTACATGCAACTTTCCAAAATATTTTAAATGGATCCTTACATTCAAAAAAAGCATCTTTCACCTCAAACTGTGCTTCAGACCAGATTCTTTTTTAGTTATTATTATTTTCATTTATTTCTGGAAGAATCCTGCTTCCTTGCTTCCTTCTCCTTACAGCCTGTATTTTCCTTGTTCACTTGCCTTTTTTTTTTTTTTCTTTTTATAAAGACTGTATTCTAGAAGCAAAAAAATTCTGAGCAGAAAACCTCTACTTTGACTTCCTTTTTGCGAAATACTTGAGTATTTTTCCCATCTCACAGTACCAGTGATAAAACCAACAATAGTGTAACAACACAAAAATTATTCTGCAAAATACCCCGAAACTTAAAAATATTTAAAACAAAGTAGTCCAATGTTACTCTCCAAAATGTTCTGCTTATTTCTAGCATAGAGCATGGCTTTGGCCAATACTTCCATATGAGGCATAGAAAAATTACTTGCAGGGGCAATATACATCACTACAAGTTTCTCAGAGACCTACTTAGTTCCAAAGTCAGGCCAACATGAAGATGCTTAACACATGACAGCATCAGGGCTAAAACAAGCTAGAGCAGAATCTGCACAAGACTGTGGGCTGCTCAGGGCAGCTAGGACATGAATCTCACTGACAAACTTCTCTGGGAGTGCAAATGGGACATCGGAAGGAAGATAACTTGTGCCTGCAACCCACTTTCAAACCAATAATACTAGAAAATCCCAATACAGATGAAAGGGAAGCACGAGATCTTGCATTGCATTGACGAAATCAGAGCAGCATGATGAGAAGTACCACTGCAGCCAATGCAGTGAACGTCAGGCTGTTCTCAAGATACTTATTCAGGCAACCATGCACTAGTCACCATACTTACAATATCTCACACATGACATGCTCTGTAGCCTGTTCTGGAACTTGAAGCAACATTAGAACTCCTCATAACAAAAGCAGACTGGAAAAAAAAAATCCATCTTATAGAAAAGTTTAAATTTCAAAGTTATTTTTTTTCTTGCCATATCAGGATGAAATGTAAAACATTTTCATTCTATTCAGATAATGAAATGTAAAACTTAAGAAATAGCTATGAAATTAGTGTCCATCACACTCAAGACTTGTGCTATAGAAGGTTCAAGTTACTGCTCAATGTGTGTAAGGAAATCATCTTAAGAAGCAAGACAGTAAGTCCTTCCTATCAGAACTGCACTAGTTTTAGCTAAGTATCTGAGGACAGGTTTGGATGTCCTGGACACTGTGACAAATAGGACTGATTTACCATAATCCACCATAATCTACTAAAAGAGGATGAGTTTAATCTGGTTGAATCACTCAACCACTGGCTAGCTGACAATACCTCTCTTCCTCTGACTTTCATCAGTTCCAGTTAGAGAGAGAGAACTCTCCGAGGCAAGGTTTGATCAAACATTTTCATTTCTAGAACAGCTTTGGAAATCTACTCCCATCAAGTTTTTTTAAAATTCCCAACCACCCACTCAGCCTTTTT
Organism: Heliangelus exortis; assembly: GCF_036169615.1. Classification (NCBI taxonomy): domain Eukaryota; kingdom Metazoa; phylum Chordata; class Aves; order Apodiformes; family Trochilidae; genus Heliangelus; species Heliangelus exortis. The sequence goes on along the minus strand of NC_092443.1, from coordinate 188,116 downwards.
TTGTTAGTAAAATGATTCTAAATGAAGTTGAGCATGCAGCTTGTTACAGAACAATTCCTGAGTGTGTTTGAAGCTTGAGTCTGAGAAACTGAGAATGGGCACTTCCTCCAAACCCCATCAGCAGTGGATGGCAGGGGATTTTTGAGGATGTTGCTGCTAATACAAATAAAGCAAAACAAAACCAGTTGGAAACTCCCATTTCAGGAGGCCAGATAAGAACTGAGACCATTTTCACATCTGTTTTTCTCATTCCTTCCTTTTAGTTTATTTTGTTTGGTTGGTTACTTTTGTTGTTTGGAAGTGCTTTGGTTCTTTTGTTTATTTGCTAGGAATTTTGCTTGTTTTCAGATTGTGCCTGCAGTGTCTTCAGATTGTGCTTGCAGTTGTCTTCAGATTGCCTGCAGAAAGGGCAGCAGTCCCACCAGCCATGCAAATTGGACTGCCCAGAAAGCTTCACCACTTGGAGAACTCTGGTTTCAGAAGGCCAAAAATGAATTGTTGCAAGCTTCACATCTGAAGACTATCAAACTGCTTAATTATGATTTCAGGTTTATTTTATTTTAGTGTCTTTAAGAGAACCAAGCCCCATTTGTTGAGTAATAAAGATATAAAATAGAACAGTTCAATACCAAAATAAAAGACATAAAAAAGCAATCAAAAGCCATTTGTACAGAATCTTCATCTGGGAAAACTGAGTGCTCTTAATTGCCTGTTTACATTGATCATCATTTTTCTTCACTAATAGGGAAAGAAATAAGAGTACCATCTTGTAGTCAAGCATAATATTGATCCATATATCTAAACCAACTACAGGTTCTGACACAGGATGCAATCAGATTTGTTTAAATTTCTTATTTTTGATTAAAAAGAGGTAACTTGAAACCAAAATACTCTTCACTCCTTAGAGTGGCTTCCCAGGAAAGTCAGCTATCCAAACATTTTGGTTTGTAAACAAAAATGTCTAGGCTACAGTTGTTTGCACTACAGTAGAAGAAAGGAAGTATTCAATGCATAGTTCACTGCTGCAGGAGAAACCACTGAAAAATACAAACATATCCATATTCACCCTTTGGGCTTCACTGGATGAACAATAGGAGAACTCAGCAAAGCTAAAGCTCTGTCATTAGTGTTTCTGTCAGCATTCACCTGCATGCACAGAGGTTATGAAGGTGACATTTTAGGCTTTGATCCTTACCTCTACACAAACTGCTAAGCCCTACCTTGGTTCCTTTAACAGGTGACTTATCCAGACGATACTCTGCTTCAACATACTACATTTCGCAATACCCTGGGAGATGGTAAACCTGTATAGCTTCCCCAGTCTCACTGGTTTTCTGCTACTTCTAAAGACAGTCTGCAGTGACAGTTAAAAGCACAATTTTACTTGCCAACTGTGTGGTTTTCCCAGGGGAGGCTCCATAAGTGGTGCAAACTCATTGCCTTTCTCATGGCTTTACTGACCTATCTCAGAAGGCCAAAACATTTACATTTGGAAGACTTGTAAGGAAGAAAAGGGAATGAAATCAGAACATGATATTTTTCTTATTATTCCTGTTACTTCCCTATTAGAGCCAAACAAGAAGGACTCTGGGAACAGTCTCAAAGGCAGGCACTGTTGCAGGAGTTGACCCATTTCAGAACTGCCTGTCGCTGTGTGTGGGGATGAACACAAGGGGAGGGGAGAAGACAAGGAACTTGCATAATCTTCAGCACTGTCACCCTTCTAGCTGATAACCTGCTATCAGAAAGCAGCAGCCAACCCAGGCACACAAAGAGCAGCTTTTCAGGAAAAAGCTTTTAACCTACAGCTCACTTGTCCTCCAAACCGACAGACAAGAAACCACAACTTCCCTGCTAAACCCAAACATCCAAGTGTTGCAAGTAGGAGTCTTTTTTCCTAGAAAATTCAGGAACTGAAGATCAACTGTACTGAGTCTTCTATCTCCTTGTGACATTGTGAAATCCTTTAGCTGCCTGATTTTCAGTTTGCTCCATAATTAATTCAGTGTATGGCCAAGCAGCAGCTCCCCATTTGCCCTTGTCCTGTCTGCTGTGCTTTGGTTCAGACAATCTAGAGTCAACAAATCAAATCAGGGACACCAGGACTTCACTGTCACCTGCTTTACAGAGCAATGACCTGAAACTGGGCTTCTCTTCAGCTTTGCCTTGCCATGATTTTTTCTCTAATGACACTCCCAGCAAATGTGTTTAGGCTTTCCTACTCTTTATCACATTTAGATGTTAAGCAATCCTCCATCCACCAAGGAAAATTTAGTCAGGAGTTTCTGGAAGTGCTCAGCATTGTTGTACTCAAAATTATTTCATACACAATGCACAATTTCAACTGCAAAGTTACTTTTCCAAGGAACACTGACGTGTTTTCTTTAACAACACTAAACCCTGCAAAAGCTATCAACTATCTACAGTGATCCTGCTCCCTCCTGAAATATTTTTCTGTTAAAGACATTACTGTCTCACAGGAAATCATTACCATCCACGCATACGCTACCTACATCATATTTTTTTGTCCCATTGCTATCAAAAGTCAAACTCAACGTTAAGCGTAAGCTGGGATGAACATTACCTATCTGCACAGGCAAGGTACCCTATTAATGGGCTGACCACACAGACACCCCCCTTGGGCGTTGGCTGGAAAATGCAAACACACCAGAACTGCCTTGTTTCTTTTCAAAACAGCATTGAGTAAAGGAGTCCTTCATTTCAAGAAAGAACCTCGGAAATCGGAACATTTTCTGAACCATCCCTTTGAATTACCTGCCTATTTTTTCCTACCTATACAGAATTAGAGCAAGCTACAGAAGCATCATGTCATTTCTCAGCTTGAGAAGTAAGGACAAGGCCCCTTTTCAATCTTATCCATCAAAAAAAGAAATAAATTCCCACTAAATAGAAAAGTAAAGTTCATAGATCCCTGCCCCTGCAGTTTCTTTAGACAAAAGGAATTGGAACTGGAAATGAAAACGTTTCTTATAAAAATATCAAGTCAACATTAATTACTGTACTGCAACACCTATTGTTCATTGATCAAAAGTAACATTTTTTTTCCCTCATACAGCCCACATTTAACATGATTTATCCATCACCATGAAAAAAATTAAAATTCCTTAATGGTCAAACCCCCATTACATTCCTGGTATTATCTCGACTTTCCCATGTTCGTGTAATTTTTGTCATCTTTCCAACTCCCTTCTTTGCTCCTTAGGGCAGTCACCTAACTTCTCTATCAGTTTTGCAGCTTTATGTCAGAAATTTTGGATCCTCATAGGAGAGAGAAGTTGCATATCCAGTAATGACTGTGAGACACTGTTCAGTAAGAAGCATCAAAAAACAGCTTTTCTTGTGAGACAGATACAGTTTGTCTCATTTTGTGGAAACAGAGGCACTCAGAGGTTAGATTTCTTGCCCAGAAATCCAGTGAGTCTTTCTAAAGTCAGAGGATGGCCAGGGACCACTAAGTACTCACTCCTTTGCTCTAGTCACTTAACCATTTTGCCCTTCAGGATTTGTTTCCTCTTTCATGACTGATAACTCAGATACTGCCTAAGAAGGGCATTATTCACTAATTAATGATAGGGGCCTAATTTCTCCTTGACACATGCTGTTGAGTATAACATGACCCAGTGTTACCAAGATAATCAGTCCTTTGTCTCAGTATGTTAATTGAGACAAATGGTGTAATGAATCATGTTTAGGTGTCTGCTTCAATGTTTGCTCTTTGTTTTCTGAGATTAATGCCTTTATTCCTTGGAGGTGACTGCTGATGTTCCTTCTCTCTGACCACTGCTGCTGGGATACATGTCCTTGTGTTGTCTCATTTGCAAAATATCCTGCTTATTCCAATTTGCTATTTTGAAAGTCTGGAGAATTACTTTCCCATGCCAAATGCTTTTAAGGTTAAAAGCAAATGAGAACAGAATCAAGACAACTTACCCTCTACCCCCCTCTTTATACTTAAATAAAAAATGTGAATATGTCATTTAGAATTCTGCCATTTTGAATTATGCTTAAATGATTGTGTCAGCCAAACATTAGCCAGCTGTTAACTGGGGGAACTTCTGTCCGAGCTTTTAATGTGGGGGCCAGGGACCCTCACTTACCAGGGCCAAGGATAGAAGAACAGGGAACGAAGAGTGGTACCTGTCTTGTATTTAGTTTTTGGTATTAGGCCTGTAAGTATTTCACTCACAGCCACCTGCTTGAAAAACACCATCTAAAGAATCTCCCCAGAGAGCAAACCTACAGCTTTCAGAGCTGAAAACCCTAAACCAACCAGAGCAGTTAAAACCCTAAGCCAAGACTGGGACTGTTCTTCATTAATAGATAACTGAAAATTGGGATCCACTGCTTGCTTTCCTCTTTTAATCCCAGTAGTTTGCAATCAAAGCACAGCAAATAGGACTAATCTCCTCTCCTCTCTTCAGCTGTGTCCCAGGTAGCTCTGGTAAAGCACAGCAAAGGCACTCAGAGAGACACAATGACTCTTACCCGCACACAGGACCAGTAGTCATCTTCTTTGCTCACATTACGAGGCTGATCGAAACATTCTGCAAGCAGCCACATGCTTCTGTCCATATTTGAGGCTGGATAGACATGAGCCTCCTTCAGGCCAGTAGTCATCTGTGCCTCAAAGCCCCAGGCTTGTTGCCACAGCAGCATGGCTTCACAACTCCTAGACAGAAGTCAATTCATACACAGGGGGCTTAAGCAGGCACTTAAATACTTGTACAAAACCATAGAGCCAGGCTCTGCATTGCTTCAGGCAGATCTATTTCTCAGTTTCAAAATCTTGCCAAGGGGGAGAAAGGCAATAGCCTTCATACAGACTTTGCAATTTTTCCCTGCGAGGGCTATATAATCCCACATACCACTTAAGAACCCAGCAGATGTGGCTGAATTCAGTTCTACATTTTCCCTCAACTCTCAGTGGTGAGAGATGAAGAGCTGGGTGAACTTGCAAATCAAAACACTATTAAGTGTTAACAGCAGAAGCTAAACGTAATGCTAGGGCAAGAGTATTTTCAGCACAGTGAAAGGCTTTGAAAGAGTGCTTCCTATTCAATGGAAATAAAAACCTCTAAGACATCCACTGTGAAGTAAGCCAAAGTATGCACAGAAGAAAAAACAAAATATCCCAGAACTGCTCTGTAACTGTCCATGGACATACTAAACACCAGAAAATTACTGCATATTAGGCACAGTCGCAGGAGACTTTGACAAAAGTAGTTGAAGGATTTAACAAAAGGGCACAAGGCTATGTAGAGACAAAACTCAGATCAGGGCTAGCATAGTCAATATTGTGGAATTTCTAAAAGTAGAACCAAAATAAGTCTAATATTGTCCCTTTTTACAAATTCTTTAAAAAATTACCATGCTAGACTTTGTCAGATCACAAACCTCAGAAGCAACCATGCCTCTACCAACCCATATGCAGCTGGGCTTCCCATGGGAAAATGTACTAAGATGACATCAGCCACACAAAAGACAGCAGACAGTCTCGTATAGGATATGATTCATACAGAGACTGCTGACAGAGCTTTATAAGAAGCAAAAATTTTCTCTGTGCTTTACATTCTCAGTTGAGACAGGTTAGAGGAAACCAGCACCATCAGAGAGGAGCACAGCACTCCTGCACTGGGATGTAAATGATAGTTAATGATGAGGCAGCACACAAATAATGACCCATTTCTATACAAGTTCATCAGCACTGTATGGGGGTGTTAAACTAGAAATAGTGACAGAGTCACTAAAATAGAGTCTCAAATCTTCAGCAAAGTGCTCCCATTCCTGCCATGAGGTAGAAGACACTCGATTTGGATAAAGATAGAAACTGCCACTTGGATATCTCTGAGCTGGCCCCAAGCACAGGTAATGCCCTTTACAAATGATTAAATTCCAGGTTTGATTGAGTTTGTTTCCAGCCTGGAAATAGCACCAAACAAGTTCCGATGAAGAAGTTTGTTTCCCGGTAAGTGGTTAAAGTGCCTCCAAAATATTTGTCTTTCACTGTAAAGAAAGGGGTTTCCCCTCTGGGCTAGCTGAAAACCATTGAAGGATGGTTTCATGGGTTCTTTTTAAATGTTTAAATAAGGGCATGTCATAAAGTTCAGTCTGAAACAACAAGCTGAATTATGTCAACACCCCAAATTCTGAGTCTTATTGCAGCTAGGGAAGAGCAAACATTAGAATAATTGAACTTGAACTCTATAATGACTAAATTAAAGGTTACACCTATTTGACATCTGGATCTTAATCAATGAGGATTAAGAAACAGCTAGGCACACCACCTCAGCCAATCTGTCAGGCTGAACAGGCTACAATATGCACAACAAGCAGGGTCTAAGCTGTTTTTTCTTAACTGCTGACCACCCCTCTCTTGCCTACTCCCCTGCCTACCACAGTATTTCTGTTAAAGCCTCAGGCACAATTCTGAGTCAACTGTACTGCAAAACCTCTGCATGGACCACCTAACATCCCAGTTGAGACCAACAGCTACAAGAGAGAATTTGCTCTCTTGGAAGCCCTTCTGATTAATTTTCTTTTAAAATTTTATTCTTTTGTATCATTTCCCATGAAAAACCAGTTTAAAAACCAAACCAAACAAAAAAACCAACAAGAAACCAAACCAAACCAAAACAAACAAACAAAGGGTCCAGTGAAGGATTTAATACATTCTGGATGAAGTAACAACTATGTGCCATACATGTAATTCAAACAGCTGGAATACATGTATGTGTGTATATGTGTGTGTGTGTATAACTTTTCAGTGGGCCTTCAGAGCAGAGGAAGGAAGAATAACAAAAAAAAAAAGGGAAGAGAATCTGGTAAAGACAACAAAGCTCTACTGCATATTTCCATAGAATCCATGGGGGAGTATATTCCCTTGAGAGAGTTGAATGAATGGAGACTACACAGAAAATAATTTTTTTGGCATTGCAGGGGGTGGGGTGAGAAAAGATGTTGGGTAAGTGACAGAAGGAAATACTTGAAATACAGAAACAGAGGAAAAGTACCAGTGAAGAAGAGGTCTCTGCTGTTAGACGCTGACCTTGAAAAGGGCTCTCCCCAGCAGATGCAGCACTTCTTGCCTTGTAGATGCAGAGCTGTGTTTTGTATTTGACATTGTTGAAGAGGGGTTGCACAGTGAGCTCTTTGTAGTGGTTTCTTTAATAGTCTTCTGTTCTTCTCGGGGCTGCATGTGGAAGCTGGGAGACAGAGGGCAGGGTAAATGGGATAAACATTTCAGAGGGCTGAGAGGCAGAAAGAAACAACAGCAAAAGAAATTTCTCCGTGGGCTACAGGGGCAGAAAAAAACCCAGAGTTTTCAGGGCTTGGAAAGTTGGAAAGGGGGATTTAAATTGAAGGCAAGATAACATTTTCTTTTGGAGGCTCAGATTATTTAAATTCCAGTTGTAGCTGTGAATGGGCCCGGATAAGTCTCTGCCCCAAGCACTCCATCTTCTTGAGCTGACAGGCTCAGCCAGCACCAGACAGGAAGATAAACTTCCATTTGTTTTCTGATTCACTGTCTCCTCTCTCCTGAGGAAAGCTGTGTGCAGGTAAATCATTGGCCAAATTCTTTTTAAAAAATGCTTTTCTTAGCGTTCTTAGCATTCAAGAACTTAGCATTCAAATATTTTTTAGCATTCAAGAGCCCAATTTCCCAAAACATAACTGTACTTCTACACTGGATTCAATTATTTTCTTTTTTTTCTCCCACCTTATTTCAGTGAAACTGGAGACTAACAGGAGCCTAAGGGCTCTATTAGATGTGTTCACCTTTAAGAAGAATTTGATAGAAATGGACTATCCTGCTACAAATCACTGGGAGTTTGTACAAGAAACCATACACATGCAAGCATAACTTGCTGTTTGTAGGTTTTGTAACTGTTCAGTTCCCAGTATTTCAATCCTTGATAAATTCTATAAGGCATTTTTATAGAAACTCAGTTTTTTGCTTCCTGTAAGGAATCTGTGCTCTCTGTTGCCTTCTCCCAAAGTACTATCTCAAAATAAAGAACAACATTCAGAAGAACAGAAAGAATATTTGAAAATAGATGCATAGTTCCCACACCTGTCCCTTGCATCATAAATAAATCACTAACAACATCTCTAGTCCCTCCTTAAGAACAGAAAGGTAACTCTAGCAGAACATCACTGAAGTCTCACACCTTCAAAAATAAGTTTCACTGATTTTAAAGTAGGGAGACAGTCTGCTAAAGCTAGAGTCAGGTTCTTTCATGCAAAGTCCCAGTTTCTTTCAGAAATTCTTTTTTTTACTTTCTCCTCTTTGGACACCACCTACCTTTTTATAATCCTTTCCTTTCTGCAAGTAAAAAATTGCAAGTTGTATTCCTCATGAACATCAAATCTACTGAGAACTTTGGTTTTATGATCCCAAGATTCAGTAAGCTTCACCAAATAGTACCAGCTGATGAAGAATAAAAAACAAATACACCCATGCACATAACTGTGTCTGTTTCCCTTTTATATTTGTATACATCCAGCTTAAGGGAAAGCAAGCACACAGGGTGAATGATTTGGGTTCAACATCCTTCTTCCTCCAGGTTCCAAGTCCCTCTGTACAAGGCGGTCACCATAACCAGCCAGGAATACCTCTATAATCACATGCTCAACAGATCTTCCACTTGGGCACCTTCCATGTTCCACCACTTACATTTTAACCTGATAGAGTACTTGATTGCATGCAGGAGATACAGATTTGAATGTTTTCAGGAAAAAGAAGAACCTGCCTAGAGAAAAGGTAGGAACACCATCTTTACGACTCTCTCCTTTCCTTAAACGCCAATTATTTGGAGTAAAAGACATTTAATAGATGGTTTAATTCCAGAAAGAAATAGAAAATAATGAAAATCTGTTTCAACTAGGTATCTAAACCTGAGCCAGGAATAAATAAACAAGAAGTTGCCCGGAAAATCTGTCCTGTTACTGATTTAAGCACTTGTTTCTCTCTTCTACTTTGAACCCAGTTTCCTCTTCAGCACCTTTCTCCCAGGTCCCTGCTGATCTCCTCTTGTTCTTCCAGCTTTTTCCCCACAGACCTGGGGCCACTGCATCTGTTAACAGTCTATACCTCCTCATTGCTGTCCTGCTAGCAGCTCAGGGTACCCCCATGGATCTACTGCAAAACCTTGCATGGGCTCATGCCAAACCTTGACCTGCTGCTTTCTCTGAAGCAATGTAGAATTCAAGCAGCAGAAAACTCCCACTTTGTTTGGACAGTTCAGTGTCTAATTTCTTTTTTCCCCCCTCCAATGACTGATGTTTCCTTTGCTTTGTTATTAGATCTTCCAGTTGGCCTAATCCATGTGGTGCTGCGTAAAAAGTCTTATTCTTCTTAGCCTCATCCCCTCCAGTTGGAAAAAAAGAGTGTCAAATTGCTCTAAAATATATCCTTAAGCCTATTTTGTGGCATAAACCACAAAATTTAACAACAAATGGATCACATATAATTGAAGGAAGTCCATCAGGGTTAAACTCTGGCTTTGGATGATATGAGAAGGACCATACCTTCGGCATGCCTTCAAATAGAAAGCTGAAAACTTTCATCTAACATCCTTCCCTTTAAATTCTATTTCAAAATATATGGGTCTTCCTAGAATAGCATAGTCAGTGCTTTCCAGATTATTAGAGAGAAAAGTTTTGGTGGAAAAAATAGCTGACTAGTAGCCAGTAATTACACAACCTGTCATTAGGAAAATGCCACGTCTGCCATCCATGGAACCTTATAAACATGATCTTGTTTCTGCTTTGGAAAAAAGTCATTCTAACAGATGCAGTGGCAATGTATGCACACCCCCCCCCCACACACACACAACTCACCATTTTTAGATAGGTCAAGTGATCTAACAGCAGGCCTTATTGCTGTGCTGGTGATGCACAGGAATAAGTATCTCTGAAGAGTTTTTTTGGTCTTTAATAGGATATTTTGTAGAAAGTTGCTCATTATTGTATACCCATGCCATTCCGTGGATAGATACATACAGGTCTACACACTGACGAACAAGTTTTTCTTACCTTATTTCATATTTAAGCTAAAAATAATCACAAGAGGACCATTCATATCCTTAAGTGATTTCATTTGAAGTAGAATAAAACAAAACTTAAAACATCCAAGCCTGCTGACCTATATCACTGAGTAAGTGGTCAGAAAGCCAGGAACAATGCCCCAAAGAGACAGGCAAAACCTAAATAATCAAGCATCATTAGGATTTGGGGCTTTTTTTAAAAAAAAAATACATAATTCAACTAGGTAGATTGCTTCAGATCTAAAGAAAGCATAGTCAGCAGAGAACATGAAGAAATTAAGCACTAATAGCTCACTTCTATCAGCTGAGGGTTCAGTAAAGAACATTCCCATTTCCCCAACCTGTCCTGGGGTACAAATCCCATTAGCTCAATATCATGAGACCACAGAGTGAAAGAGCATGGCTTCACAAATGAGCCCAAATCACTGTAAGAACCAGAGCAAATTAGTGCAAGAGATGGGAGGATGGCTGCCAAAACAATCTTCGCAGTTACTCTTTTCTGACTTTGGGTGGCAAGAGAAAGGGGGTACTGTGCCACAGCCTACAGCTTCACACGATGTCAAAGTGAAAAGATTAGCTCATCTTTCAGTGACAGACAGGAGCTTGGCCTGTGTTTTGTCACAAACATCACCTTTCCCAAGGCAGAGAGAATTTACACCTTTGTCTGTCTCAAGCAATAAGTGTCAGTTATCAAATGCAAACCCTCTGGCTTCCAGTCAGCACTTCTCCAGAATGACAAGCAGCTGGAAGGAAACAGCACAATAACCCATTGAGAACAGGAAAGAGAAAGCTTTTTGCCATAGGGCAGCATTACAGGTCTTTCTGAAGCTTAAGGAAAGGTAATTAGAGGTCTTGTATAACCTATTCCCTGCACGACTTGGCTATAATGGAAAAAGGAATTCCACAGCTCTTAAAATTTAAACATACTTCTGGAGACTCTCTTTATGTTAAAAATAGCAATTTCTGTGCAGTCTACAGTCAAGAACATCATACAAAATACTTCATTGCTGCTTCATTGATAATCTTGTCAGTAATATGGCTTTGCAGATTTTTGTATCTCAAACACACAATAAAACCTTGCTCAATTTAATGCCTTTGTCATCAAAAGCTAAAGAATTCAGACTTGTAGAAGGCATGCAAAGATCATTTGCCTTCACTTTTGATGGAGAAATAAACATAGCTAATGCAATCATGACTGTTTTGGTAAAGGCACAAGGAAAAAAACCAAAACAAAACTCCACCCCAAAACAACAAAAACAGAAAAAACCAAACCAAACCAAACCAAACCAAAACAATCAAAACCCAAACGCCCCCAAAAAACCCACACAGACAAAAAACCCCAACCAAATAAATAAGCCTGCTTCAGAATCCCAGCCTGGATCTATTGGAGTAAGCATCCAAAATGACATTGCAAATGACATGTGAAAACCAGACAAAAATCAGTGCCACCTCAAAAATCTCTGCCATAAACAAAGTTTGTAAGAATTGTCATTAAAAATTGCCCCAAAACAAGAAGATAGCAGAGTAGGAAAGGCAGTATTCCTGTGATGAAAACTCTCTAAAAAAGTAAAGAAAAAAAAGAGGAGGTGACAGATTGATGAATGTAGCAAAGCAAAGGAAAACCATTTTGGAGAAATGGCTTATGGCATGCAGAAATACTTGATATCTCTAGGCACAACAGATGTGGAAGGGACAACTGATGTGTTTCCTTAAACATGAAAGCCAAGGGAAGAGGAGCAAAAGAAGGGAAAGAAAACCTTTCTAAAGACAGAAAACAGAGACTTTCAGTGTTGTCTGCAGTAGATGTAGCCAATGCTGCTGGAATGACAGATCCCTCTCAAGAGCTTTTACATACACTGGAAATTACTACCTCTTCCCAGGCACTCAAAATCTAATCAGACAAGCTAAACAAAGAAAGTGGTGGAAAGGGGAACAATTATCCAGAACTTGTAGATGGGAAACAACAGGACTAAGTTGCTTGTCACACAATACCTTGTGTTTCAAATACCTAATCTCATAGATTATGTAATAAAACCGACCCTGTCTCTTGACAGTGTTTTTAATTGCACTCAATCCAAAGGAAATGAATGGTCCATCACTGAAAGGTATTAATCCTCCTAATTGAGTGGAGTAGTTAGAAAGCCATTAAGAAAACAAGTGAAAGAGTGAAAGGAAACTAGCTGAATAACATCAGAAATAAACACCAGGCTCCTTGCTAAATAGGAAACTTCCATCAGTCAGACACCAGGGGAGTCCAGTGCTAGAGACAGATTTGTGCTTCTTGAGGACCATTAGAAGCCTGAAAAGCTTCTTAAGTAGTACAGTGTATAATAGCTCTACAGAGCCCATGAGAGCAGGGCAAAGCAAGCTGGGAGTTTGGATTACTTCAGCTCTCACTGCCTAAGCTGTAACAGGCTATTTACTTGTCTAAGCATCTTCAGGAGAAATGATCAAATTAGAAAACAAACTGAGGACATCAAAACAAACCGAAGACATCAGAAGTCAGTAAACTTTTTGCAAATGCTTAGCCCTTCGCTTCTGCATCATGGTCCATAAATAGAGAATGAAACCCATCATCTTCATCAAGCCATCAGACATCTCTGATGGTATAGGCAGCAGTGGGATGCTCTCTTGTAATTTACACCTTTTAAGCTCCATTATTAGTATACTTGCAGATCAGCAGCTATATCGGCAAATCACAGGTGATTCGCTCACACGCAGTGAAACGCACTTGGCAACACCTTATTAAACTATACAACTCCCTCTGGGTTAACTGGAGTTTTTATGGGTCAAGTCACAGCTATACAGAGGAAAACTTTTTTGTTCTTGAATAGTGTAATCTTAAAAAGTTCTAATTAAATCTCATTTTGAAGGGACATTTGAATTCAGTGAGTGGTGGATGATGATGCTTTGTTTTGTGGTTTTTTTGTAGGGTTTTTTGTTTGGTTGGTTTTTTTTATTTTGGGGCTTTTTTGCTTTTGTTGTTCTTTTAGCCATTTCCAATTAGCTGCTTGTTAAATTGATGTTAATGTTTGATGTAGTATTTTGTATTTAAGAACAATGTGTTGTACCTAGGATGTCATTTCATTTCATGTAACACCTGAAAGAGATTCAAATATTCCCTACCCACTGTTAATTCTAAACACAAATAGAATATATTAATCAATGACAGAGGCAAAAGGAGTCAAGGGGGGAAGTGTAGACCAACTCGAAGGCAGGAGGGCTCTGCAGAGGGACCTGGACAGACTGGAGAGCTGGGCCGATTCCAACGGGATGAGGTTCAACAAGGCCAAGTGCCGGGTCCTGCACTTTGGCCACAACAACCCCATGCAGCGCTACAGGCTGGGGACAGAGTGGCTGGAGAGCAGCCAGGCAGAAAGGGACCTGGGAGTCTGCATTAACAAGAAACTGAACATGAGCCAGCAGTGTGCCCAGGTGGCCAAGAAGGCCAATGGCATCCTGGCCTGTATCAGAAACAGCGTCACCAGCAGGTCCAGGGAGGTGATTCTTCCCCTGTACTCAGCGCTGGTGAGGCCACACCTCGAGTACTGTGTCCAGTTCTGGGCCCCTCAGTTTAAGAAGGATGTAGAGGCCCTGGAACAAGTCCAAAGGAGGGCAACCAGGCTGGTGAAGGGACTTGAGCACAGGCCCTATGGGGAGAGGCTGAGAGAGCTGGGGCTGTTCAGCCTGAAGAAGAGGAGGCTCAGGGGAGACCTCATTGCTGTCTACAACTACCTGAAAGGAGGATGTAGCGAGGTGGGAGCTGGACTCTTTTCACAGATGACCTCCAACAAGACAAGAGGACACAGTCTTAAGTTGCGCCAGGGGAGTTTTAGATTAGATATTAGAAAGAATTTCTTCACGGAGAGGGTGATTAGGCTATGGAATGGACTGCCCGGTGAGGTGGTAGATTCTCCGTCCCTGGAGACATTTAAAAAAAGACTGGATGTGGCACTCAGTGCCATGGTCTAGCAACTGCTCCAGTGGGTCAAGGGTTGGACTAGATGATCTCTGAGGTCCCTTCCAACCCGGCTAATTCTATGATTCTATGATTCTATGATTATGGAATAAGAGATTACTCTGTAATACATGGACATAGAAAATGAACTGTTCTTTCTCCACTTTCTCATAAGAGGACTTTCATCATGACAGACAATGTCAGAGGGTTTCAAATGATTAAAGGCAAGAACAACTCTTTCTCTAACCACCCTTTCAACCCCCTAAAAAGATTAACGTAGAGCACCTTGGGATTTGTCTACATGAAAAGCTCCATACAAAATAATTGTTAAAAAAATCCTTGCCAGCATTTCTCAAATGCTGTTCTTTGAATAGCTGACATCTTTATTAAAAACTCTCTCGATTAGTATTCAATTCAGTATTAGGAAATGGTGTCAAACTGTCACAATATAGTCCCAGGTGATGCAATTAAAAAATGCAAATTCCAGCAAGTCTTCAGATGTAGTTTTAAAACACTTTCCTTGGAGCTTCACTTTTTATTTGCTGACAGATGATTTTGTAGACCTGCTAACTTTTGAAGCCAGCAAACAGTAATCAGCCAGGCAGAGGTTGCATCAGCAGAATAAATAGAGCAGAAATAAATAAGACTCTGTATTTTGAATGAAACTTGAGCACAGCCACTAATATCAACAGGTACCACACCATTGTTTCTTAGAAATTCATCTGCTTGTGTAAGCTGTCCCAGTTCTCTCTGGCAAGAAGGAAAAGCTGCTTTCAGATTTCACCTAGATCAGCAGCAATGAGGAGCAGCAGCACAAAACCAGAATTAGTTCCAGTATATATCAAGATTACTGAGGTTGAAGCCCTTGAAATTTTAATTTTCCAGTCAGAGAAATGAAGACAGTAAAAAATCCTTGTCTACCATAACAGGGAATTGGACTGATACAATAACATTTGCTCAGTGTTTCAAAAAGTTCTAGCCCAAATAATTCACATTTGCCTCAAGTTCATCCTGTTCCTAATGCCAAGAATTTCAATCAACTTACATTCAGAAGTCAGCCAGTGAATACTGAACTAGGAAATTACTCCACATATGCCTATATCTGCTTAGAGTTCTTTGGACCATCTTAGTTCATTTCAACAGAAGACAAGCTCTGCATACACATATTAACCAATGCAAGTCCACACATGTTAAACTACTATACTTTATAAACTGTCACCACAGGTTAAAAAAAGACTTTATACCCTGAAGAATCCATCCTTCCACCAATCTCCTTTCCCCATAAATTGCACAAGACTCCAAGTAAATTATCGACCCACCATTGTTACATGTCTTTTTACAGTGCAAAAATCCTAGAGCTGTTCAGGTGGGAAAAGATCTGTAAGATCATCCAATCCAGCCTTTAACCTAAATCCACTACCAGCTCTACCAGCCCACTGCTAAGCCATATCCCTAAGCACTGTATCTATATGATTTTGAAACACATTCAGGGATGGTGATTCCACCCCTTCCCTGGGCAGCCTGTTCCACTGCTTAATAAACCTTCCTGTAAAGAAGTTTTCCTAACATCCAACCTAATCTTCCCCTGGCGTTACTTGAAGCCATTTGGCAGCAATGCTGACAAGGACAATACTCCACATTCTTCTCCAGAAGAAATGAAATGAAAAGTCGGTTTAGCCAGCCATCGGAGAGACTGAAACTGCAACATCTGCCATCCATCAGTGTTGCTGAGAGGAGGGGGAATGGGGTATATGGGCAGAGGCAGCCGAGGCCATGGGGAGCGCCGTGGGTCCCTGCCCTCCCGTCCCGCCCGCGGGCGCTGTCCCCCACCTCGGTGCTGAACCCAGTAGCGGAACGGGGCTTACATGCCAGAGGCCAGAAGGCTGACAGTCGAGCAGTGGTGACTTCCCCCCCCCGGTTCACCTGCCACACACAATGACCTCCCGAGTTACTAGAGCCTGCCTTCCAGCTCGCTCGCCACATTTTAATGTGCTTTTCCACTAAGGAAGGTGCTAAGATAAGTCAAGATCCATTTTTTCCTGCCCTATTTAGGAAAGGATTTCCATCATTCATACTCAGAAGTAAAAAATCCTGCACATCAGAAGCCTCATCTGTGTCCTAAACTATCTAGTGTATTGGAAAGTTCCAATTTACCCAGTAACATCACACGTAGAAACATCAGATGTAGAAACATGGATTCTTCAGATTGGAAAAGACCTTCAGGATCATCCAAGTCCAACCTTTAGAAGTCATTTGTGTGTAAAAATTGTCTATGTCAGTTTGGAAGAGATGACACTTGAGATGAAGCTTTAGGGACCCATATGAGCATCAGTAAAGGAATGAGACAGTCTATTTGTCGAGTCATCTTTAACATGAGGTGAGCAGAAACTACAGTCAATTAAACATTTCAACTACAGTTCATATTCTAAAATTGGCACTAGAAGTTATGGATATGCTGTCCAATTTACTAAAGGTCTTAATTAATCTTACCCAAAGTATCCAGAAAACAATCACATTTTCTCATTGACCAAAATCCCTAGAGTGGTTTTCCTTCCTGCTTTGGCTAGATATTTAAACCTTAGTCCAACAGATGCTCCAACTGCAGAGCAAAACATGAGTCAAACTCAAAAGTAACAAATGGAAATATTAGATGAAACAGATACAATATGGAATTTTTAAATTAACTTACATTCACTACAGCGAAAGCACCAAGAAGCTGACCAAACACAAGCACTTTGACACTACAGCAACTGTAGTTTAAGAAAGTCTTTAAACTTGTTCATGGAAAATTCACATCTGCTAACAGTGGTAAAAATGGAAAGGCATGAAACAGCTTGTTCTTAATTCTCTTACTGGTTGCCAGCCAAAGCTTCTGAAGGTCAAGTAACTTCTGAACTCTGTTTTTAAGCTGGACTGTATAGATTCTTATATCACAAATACTAAGAGCCTGTTCTCAATATGATTTATATATTGACTGTAGATGACTATATACACTAGCCTATGCCCACTGATCAGTTTCTTCTGTTTATGGGCTCTTCTGCTAGTTCCATCAAGTGGTGCGCCTGGCACCACCACCACCTCCAGGAGCTTTAAAAGCAATAATTTGATCTAGAATATGAGCAACACCTTGAGACACTTAAGCCACTGAAATTGGACCCTCTAAAGAAACAGAATAAAGTTTTGTGGTTTTTTGGGTTTTTTCTTTTTCCCTCTCCACAGAGGGCACAGCTTTATCTCCTGCTGTGGTAGCCACATGCTAAGAACAATGATGAAGACATCTGTTATCTGACATGCTATATTTGCACCTGTTATTTAATTCTTTCTCCAGGTAGTACAGTAATGAGAAAACTGCTGAACACCAGTCTCCACAGCATTGATCTTTGCAATGCCATGAAAACAGAGCAACAACAAAATTTCCCAGTATCATGAAGAGCTTACCAGAACCATTTTAATGAAAAAATTCCTTATTAAATGCCACTAAATAAGACTCTTCTTCCTCTCCAAGAATACATCGTTTTGTATAAGAAAAGGCTTCTCAGGTGCAAAATAGGATTCCTAATCAGATCACTTTATATATGTGATATATATGCAGATCTGGAAACACAAAGAGCAAATTATGGCATGTGTGACATGCTAGTGGTGTGTCATTTTTAAGTCTGTCTGTATATATATATATATATGTATATATAAATATATTTTTTTTTAACCTTAGGACTACCATCAGTGTCTGAGAGAGAAGGCAGGTAGTTCTTAAGAGAAGGAATGAAATCCACCCCACCCTAAACAACCCACACACTCCAAATGGTTGAGAATTCTTGTAACAAAGGATACAGAGAACTGCACGTAGCATTAGACAATAATTTGTTGAGACTTGGAGGTCAGAACTGCAGATTCTGTGAAGAAACTACATCCCATTGAAAATGTGTGGGACATAGAATCAACAGGATGATTTTCATCCCAGTATGTCACTGATTGGATCAACACTTTATAACAAGTCATTTCATATCTGTCTTCTATTTGTAAAATAGAAATGACATTTAAGAATGCAATCTGAAAACCTGCTGTAAAGTTTTGCTGTAGCCTTAAGTTACTGTTCCTGGCTGCACTTTATTTTCTCTCATTTGGCCTTACATAGAAGACATCATAATAGACTGGAAACTGTCTCCTCTCAGTGTGGTTGACCTGGCTAACTTTTAAACCCAGAGAAATCAGATGTAAACCATCGAGTCCCAACACACATCACCTTCTCAGTAATGTTCAGTAGAGAATACCACTTCTCTCCAGTGTTAGAACATGGAAAAGGCAGACTGAGTGAATAGAGTTCCTGTGTTAAGGACATCCTCCAACAAAACAGTCTCCAAATGACCTTGGAATTCATAAAGTGAGAAATAAGAGAAAAGACATTCAACAGAAGGAGGCTCTCTCCTAAACTATGGGGCTTATCCAAAGCCTATTTAAATCAGTTGGAGTCTTTCCATCAACTTCAAGAGGCTTTGGGTCAGATACCACGTGAAAACTTCTACAGTTGGACCAAAATAGGGACTATGGGGAGAAATATTTAAAACAACTAAACTATTGCTTAATCCACTGTACATCTTCTATCAGACATTATCACTACAATCATTCAGATATAAGCACTATCAGAATGCATACATACCATTAGTTACCCACCTGTATTATTTCAGTGCTAAATGCCTTTAATTTTGTGACTACCTAGTCTCCTGGTCAGGCCTTGCAGATGTCTGTATGGACCTATGGAAGAAGACTCGAACTTGTTTTGCCATGGTAGTCTGTTATAAAAAAAAGATTTTTGTGTGTTTCAATACACTTGCTGGAATAGGAATTAAGGTCTTGCTTAACTTTAAAAATATGCACATCTTGGCTTTAAAAAGCTGTGCACATCAATACCTAAAAATAAAAATAAAAAAAAGATAAAAAAATTTAAAAATTTTAGAAATGTGAGCCCTAGTGATTTCCTCCAAGGGAATTGAAGTCAGGTGAAGTAAAAATTTGAAATCATCTCACCAACTTAAACCCTTTGAACAGAATTCTAAGCTTCTAGATTTCCAGCAGAGGAAGCTATCAGATGTCCAGAATATTCAGATGGCTTCGACCTGTATGACATGCCCACATGGAACATCCAACATGCTGCCTTGGGTCCTGTGCAGGCGCAGATGAATTGTCCCAGTTCATCCTGCATGTTAACATTCCTTCAACCTGAAGTTTGCTAGCTTACAGATTTTCACAGAAGTGAAAAGTTTTTGCATAAAGAGATATAATTCAAGATTAGAGTCCTAATTCAGGAAGACTCAAACATATCTAAGTATGCAAACACTTCAGCTGAAAAGCTGAAAGTGGGGAATGTACAAAACTGCTTTACTTCATTATGTCCACAAATCAGATCAACACTGGCTGAATAGTAAAACTAAAAGAATTGACTGGTTAATAGCATCAGAAAGAAAAGTCTCAAATTGTCATAATCTACTCTGCAGTTCTGTTTTAAACACAGTTCCTGGCTTACCTTTAACAATGAGATAGTTTTAAACTCCTAAAAACATGAAGTCTCTCTGAAACTTAAGAATTTGTTTGGACAAATTAACCCCTGATCAAAACTGTTATTTCAGCATTTGAGAGGCTTGAGTCTACTTATATTAAATGTAGTTTAAACATACAAATAGGGGAATAAAACCTCCCAGTTGGAATGAATACAGAGGACTTTTTCTTTTGCTGGTTTTCAGCTTTAAAGATTTCAATCTGCAACCACACTGAGTTAGTTTATAAGTTGCATAAAAAGTATAATCACAAGATAAACATGTTTTTAGGAGAGAAATGAAGTGGAATCTGTTCATTCAATACTACTGTTTTGTTCTCAGAACAGACTATTTTACTGCTAGTGATACCCTTTTACATGAAAAAAATTATCCTAGAGGAAGGGTAATCTTGAAGAGGGTAGCTAAGGTCTACTAAAGAACCAATACAAATCATAACTTTATCAACAGAAGTAGTCAGTGGTGCTACTGTTATTACTAACAGTATTCCTGATAAATAATGCAATTAGCTCTGAAAAGAAACATGGTAATTTTAACATATACCTTGAGTGTATAGTAGCAAAAGCATGTAGAAAACTGTTTTCTACTGCTTCAAAGGCAAGGTGAAAGTCCGCTGCAATAAACTACAGGCCACCAGCCCTGGGATTTTTAACTAAAGTGAAGTCAAGACATTATGGAATCCAGCTGGAGCCATCCCAGGTTCTCTGCTCCATCACTCAGCCTCTAATCAGAACCAGTTGAGGGGAACCTGGCTGCACAGCTCTGACTCAAATCTTTGGCATGCCCAGAATAAATAGAAAGTAGCAAATTATTAATTTAAAAAACAACTCTTCAACAGAACCAATAGCTTAACAAATACAAAGGGATATCCAAAGGATGTATGTATGTGCCCCCGTTGCTAAGGAAAGGAGACATTATATACACAGCATGGTAAAGCTCCAGGGCCAAGCACACATTTCTTTCCCTACCTTCCCCTCCCTCTTTCTTTCTACTAATTGTCTAACTATGTATGTCTGAGGCAAGGGTTTGTCACAGTTTTCCATGCAAGAAGCCAACTTCAGGAGCAATGCATATGAAATATCAGGGGCATTACAGCAAAACTTGCATGCAAAACAAAACCAAAGCAAATCAAAACCTTAAACTAATATTTGGACAAAGGCCTTGTCTACCTTACCTGAAAAGAGGAGCTTTCTTTTAATTAGATGCTTGTTCGTCTCAGTTATATTTACTACAGTATGCTCAAAGCTTAAGCTGCAAAGCAGAT
Source organism: Heliangelus exortis (assembly GCF_036169615.1). Lineage (NCBI taxonomy): Eukaryota > Metazoa > Chordata > Aves > Apodiformes > Trochilidae > Heliangelus > Heliangelus exortis. The sequence goes on along the minus strand of NC_092443.1, from coordinate 167,278 downwards.
CTACACATTCTCTGCAGAACTTCTGCATGCACAGCAGTGCCTGAAGTACCCTTATTATTCACATGCTTCTAACAGAAGGCATTCTTCAAAGTGGACTGTCCTAAATGGGTCTGTGCTGGTAACAGAAAGCAGAGATGTACTTTGCAATGAAATCAGTTTCCTGACAGAAACGAAAAAGGAAGAGCTTGGCACAGAATTCCTCCAGTTCTCTCTAACCCCAAAATAGTGAATTTTGTAGCAAATTAGTCACATGAGAGCAGAATCAGATCCAACTAAATTCTGAACACCACTGTTTTCCCACAACCCTCCTTTTAGCTGGAAAATCACACTTCTCCAAACACCTACGTGCTGCTCCACTGTATCCAGCAACTGCAGCTCTCCATAGTAGCACGTTCTTCCTTAGTGGCCTGATGTTCCACTCTCCCCTTGGAAGGGTTTGCAAGGTTCTGCTTTCCTGCTTACAGATGTGTGTTAGTGGTGTGTTTACCTCCAGGTGATGAGTTGATCAGGCAGACTGTAAATACTGATACCAATATAAGCATATGCTAATTTGGCTTTGTGTACTCTCAAATATCTGCGATTGGCAGCAGTCACTCGTGCTCCTTATCCCTGAAGGACAGAACCTGGCTGAAAGGTCACAAGATTGGAAAGAAAGATTCTCACCATCTCACCTAATTACATGAAGACAAATTCCAAGACTTCAGAAGAGGAAACCAAGTTTCAAAACTTGGGGCTTAAAACTGAACATTGAGATCTGACAGTACTGTGAATATCTCTGGTATTTCTTTTTTATCACTGCAGAGTTCTGCACTTCATCTAGATGCCTGACATGGAAACCATGAAGCCATATGAATTCTGTTGCTATGGCATGCATACATACACAGGTACACACACCCTGCAGTGTACTCATTTGTCTGGCAGACTGGAAAATATAAGACAATGGGGGAATCTTTCTGGATGAGTCACTACAGGAGATGCTTAGAATGTTCCAGGGCGATCTGGGGATTCTTCTGGCTTTTAATGTATTTCATTAAGGACTGAAGAGATGGGTGTAAATTATTCCCTTGGCAGCCTTCCACCTTTGTGAGGTAAAGGCTGAGGTTTGCAAGAGCAAAAAGAATTAGGAAGTTATTCTCAATAACTCTTCTTACCTCCATTTCTTCCCCTCTTGGCTCTCATCATCTCTTTCCTCCTCATCATCATTCCTCAAAATGCACTTTAATTACTTCAGCATTGCCACACAAAACCACAAAAACGCTGTTGTCTAGTCTTCCACAATAAAAAACCCTCACATGTATAAATATATACACACACACATTCTATAATAACCCCTTCAAATCTAGATCTTAGTGATGTAAAACATTCTAAGTATAGTACAGGCTGTAGCTGAAAACCCCATGAGTCTTATTTTTTCCAATCTAGGAAATAAAGTTTTCCTCAGTCTGAAACCCCTGTTCCAATAAAGCAAGGAAATGCCTTTCACTTAGCATTCCTACTAATGTCTCAGGTGGTGCTGGGTAGTAAAGGTTCACCATAGGCACTTCAGGATGAAAACTTCAAAGGACATCAACAGCTTTGTTAGCAGGAGAGTAATTTGAAGGGTTTGAGCCTGCTGAAGACAGTTGTGCAGGAAGGTGCTGATCTATTAAATGTGACAGCAAGGACTAAGACATGCTATTCACCTGTCCTTGAAAGGCAAGGCACTTCTGGCTAAGGGTTGACTAGAGAAAACATACACAAAAGTAACATTGTTGAACTTGCTAGAGCTCAATCTGCCAGCGTGCCAAGAACACACAAGAGCGGACTCTCAATCTAACAGCATATTAAGAACCATATTGAACAGAATGATTGATGATGTGGCTCAAGCTGGTTTTGATGAATTGCCTTTCATGGGTAAAAGAAGTTTCTTGTACATTCTGTTTACTCTGCTTAAGCTATAACAACATTGTGACCAGGACTGTCTCATTGTGCTGTTCTCATAATACTACTCAAAGTGGAGACAACCACATGGAACTGGTAAGACAGCTGAAAGAAAATCATGAAAGTACAAATAACTGGGCTGTTCCTTTTTACTAGCTCTTAGCAATTTTTCTAAGCATGAGAAAGTGCATCCAACTGATTCATGGGCCTGTGCCTGGGGAAGAGCTTTTACAGAAGAGAAAGGACAATTAGGCTACTGAAGAACCAGAACCTATTAATTGAAATCATGAGCATAGTTTGTGTTTACTATCAAAAAAAAAAAAAAAAAAGAGGCAGGGCTTTCTACAGACAGAGCACAGAAAATTAACAGTGGGTGACATTTCAACTTTTTGAAATCACACTGTGACTTCAATTTCCATGAATTTTTCAATTTCTCATTTTGTGGTATTGAAACTGAACCTAAAAGTGACATACTACTGACCTCCTATACTAAATTAATCAGGAGACAAACCTAAAATCCTCTAAAGCAATGCAAAAGAGATAATATCTTCACATCTTGAAGCTCTGCTAAGCATAGGTTGAGGTCTAGCAAAGTAATAGAAAGAAAGAGCAAAGAAGTGCAGTTATCTTCCCCCTCAAATGAAGAGTGGAGGAAAGCCTCAGTCAGCAAGTGGCTTCTGTAGAAGGTCTGACATGACATTAAACACATAGTTTAAGCATCACCACTTTCCCTGTAGATCTTCACCAGGGAAGAAATACATGCAAGTAATGCAGCTCACTTACCTGTAGCCAGCTGCTGCAAGCAAGTTTCCAACTCTAGTGATAGCTTATGATCAGGCCAACAAGAAAACAAAAAGGATATAGTCTCGTGCTGCTGAATGTTTTGTTTGCATGTTCCTTACCCTCCCTGATATGAACTCTGTACTTTATTCCCTCTCCACCTTCAGTGTTTAATTTCTATTTCAGTCTAATGGCTGGCTCGGATACATGTGTTTGCTTTTACTTTGATTTATTGCCAAACTGTTTCTGAAAATGCAGAGGCATGATGGAAATATTTTCACACATTAAAAGCTATTTAAACTCATTGCTTTTGCGTGTTACATATGCTGTTTCTTTGAACACCCTTCACCTAATTCTGCCTCCCTGCCTCTCCTCCCCCCATGACACTGTAGCATACAAGTATGATGCTCTGATGGGGTGTTGCTTGACAGCAGACCATCCAATATTGCCTTCAGGGGAAAAAAAAGAACAACAAAGAAAGCCTCTTTCCCCACACAAAATACAGGAGTTTTACAGTGCAAAAGGGTAGCTGCAAAAAGGTAATTATTTTAATGCAGCAAATCCCATATATGAAGCTACACAAATAACTGAATTACAATAGTACAGTCTGCTCATGTGTCTAGTACTCTATTGTCCGGCCTCCTAAAAACCCATAATTAAAAAAAGATATTTTCATGGGCCAAATTTAGTTGTTGTATAAATGTGTCTGCCTAAATACGACTTTAGATGTTAAAATTACACAAGTTGTTCTGAGTAAGCATCCTGGGGTAATAAAAAAAAAAACAAAAACCAAAACAACAAACACAGGTTGTAGCCCTCTGAGCTGCACAACACTTGAGATCAAGACACAACTCCGGTACAGCAGAGAGCTGATGGATTATTATTGTCACCAGTTCCAAAGCCCAATATAAGGTACCTTAACCAAGAAACTGTGCACCACACTTTAGTGCATGACAAACACTTGTGACTGACTACACAGGTCCTGTTAAGTCCTGCTCACTCTGAGGATAGGAAGGGACACCTGGCTTTACCTCTTGTAGCTTTGTTAATCCAGGATTTGTCACCATTTACAAGAGGCAGAACTTGTCAATTTAAGTCATGTTACCTCCATATTCAGCCTACTGCAGAACAGGAATTGCCACACTTGCACAGGGAACTGCAATGGGAACACTCTGCCTACATGAGGCTCATTAGGGTTAGCAGTTAAGATTCACTTACTTGGTTACTTTTTTTCCTTTTTGTCCCTTATCACTTTGAGCCCACAGACAAAATGTTGCTTCCTTATTCACTCAAGCTAGGCAACAGGACTTTCTGCCTTCTCTTCTCAAACCTACATACTTTTCAGAATTCCATTCCAGAATAGCACATGGACCTTTGTGCTGTACCTGCACTGAGAATAAACGGAAATCCAGTTTTCTGCTACCCTCTGTGGCCTAACTATATATTGCAGAATGAAGCATCACCACAGGGAAAGCTTCTTCAAGCTTGCTTGAAACACAGACTCATTCTGTGTCTCATTCTTACATCAATCATGCCTGCACAAGATAAGATATATGATCCCTTAAAAGGATCTTACCTTGGACAAAGCTTTATCCTGTCACAGCCCAGCCCATTTCAGTACCTAGAACTACTAAATCCTTAGACCATGCTGTAGGCATCCCTTTTAGGATTAGAAGTTACAAAGACCGCCTTTGGATCAGAGAAGACATTATCTGGAGCTGAGTCAACCTTCAGGGGTGATAGTATAGTACCTTCAGACTAGAAATCTTTAGGCAATATGGGAACAGCAATCAACTCACAGCTCAGAATGGTGCTTAGCCATCTGGAGACCTAAGCTGGATTTGAAAGTTTTCCTTTGTTCAGCAGAGACAGCTGTGTAAGAAGTCAAATCATGAAGGCAAAGAAAAAACTCAGTTGTCATCTGAAGCTCAGCATCTTTTAGCTCCTACGGAGCCTACTGTTTCAGTGCCTACTTAGAAAAAGTGTCTCTAAACCACAGAGATCTGATTCATCCCCAATCAAAGTGTAACCTTCTGCATCTGGTTTACATCGGATTGGACCCCAGCCTCCCAAACCTACACTTTGAGAATGAACAGGTACAGGCTCAAGCTGCATGGGTATAGTCTGTAAGGGTTAAGAGTGCCAAGTACATTGCATCCACTGATCACTGGGAAATTAAAAACCTTTTTAAAGGAGACTTGTTTTACTCCCAGATGTTTTAAGTAAAATTAGAGCTTGAATATAGATTTGAAAGCAGCAGGGCTGAAGACTCTCTCTATATTTCAAAAGCTCCTGTAATTCAGATAATTAATTTTTCCAAAATGAGAAGGTGACTCAGTAGACAGCAAGCATAACAGGTACCCCAAAATGCTTTGTGCAGTTTACTGGTGTTCATAACATGAGCATGGAAAGGAGAAGGCAGGAGGAATTCCACAAAGCTTTAAATACCCCCTTATGTTTGGAGGGTGCTCATATCTTGAAGACTACTCAGCTGCCAGATATTTTCCTAGTGACACAGTAAAGCAGGCTCAGTTTTGGTTGTAGGAGTCTGCTTCTGTAGTGAAATGAGGCAATCAGGTGTTGCTAATTACGAGGTGGGAGATGTGAGCTTGTGTTAAGCCCATCTGTGCCCAATTAGGGCTTACCCCATCTGCGCATGAGCAGGATTGGGAGACCAATAAAAGGTGAGCTTCCAAACGCATGCTTGGCTCACTGTCGAACTCAAAACCTTGGTGTTGTTCGGCTTTGTACTGCTTGTAGAAGCACCGAGCACTAACCTGATTGCACCACTGGAGCTAACCCACCTTGTACTTAGCAACACCTGATAGCCTCATTTCACTACATGCTGCTCTCTTTCAAGCAGCTTAGAGTTAAGATTTAGTACATTGTGCTGGTCCCTCAGTTTTATGTACTGTTATAAATAACTTGATTTACTTTTGGTTTTGAACAGGTCTTCAACCTCAACCAGTGACATTAACAACTTTCTCAGGTTACTTCCCTGGTGAATGACAGTAAAATCTGCAAGAAAGTGAACTTTCCATTTTGGTCACCCCACCTTTGAGAAGGACTAATTAGAACAAATTTTCTTCTTCTAAATAGTGAAAAGGGAAGAATTGTCTTTAAGGCAGACATTTTGCTCTGTACGAAGTCACCTAGATGGTTAGTTCCATCAGTTTGTAAGTCAATACCAGTTACAGACAAATAGTTCAAAGTCTCACAAATTGAGAGGATACGCAGGTGTCCAGTTTTTGTAAAGCTTCATCATGAAAGAAAACAGTCTGTTGGAAGTACAATGATGTGAAAAACTGGCTGCAGCTGTATGGCAGAGTAAAACTATTTCATGATACAAATGAACATATCTTTCTGGACAATAACACAGAAGGACTGTATGAATGCAGAGGGAAGTAGGTGACAGGGCAAGGCCTCCATCAGGGTCAAACAGTGCTGTTCCATCAGCAAAAACATTGGCCAGAATATTAAACTCATGGAAGTCATTCTTTTCAGGACTAATATTTATTTACATAATTCTATGAAAGTTAGTTTCAGAAACTTTCACTTTTTTTTTTTTTCTTCTCTTCTACTCCTGTATTTCCCCCTCTCTCTCACCTTATTATATTCCACATTGTTTTCTCTGTTAGTAAAGCAATCTAGAAAGGACAGAGTAGCTTGTTAGTTTGCCAAGCTTTCCCACACTCAAGTTTCATAACAGTGTAAAAAAGAGTCTATTTTTTCAAAATAAAAATCTTTAGAGAAGTCCTTTCCTAAGTCCAGGATCAGCAGTCCGTATTGTGCCAAGCAACACAACAACAGGCACACAGCAGGCACTTCCTTCAGCTACTCATTTTACTGGCTCTGTGTCCAGAGAAGGGGATGACACTTTTCCTACCACATACAAGAAAACTACTATGGCAGAAAGCTGAGCCAACAGGCAGCAAAAGTGGAAAGAACTGAACCTTGGAGAAGGGCATTAAGCAGGTTTATGCTCAATAAGAAAATAAAAGGAGTTCATACATCTTGTTCTTTCTAGTGCTCTTCATGAGCAGCAGCTACGTGCTGCTTTGATCCCTCAGGACAGACTGTACCATGCTCTTCTTCATGCCACACAATATGTTATACCCAAGGCGGCACAAATATCCTGGAGACTTTGAGTGTGCTGCTGCAGAAAGGGGGAGGACAAGATGACTTATGAATAAAGCTATTCACCATATCCCACGGTGAGCTTTTTTCAGCTTAAAACAGCAGCCAGGCTTTCCAGCACTAACCACAGCTGGAGGCTCTGCCAAAGGAGATGCTGAGAAAGGGGAAAAAAACCCTCTTGGTCGGTTTGTGTTTTAATCAGAGTAAGCTACTGCCAAGATTCATGCTGTAGAAGGACTTAAGATGCCTCTATGTTTTGAAAAGTAGATTTGCTGTTGATAACTAGATCAGGATTACTCTTTTCCATGCAAAAAGAAGAGCATCCCAAGGCCTGTCAGAATCATTTGTAGATTAATGTCAAGCTATGGAAGCATCTGTGGACAATTCTATTTCTTCTTTAAAAACTAGATCTGTTCTACCGTTTGAGAGCTGAAACCAAACCATACAGTACACTGAGGCCAGGCTACCTAAATGTTAAAGGGCATTAATCCCAGGAGTATTTCTTAAATGCTCAAGATGCTTATAAAACAAAAACAAAAAACTAAACAAAAAACAGACAACCAAAAAGATATCTCCACATACAAAAAAAAACAGATAAAAAAACCCAAACCAAAACAAAACAAACCCACACACACCAAATAGAACAACGAATTTTGAGCCCAAAGAATTTTCATTAGAGTTCAGGAGTAATTGACAAAAAATTTAAGTGGTTTGTAAATCTCAAACACTTCACCAAGACATCAAGAGCCAGGAAAGCAGATTTACCTAAGCACTCAACTGCTTTTTGTCTTTCATAACCAAGCCACACCCATAAGATATCCTCCTCTTGAGTGGTCTCTATTCTCTCCAGATAATCTGCAATTCTCACATAAATCAGATACTTCGGAATGTTCAAGACCTGAAAGTTCAGCTGCTATTGTCATGCTAGCAACTGTGGGACTACAGGCAGAAATTCAGACTTCATCAAGACATTTGTGGATTGTAAAACTTCTGCCTTCTGTACTCTACACTGCCATGGGATGAGAATTTATAATTAATTAATGATTAAACCTCTAAAATTATGGATTAATCAGATTATTTCAAGGTGATACACAAACAATGCTAAAATGCCAAATATTGTTTTCTACATACTTCATATGTAAAACCTCACTGCAGAGCTGAGAGCTACTGCCAAAGCCAGAGAGCATCTCAAATGTACCTTGTGTAGAAACATCTTGCCCTAGAGTAATTAGATTTTACAAAGTTCAGGTTTTTAAGAATTTGGATAAATTTTCATATGAATTATCTTGTTTATATCAGGTTAGCGCAAGTTATTTGATTGGAGCATAATATAATCAGATTGACTGCTATTGTATATTTTCTGTGCTGCATTAAAGCAAGTTCTTACATACATGCTGGCAATAAAGAGGGATCCATGTCTGTTAGCTGAGATATATGTCTGCAGAGCCTCTTTTGGAGCATTCAGGACATACTTTACAGCATTCAGAATATTTTTGGAAAGTCTAACTATTTTCATGTCTGTTGCAAGCTATGCAATTTAGTGAAAACCCACTCCTTTGCCACCAAGCCCTTTTAAGGAGCACAGTTTAACAGTGAGATTTAGAAGATTTTAAAGGGCCTGAGAGCAAGTGTTAAAACATCAGAAAGAACAAACCAATGCATCTGTAGCAGCTCCATGTTTTCTAGCTGTCTTGTGTCCACTTTTTTTTTTTTTTTTTTTTTTTAGTAAGGCAATTGGGCTGGGAAAGCAGCAGCATGTCCTGAGAGGAAGAAATCCTATACTGTAACCCCTATTCAATGCATTCAGGAGCCATGGATACAGCTCTTAAAGGAACTGGCAAAGGACTGGAAGATGCACAGCTGCCTAGTGACCTAGTTCTGACAACAAACTAAAAACCTCTTAAAACTTGTCTCTTGAGAGAAAAGCCATAAAGGAAAAGCCTCAAGGTGGTTTAACACTGAGGATGCTGGGGTTTAGGAAGCTTTTATACAAGCAGACACATTCTCCTTCTCTGGAAGCTTGTCTGTTGGAAATCAGTGTGCAGCACAGAAACTAGAGGATGTTCTGCAACTTGGATCTGAGGAGCTGCTCTGTGCGCTGAGCTGATACCTCTGCTTCTGTGCTCCAGGGCTGGCAGTTTTAATTAGCACAGCCCAGTTGCACACAGGCCCTGAATTAGATGGTTCATTACCCAGAACAAAAACAGCTTTAACAAAGTACTAAATCCACTTCAAAAGGCAAGCCCTTTAATGAATTTATACATGTCTTGAAGCTAGAATTACCAAAATATTACTAGTCTTACAACCAAGGAAGTGAAAAATGGAGGAGGCAGAAACAAGGATTAATTATAGCCAGAAGCACTGACACCAGATATATGTGCTACAAGGCCTGGTGGCTGGGTCAGTGGAGCAACTGGGTAAGTAGCAGAGTGGTGTAAAACCTTGCTGCATTGTCAAAAGAGCAACACTGTAGTACTTAAGACAGACTCTGGCCTTTAAAAACAAGAGTGATATTTTGTAATACTATAAGACAAGCAATAATGCAGCTGAAAAAACGTTTTCGTGGAGGCTTTGGCTTCCCAGCAGAAAGGTACAGAGATTTGCAAGGGAGGTTGAGAGAGGCAGAGCCAGGGGCGGGACAGCTTACCATAACATGCTGCCCTTTCTGCTGGCAGGGTCAGATCATCAAATGTCCAGACTCTGAAGCAGGCAGGTCAACAACAGTTTAGCATTGATGGGAAGAGACTAGAAATACAAAGAAGAACCTAAATGGAGAACCTCACCCCTAACTCTGCCTCTGACCTAGGATGATACAAAGAGAAATACCATGTTTTATCTCAGTATATTAACTTCTATAAATACTTCAATCTAGCTAAAAACATTCTAAAGCTGAAAACTTTCTGCTTTACATTCTAAAGCAGAAAAGACTCCTCTTTTTTTCCAGCCCATCCTCTCAGCCAGCAGTACTTTCTAGACAAAGACAAGCCACAGCCAACTATAGGTAGCCAAATTCATAAGCATTCCTCTAGTCTTCAAAGAAAACATTCCTTAATACAGTTTTCCTTGGACTTGGACAGTAAGTGTAACCACAGGAAGCCTTCCTCTTCCCTTTTAAGCTAAGCCTTATCCCCTACTAGCAAAATAAAAGGGGAAAACCCTACCACCTGCCTCTGATATCATTGACTGAGGCCAATTATCCTTCTAATGATCTTGTTAAACCTTTCCTTAATGGAAGGAGCAAAAAACTAGAGAACCTAGAACAATCAAAACTTTAGATCTTCACCTGTGAGCTTGTCCTCTATTAACTTGATGAAGAGTCTGATAATTGCATGACTTTCCAGGGAAAACAGTGTAAAGCCAGGCATTGTATAGATACATAACAAGCGATTTTTGTCAGTGCATGGCAAAAATTTTTAAAGAAAAAACATAAATAGCAAGCTAGACTGTAAACAAATTGAAAGTTAATAATCTAATAAATGCTGTGCAACATTCTGAATGACAAAAGTGAAAGATCAAAGCAATCTTTCTCCTACAGGAGGTCCTACAGGAGTGGGGACAGGGAAGCCTTATAGCTTATGCTGAAAACCTACCTGTCCCACAATTTACACATAAATGGACTTAGAGCATGGAAACTTAATAACTTAATGCACTTTTTTTTTTTTTTTTTTTTTTTTTGTATTCTTAATTTTGGACTGCTAAACAGTTTCAGTTTCTGGCACCTACTGGACCACTGTGTTTCATGTACTGGGATATTGCAAAAGAGAAACAAAAGAGAGGAAGGAGGTGGATGGATGAAACGTACTGCAAATATTGCCAGTCTGAAGCTTCCAAACATTATAAGGCTGCTTTGAAAACAGAAGACTTCTTATTTTCCATTTTGGTAACTCCTCATTTCAGATACACTCAGACAACAAATTTGGGTTTTTCTTCCAGATGCACACAGGTTGGGAAGGTGCAGAATCTTGGGAATCCTGGCTGATGTTTTCACATCACTTTTCAGGTCTAGGATCTGGGCCACGATGAAATAAAATACAAATCCTGAAAGATTCACACTCATATCATTGCTGTTAGCAGAAAAACCCTGTCATGGCAGGAGACCACTAACAAACTTGACGAGCTCCACCTGACCACAGCCATAGTAAGGCTGTATTTAAGCCCAGGTGGGGATACCAATTCCTTCTTTGGTTGTGTGTGAAGTTCTCTCTCGTATGGTTAGGTTTGTGGTGGGCTGTGTACTGCTTTGTTGCTCTAGTTTCTGCTCTGGAAACACACAGCTGGATCTTGGACCTACCTTGCTGCAGTCTTCCATGCTGTGGGCTCTCTGCAGCCCTCCCTGGGCTGGCCCTCCTCAGGTATGGTGGGACAGGCTCTGCCTGCTGAGGCCTCTTCTCTCAGCTCTCTTCAGGAAGCTCAGCTCTCCTGGAGACCTCAGCTAGGCACAGGAGGACCTTGGTCCTCCAGCTTCCCTCAGAGACAAGCCTGGCCGAGGACCCTCCAGCCCAGGACCCTCAGTCCTTGTCACAGCAAATCTGTAGTGTGATGGTATTCAGCTCTACCACAGGACTGCCAGGAACAGCCTGGGTCCTGCAGCCGTTCTGGGCTGTCTCTGACTTCCCTCATTTTAACAGTGTTTCAATGAATTGCCAACTGTATCCAGGGCTGCACTAAGAATGGCATGGCCAAGCAGGTTGAGTGAAGTGATTCTCCCCTTCTGCTCTGTTCTCCTGAGACCCCACCTAGAGTACTACATTGAGTTTTGCAACCCCTTTTACAGGAGGGACATGGAGGTTCTGGAGTGTGTCCAGAGAAGGGCCATGAAGATGATTGGAGGGCTGGAGAACCTCTCCTGTGAGGACAGACTGAAAGAGTTGGGGCTATTCTGTCTGGAAAAGAGAACGCTCTGAGGAGACCCTATTGTAGCTTTCTGAAGGAGGCTACAAGAAAGCTGGGGAGGGACTCCTTAAGTTGTCAGGTAGTGATAGGACATTGGGGAATGGATTCAAACTAGAGGAGGAGAGATTTAGAATGCAAGATAGGAAGAAGTTCTTCATCATGAGGGTGGTGAGACACTGGCACAGGTTGCCCAGGGAAGTGGTGGAAGCCTCATTCCTGGAAGTTTTTAAGGCTAGGCTGGATGGGACTCTGAGCTACATGATCTGGTGGGAGGTGTCCCTGCCCATGGCAAGGGGGGTTGGAACTGGATGATCGTAACGTTCTCTTCCCATCCTGAAAATTCTACAGGTTGCCATCTAAAGGCTGGCAAGGCCCCATGTCCTTGCTGTACCCTGACAGGAAGGCTGAAACCCTCAACCCAGAAAATCACCCACCTCCAAATTCGTGGTCCTCTTCTCCTTTGCTCTCAGTGCAAGTGTGGATCTGCAGGCTGAAGCTGCAATGGCTCAGCAGTGCCTCAGTAATGTTTCAGCAGGCTCCCTCCTCTTCCTCACTGCATCTGCTGCACCGAGCACAAGGTCATTGTCTCTTCCTGAGAGGTAAGGAACATCTTTGGGGCTGCTGGTCCTTTCTAGCTCTGGGTTAAAACACTGTGCCCCTTCCTGGGGTCTCTGGGCAGCAGGGAAGGCCTCTGAGCATGCAGGGAGCACCAATGTTTCCTCAGTGGGAATTGAGAGGAATCTCCATGCTCTTCAGTCCCTGTGTCCTAAATGTATGCTTTCCAATAGAGAGTATGGATTTGGTTGGAATCCACAGCAATGTAAAAGATGATTTTCTAGGTAGAGCATAACTGAAAAAGGAGAAGTATCATCTTGGGTTTTTTCAAACAAAGCTCAGAGGGACAGGAAGATAAAAAGAAACAATCTTTGGTGCTTTCTTCCCACCAGTTCAAGAAAAATCACTTTGCATTAATCTGTAACTGTTCTCTTGAACTTGACTTATCTTGTTTCTTTTAATTATTTAACCTTTCAAAAAAAAAAAAAAAAAAAAGGATTAAAGCATTTCTTCTGAGAAAATATATATATTCATTTTCAAACCAGAAGAAAATATTTTCTTCCTAAATCATTAATTAGAAGGGAAGACACTAAAAAACTTAATTCATGACTAGCAAGTGATAGCAAGCAAGATTTTTTGTTTTGTTTCATTATCTGAAAAAGCATTTATCTGAATGATTATGAAAATGTGATTTGTATTGAAAGATTCTCCACATTGCAACCATGTCAACATAATTATTACTTCATTTTTTTCCTTTGCTAGTTGAAGGACCCTTTATGGTGTTGCCAAACGTCCTTGTCCTAGCCAGATATAAACCCTGCACTGTTTTTCTTGCCAAACATTTTCCTGTAACCCTTCCCTCTGTCCTTCTTATGTTTTGAATGTGGACTGTGTGGCAGAATGGGTGTGATGGGTTATTTCTAAACCACTAAACAAGAACTCAAAGTTCTGGACATGTGACATGAACAGCATTCTGAAGTTCATTATTTAGCTTGGTTTTTTTTTCCTACTGAATTCATCTAAATTTTCACTTCTCACTATTTATCACACTGTAAATGTGAGTTTTGCTTTATAGCCCCAAATGTTGGAGTATGCAATTTAAATGCAAACATCTTTTTTCTTCCCTGATTTTAGACATTATGGCTGTAGAGAAATTCTTGAACATGTGAATCCTAAAATTTCAGAAGCTAAGAATGAAAAAAATTCTATTTACTTAAAGCAGGCTTGTGGTAATTGTTTTTTAATGTTTGGGAAAAGTAACACTGAGTCACTGTAGCCATGTTTAATATCTCCAAACACCCCTGACAAACCTATTGCTTGGCCAAGACCTATGCCTAAAAGCTCCATCTAATTACAAGATGTTCGTGTGCGGAAAATATTTGTCAATAACTGTGTTTCTTCTAACTGAATAATGGTTGAAGGGAAGCTTTAAAGTGGCTTGCCCCATAGAATTTCAGGAGGTCCAAAAGCCTCTATTTCCTTCTCCTTCAGCTCAGATCAAGATTTTAGTTCATTCCCCTTATGAATTCATATATAACATATAGGATGGTAAAGAAATTTAACAGTCATTATAATAATGAAAAAAATTCTGCATTTCAAATTTCCTTATTTTCTCAAATTATGTTAACAGATATTTTTGCAGAATTTATGAGGAATATTTTGTATTTGTTCTGGGTTAGTTCGTTCATATCTTTACATGTTTTACACAAGCTATGTATCTTGCCTCAGCCTAATATAGGTTCTCTACAAGCCCTGAACTGTAGATATTTGGTACCCAAGGTAGGGTCAATCTCAGATTGGTATTTAGTGTAAGTGAACTGTCTGTCTTGTATTACAGCCAGTGAAGAAACAAACATGTTAAAAGTGAACTCTCTCATTGCCTACTCAAGGCAGTTGTGTATCTCCTTGCTGGGTAGAGAAGGCATCCAGATAACCATGGAGTGAAACAAAAACCAGGTGTCTGCCATTGGTAATCCAGCACTACAAAATAGTTGGAAGGGGATGGGGACTGGGGGTGGGTGGGCAGCAGTGATGCCTTTATTTGCCCTTTCCAAATGTACAGATGAAGATAATTCCATGTTTAAGGATCCCTGATACTATCCCTGGTCCACTCTGTGGAGGCTGTTGGATGTGTACATCTGGGTTTAAGAATTCCAGTGTGCAAATAAAGCAGCTTGGCTCGAGAGACTAGCAAGCAGAAAGTCCACAGCATGTTTATAGCAACAGATTTTTGGGTTGTATTTACCTGAAGGGTCCTACTTTTGGTTTGATTACATTCTGTATAAATAAGAAGTTATATTTGAAACAGGACAGTTCTCTTAATGTAGAATATTTTCAAGGGTGCTGTAGTTTGTAGAGAAAGAAGACTGACCAGTCAAGGCAGACTGAGAAAAACAAAAAAACTGACCAATAACCTAGGTCTATGAGGAATCAAAACTCATATCACATCCTGCTGGCTGCACAAAAGGCCCAAAACCAAATACTTTGGAATTCCCCAAGGAACTGTAGATGTTGATTAAGTCTGTAATTTCTGGAGGTGAATTTCTAGCCTGTAAGATATGCTGTCCCAGGGGCTCTAGGAGCTTTTTCACAGCTGAAATGATTTCAGGGCCAATGTGAGAAACAGACCCTCTTACTAAGGGTATCTTATCTCTGCATGTGATTTCTCTGACAGAAATATGCAAATGTGCACAGATGGCCTACACACAGGTTATAAATTTTATATTTCAGAGACATATTTAAATGACTGATAGATCTGGGATACAGCAAAGTGCCCCTGGAAATAGAGAATCCTGGAATTCTTGTATTTTGGAAGATAAAAGGAAAAATACGGGAGTAATATGGGAGAATGTCTGCCAAGGTGTCTTCACCAGGCTGGCTCTCCTCAGAGCGTCCACCTCAGCATTTCCCATCACAGGCACCGTTTGACTCCATGACTTAAAACACCTTAAGATAGGAATCTAAGTGGCTCTTTCAACCCCAAACGGTACCTCTGAAGGGCATAATTTTGCTTGCTTCTGCTAAATTCCCTTTCCCAGGCACTCCAAACTGTGAGGGTGATGGTTAATCCTTATCCATAAGGCTTTCCTTGGCCTTCAACTTCTAGATAAACAGCCCTTCATTCTACCCACTGGAAAAGCATAATTTTAGCTTAACCAAAACATGAGCTGCATCCAGGTTCATAATGCCAGGCTTCTCATGCCATGAGTGCTCCTGAGAGTGGGCAGATTGGGTGTCTGGATGTGTCTTTCTAGGGTTAGAATTTTGGATTAGCTTTCTTGGGACTGAATTGCTGTTTTTTGGGGGGACAAGAAAAGAGCAGAGCAGGTTCCACTGGATGGGATGCAAGGGGAGCTTTTGTGTCTTACTCTATGGTTGTGCTTGGAAAAATTCAGAGTGAAGACAAGTCTTTCCTTCATCTGAGTCTCACCAACACAGTAACAGTATGTTGGACCTCCCACTGTATTTGTGATGAACAGCTAGAAGTCATAAATGATAACAATGATACTATAGAGGAAGGGAGGAGGCAGTGAGAGCTGTTACTTTCTAGTGGGAGCTAGAGCTGCTTTTATTTTAATGTAAATGGCATCTCATTTGGAAGTGATGAATCACCTATTTCCATTAAATAGAACGTCCTCTTTGTTCCAGTGATTGCTCAGATCTCATTAATGACTTTTTTTTGGTAATGTATACGCTATACGGATGCATAGAAATAACACATAATTGGCTTAATTTTCTGTAGCCTGGTACCCATTTTCTTTTTCCCATGCAAAAGAAAGTACAAATGAGTGTGGAATATTACTGTATCAGTCTATAAGGCTCTAAGATCTAATCAGATAATCCACATACAAATGCATCTATTTTTGCACAATACAATTGTATATTGACTATTTAATATGAAATGTAAATCCTTGGTATATGGGGAAGTCGGGGAAGGTACTGAACAAAGCGACTGCGTGTCAGGCTCAGGTATATAGGCTTGCAAATCATGACTCTTTCCCTATCTTTCAGCTGGCTTAGAGAAAGCTGAGATGCAATGTATCACTTTGAAAAGCTGAAGATGGAAAAAAAAGTCTGTTGCTAAACTTCACCTGTGTTTTTGTTCAGCAACTTAAGTAAACAGAGGCACTGGGAGAAAAATGTAGTACTTCGATTGATCTATCTCCCTGGCTTGAGGTTATGAACAGGAGCCCAGTAAAGCTGGCATTAAACATGCTTAGGAGAAGAGCTTGGAAAGGACTCCTATGGTCAGGGTGCAGGCTTGGAGAAGGAAAGAAAAAAAAAAAAGATTAACTAGAGAAGGCAAGTTGCACTGTGACTCAGAAAAAGAACTGAAAACAGTTCTGGTCAATATGTCAATATTCTGGAAACAGCAAATAGAAACTTAGAAATAAAGACTAGTGCACAAGGAGCTCAAACAACTCAGATGGTGAAGATGGATGCATTTAGACTGCTTGGTCACTTAAGGTGAATGAATTGACCCAAGCCTGTATAACTTGTTCACATCAATCCTCTGTAAATAACATTCCCCCAGAAGTGTGTAGGCACACATACACTCTTCTTAACAGTCATAGTCCTGTTAAAAAAGAAACAAAATCAGGTCTAAGCTTGTAGATGATGCATCTGTGAATGGCTTTAGCAGAACTTGACATGAACAGTATGTTTTTCTGTCTCCTCTTTCATAGTGCAAGTTCAGTATGATGTTAAACGTAGTAGGGCTTGTTCTCCACTGTGCCTGTGGAGCAGGATGGTGGCCATGTGGTAATGTCATCCCATTTGACCAATCTTTCTCATTTAAATGGGCAAGTCTCTGCTTTGAAATGGTGCTTACATTTCCTTACCCCTAAACAAGGTTTCATTTTCCATTGCCTAATTTTCATTTGCCTCTTTGCAGGAAAAAGGGTTTATTTTTGGAGGAACAAACAGGAAGTTATGAAAGGTAACATATTCCGTGGTCTAATTGGAGTTCCTTAGGATTTTATTTCTTCTTTGAAATTTTGTGATATTTGCTTCAGAGATGTATAGAGAGTCTTGATCTTGTAACTGTTTTGGATTGCCTAAATCTCAAAGTGAGTAAAAATCAAATGATCACATCACTTAGCCCTGTGCTTGTTCCTTTCTTACTTGTGTCTCATATCTTTGTGTCTCTCATCCAATGTTCTTATAAATTCTGATGCATGTTGTTCATCTCTCCTTGCTTCTCCTCCCCCATTATAGCAAAGAAAATGTGATGCTTGCTTTCCACATCTACTTTTTTACAGAAAGAGAAATCAGGAAAGGCTGTGTTGTTAAGCCAGCACAAGTGGATAGGGTAAATGATAATGGAACGGACTTGCTTCCAAAACTAGCAGACTGACTTACCAGACCTCATCTACTTTTGACTTCAAAGAATTTAAACTCACAGAACTGTACTCTGGTTAAAGACACTTTGACTCAATGCTAAGAATGTGCAAACATATTCAGATAAGACAAGAACCCTGAGCTTTTATGTCATAATCTTAAGTTTTTGAAGTTGTACTAGAATAAGAAGTATTGAGAGCAAACATCCTCCTGGTACTTCAGTTTTGTTGTAAGATTTTATTTGTCCCATTACTCCCAGTCTTCAGATCTCCTAAATCCTGGGCTGCTTTCTTCCTGGCAGCAGGACTTCTCAAATGACAGTGCACTTTAGGAAAGGTTAAAAGCAATTGGAAGAACCTTGGAGGTGAAAACCAAGAACGATCAAAGGTTCAAAAATAACCATTACCTTTGGTGTATGACTGAAAGGATGAGGTATATTAGATGTGGCGAGGAGAACTGAAAGAAACCATGTTCTTTAAGTATGTAAAACTTGGTTGCAAAAGATTAAACCATTCTCCATGTGCATAATAAATAAGAAAGACTTAAATCACAGGAAAGGAAATTTTAGGGTGTCTGTTATAAAGATGTTCTAAGGAGACTGAGGCACAGAATTGCCTAGGAGTATGCTGAACTGCTGTCACTGGAGAGTTTTAAGAACTGAAGAGTCCAACATTTCTTGGAAATTGGGCTAATTAAAGCCAGTACTAAATCTGTAGGGGACAAAATCTGATCCTTTCAGATCAGTGGGATAATAGGAAGAACATCCTTATGTGAATTTTTTTCCCAGCATCCCCCTCTTAAACAGAAGAATTTACTTTAATAAAAACATTTTTAGCAACAAAAAGCCCTTTAAAATATTGACATCTCATATCCTATTTTGTGCATAGGCAGTTTTATGTTTTCTATAAGTTCTGGTGAAAAAAGAATTGCTTTTTTTAGAAGATTATGTCCCAAGGGAAAGCATGTATTTTCTTTCTAGTTCTCTTCATCCTTAGAATCTAAACAAGTCCTGTGTGTTCATGCTGGTGAATAAAAACCAGCTGTACTGAACAGAAACAAACTAGAGCTTCATTCTATCACATGCTGATCATCTTGGTGCAACAAATCCAACCTCAGGCCTTAAGGGGACTTCAATTATAAATGCAGCTTCAATGGATAAGGTTTTGATCTTGCAGAAAGAGCTACTGACAAAGTTCCACCAAAATGCCTGTTGGTTCAGAATGATCTGAAATCCTTCAGCATTAAGAGAAAAGGAAATTAGCTCCTTTTCCTTCTTCAATGCATAACTGGCTATCGGCCTGACAGTAGCGCTGTCTAAAATCAGCAGTGACAGGCTTAGGAAGAAGAAACTTCAGGAGTGCTGTTGCCTGAGTGTCATCAAGTTCATCCCCATCTGTGTCTGATCCACAAGCCCCAAGAATAAGCTCAGGCCCAAACTGCATGTGTAGTTGTGAGCAGAGGGTTATGGTCATGGCTGGTTGGTGGATTTTATGCAAAACATTTTTATCCTTTAAATTGCTTCTTTTCAACCCATTTGAGCTAAGGCTTACTAGTATATTGGAAGCAGTCATCTGACAACTGTGTGCCACAGAAACTGCTTGCTGGAGTGAAGTTACTAATTTGCTTGTGTTTACCAAACTTGTTGTTCTCATGTAAGTTATTTAAAATAAATGGATATTTTACAAAGTATTCATCATGAGCTAGGATAGAGAGAGCAAAGCCAGTTGTGCAGCACCGGGAATACACAAAAAATAGCATGTGCCCAAATAGGAACCTTTAATGTCCACTCTGATGGGGACTCTGTTTCTGAATCCTTATCCTTAATACTGTTTTAAATATTCCCCACTTTTGTATTGGGACAAGTGAGTGTGTTGTTTTATGCTTGCCCTAGGCAACAGTTCATAGGAGAACCTTTTACCCATCAAAATAAAGTTGGTGAGCAGCTGGCAGGATGCTGTTATACCTCTATTTCCTACAAACTCACATATATGTTGGAAAGCCTGGATGCAGTGTACTTTATTTGTTGCATATCATTGGGTAAAGTCCAGCAGTGTACTTTATTTATTGCATACCATTGGGGTAAAGTCCAGCTTCTGACCAAGCCACAATATAATTAAATATTTGCCTGATTAGTGTTGGTGTCATGAGGTAGTAGATACAAGACCCTGCTAAGAGCCAAGATGTGGTGCTCTTCACTAACTCTTTGATGAAAACAGCACTAGCAGGGAAAACCAGACCAAATATTTAGAATTTACTAAACTAAGAGAAAATTAATTCTCTGATCCTGGTAAAAACAATAGAAAAGCAAGGGTTGTTTGTACATGACCTTAATGAGGCATTCAGCTTCCACTCAAGTCCTTTTGGGAAAAGCTGGAGCCCAAAGGGGTACATGGATCCAAAGTTTACAAATCCTCCTGGTTTTGGGGATGAGCAGGAGCAAGGCTGTGAAACTAAACATTTCTGACCTTCGCAAAAAGAGGCAATTGAAAGCTAGTTCTGGAAAAATCTGAAACTCAGCCCTTTCAGTGAAACTTTTCCAAAATGTTGCTAAAGTTTGTGTTATTGAAAGTTACAAACAAAGCCCTACTGGCTTCTGGATGATAGGCCTTTAGATATTGCAGTCCAAACACAAAAGAAGAGCCTGTGCAATTCCTGTAAAAATTTTATTTATTATTCAGCTGGTAGATATGAAATTACTTCAGTCTGGAGAGTTGTGGAGAATGCAGTGCAACTCCGTGCTAAAGTGACTGATATATTGCTGTTGGAAGAATCAGAGAAAAGGTCTGGAAAGGTCTTTCACGGTCATGTCCAGTGTCTGGCTCTGTCATAATGGCATTCATCAATGGCCCAAGATGGATTTTCAAATCAAGACTTAGTGCCACTACTCCTGTAAGGACACCGCTTCAAAACCTTATCTATGATGGTTAAAATCCTTATTTCAAACCTTAGCATATTACTGCCCAGCTTATGTCCATTTATTAAAGAAAGCTTAGAGCAAGGCTGTTGAACTTCATCAAGTTTAAGTTTCTGTGCCAGCAGCCTTTTTTTTTTTAAACCTAGTTCTTTTCCTTCTTAACATCTGTACTCGTGAATGTCACTCCAAATATACCACAATCTTATCTTGTCAAATCACATGCTATGCTGGAGAATTGGATTAACATGAAAATGATCACTTTTTTCTGCCTTTTATTCTGAAAGAGATTTTTAACCATCTTCTAAAATTTCTTAAAATTCCTTGGTTTTATCCATGTTTTCCTTGTCTGATTGTGGTCTGTTCCAGTCCACCCTTTCTGGAACATCAAGCAGCCCTCCACATTCTTGCTCTTGCTTTGCCAGACCAAACTCCCCCCTCCTTCTGAGTCAACTTCTTTGTACCTTTTCTGGATTCATGTCTAGGAATCCTCTGGGATGAGTAAATGCCTTTCCACTTTAAAATGGTCTCTTGCTCGGTAAAGACTTTTTTTTTTTTTTTTTTTTTTTTGATTGGAAATATTGTTAGAAGTGAGGATTTTTTTCAGAGCATCTTTTACAAAATCTAGCAGGTTTTTCCAAGCTGTGTGTTTCATTAAATGGAATATTCCTTTGGCACCTAGGGTAGGATTTTGTGATGTTGTCTGCCAGCATCTTGGATCTTGGGAAATTCTAGATTTTTACTGCCATGGATTTACTTTGAGAGAAGTCTGATAAATCAAGATGGAGTAGGTTATTTTCCTCTAGGCAAGAGGGATAATTGTTCTAGTCCCAGGATATTCTATGGATATCCTGTAGTTTCTCTGGATGAAGTGTTTTCTTTTTGATTATTATTTTTTTAAAATAGAAATGTATACACTTACTGAGTTTTTCTCCAAATTATTTTTTCCAAGATTTTTTTTCTGATGCTAAGGTGGGCAACATGCTTCTGATATGGGCCTTTCTTAACAAAGATATTAATAAGGAATTCTGAACACCAGATCCTCTCTATCTGGCAAAAGGTACCTTTGTTTTTTGCATGCACTTTAGATTTCCAGAAAAAAGAACTTGAGAATAATCTGAGTACAATCTATACTCATGGAGTGGCATTAAGAGCAGGGAGTCTTATTTGCTATCTTGCTGCATCACATTGAAGAAGTCTCACTGTTCCATCACATCTCTATCTCCAAGTGAACCTGCATGCAGGGAAGTGCTTCTGTGCTTCAGAGAAGGAGATGTCTTTTGGGAAGTAACAGGGAAGAATGGTCTCTTTCCATCTGCCCCCTCACCCCACTGCCATGGTATAGAGGAGATCTGAGTAGGGAGCAGGCCATGGAGGGGCAGCGAGACCTCATGGTATCAGGCTAGGATCAGACATACTTATAATTCTGTACTATTATCAGAACCTAACCGGTCTGTCATACAGCCCAAAACCTAGTACTGTTGAGGCATTCTTTTGTATCACTATTATACAACTTGTGCAGCAGGGTCACAGAGTTCTGGGATCAGAATACCCATCAAGGCTCATGAGGAATCATCTTTGGGAACCCCTCAGCTGCTGGCTGAATGGTGCTTGGTCCTTGCTCAATCTCTGCTGTAAGATTGAAGGATATACTGTCCCGCTTGTTCTGATTCTGGCCTGTGTTGATCTGTACAAAGATTAATGTTGGCTTTTTCCTTCCTCAGTCTGCCTCCTCGTTGGTAAGAGACCACCTGTGTGAATAATTGAACAAGTATTTCTTTTGGTGGGGTTGGAAAATGCAGCTTCCCTAGAGTTAGATCCAGAGTTGGAAAGAATCACTGCTGCCTCTGGGTTTTTGATCCTAGCAGAAGCAGCAGCAACCCCATTTCATTAGGAGGATCAGGGACAGATAGACATTTAAGAGTATTTACTTTGAAGTGACAAGGTACTCATGGTGCTGAAAATGAAATTCCCTTTGTGGGCTCCGTGACTGCTCTGCTGCTCTAGAGCTGGGTGCAATGAGCACCCTGAGCCCAGGGTGGCTCCTTGGATATGGCTAAAAGCTGGGGGAGCCTACAACATTTTTTGTGGATTTTA
The DNA here is from genome assembly GCF_036169615.1 of Heliangelus exortis. NCBI lineage: Eukaryota > Metazoa > Chordata > Aves > Apodiformes > Trochilidae > Heliangelus > Heliangelus exortis. Next base: position 144,645 of record NC_092443.1, on the reverse strand, counting down.
TCCCAACAAGAGGGATTGGCCATACCACTTAAAAACTTCCCTGAAAGAAATGGAAACATGGTGGACTAATACAAAAGAGGTCAAAAAGCACATGAGTATTGCATTCAGGATTATGGAACAAATCTTTATTTATCAACCTAAATTTAATTGTAGCCCTTTTTGATGGATTGTTAGAGCATAATGAAAATAAAATTAAAGGATCTGCCATTTTTGCCCAAACTTAATGCTGAAATGCTTAAATAGCATTAAAAGACATTTTTCTTATACTAATTTCTGGCAATATGAAAATGAGGAAGTACTACAAATCTTTTAAGAAATCCTGACTTCATGAGATTTCCAGCATCATTTCAAGATTAAACGGATCTGGCTTTATATTCAAGCTTCTTTAGGCTCATCCGACCCAAACATATTTTCTGAGATTTCTGTCAGTCTGAACTTTATTTCTTATATGACTTCTATAAAATATATTTAGAAGCTCTATTTATGGGTATATTTAGGGGCACTGTTCAAATAATTCAGTGTGAATCTCCAAAACCTGGATTCTACTTTCACTGGCAAACCTGGGATAACTCACCAGATCAGTCCAAGTCTAACAAGGTCTGGACAAAGTTCCACAGAAAGAAGGTCCAGGTTGGATTTTGATTTTGACTTAGAGAAGAGAGAATATTGAAGAGTCAGAGTGCTATAGTACAATTTCTTGCTGTCCCACAGGTTTCTATGATTTTTAATCTGTCTGTGTAGCTTCTAAATGCTATTTAGGTATCCAGCTGCTGTTGCTTTTAATCCAGAGGTAAGGAAAACCTGGTGAGGGTTAACTTGTTACTTTCTGAGCTAATGTCAAAAATGATTTTATGATAATGCCTGAGCTGAAGCTCAGTTTCGCTGAGCCTGCCGGGACCATCCTACAAGAGTGTCTGTAGTCTGCATTGTTGATTCTCTGCACAGACATGGGGGTAACTTAATTCAGATTCCAGGTGGTCAAAAATGTTGTGATGTGGTCTAGCATGTAGGAATAAGGTTAAGGAAAATCAAGCCTCAGCCAGATGTCACCTCTCTGCTCCAGATCTGCATGTGGCAGGGATGGTATAATACTTTGATACACTAGAGTAATGTTAAAGGTTGTGGAGTGTTTCCTTCCCATCAGGATTTAGTAAGATAATTTAAGTATTTTTGGAACATTCTGAAGAAAAACTATCAAATTAATTCTAGCTGTTACGGGGAGATTTTTAAAATTTATTTGAATGTCAGCAATATGCAGGGTCAGAATCATGATTTCTTATCTAGGAAACTGAAATTTCTTTTGATGTCTATTGTACTTTCATGCGTCTGAGCTCTCTCTGGAGTAATTTGAATGTAAATGTGCTGAGGCTGCACTATGAAAAAGCTGAATTTAGCTCTGAGTGCAATGTTCAACATCCATTTTGTCCTTCCAACAACTGTCAGGAATGTAAGACAGGAGATGAAAGCTCTAAGTTTTCTTATGACTACTTTTCTTACAAACTTTATCTGCTTTTTTTCATGCTAGTCTTTACAAGCATCAGATGAAACTGGGATGGATGCGTGTTGTTCATTTTGTAGGGAAAAAAGATAAAACAACTGGTCCCCAACTATTTAAAGCAGCAAATTCTTGAAGAAATGAAATTATTCTGATTCAGGTGGGAAAAAAAGGCTTTCACTGTACTGCCCAGCTTTTTGTGAAAGCAATAATATTTACCAGGTTGGTATTTCTGGCTTTCTTATTGCTAAGAACAAAATAAGGTTTGTAAAGGAGATTTGGCAAAGATGTTACCGATAACAGTATCTAATCACTTCACATATTTTTACTATAATGAGGTCCATGCTGCTTTCAAAGAGATTTTTGGACTCCCAGTGGAGAGAATGTTTACAGCTCTGGACCTTGAAGAATTAACTTGATTACTTGCCTACTTGTGTAAGAGCACACCAGTTGTGTAATCTCCACTAAGTGAAAATCCACATCATTTGAGTTTTGTTTAAACTCAGATGGTTCTTGGTTTTTAATGAGTTGCCATTCTCTTGTGTGCGCTCTCAAGGACAGACAATTAGATAATTTGAAGCAGCATTTCATCTTTGGCTTTTCATGCTTTATAACTTTGTTATGTCTTTCAAAACCTCCCAAACTGCTGGGGAAATCTCTTCCAGTAGTAGTTATTCCAACTAATTACATTTTTCTGCATGGAACTGGTCTGACATTTATGGCTCAACAAAAGTTTTCCTAGTGAGCACATTTACTCTTGTGCATGAACAGCTTCCCACAGATCAGTTTGCAGACTTCAGCTTTTCATGGGCCACAGGGACTTGGAGTGTTCTCAGGAACATGGTGAACATAACAGGATGGAAGGACAGAGGGAGGGTCAGAGGCAGCAATCACATGCAAACATATGTATGTGTGTATGACAGAAAATAGATTTCATGGTAAAAATAAATCTGTATGATGTTCCAGGGGAATCAGAAATGCAATAGTTCCCACCAGTATTGGAGGATTTGAACTGAGCACATTGGTAACCTCCAGAGTTTTCATGTCCATCTTTTGTGCCATGCCACTTCCTATATTCTGTAAGCAGCCATTTCAAACTGCATGTCTTCTGGAAATAAAATAGCAGTAAAACCATATCTACTATGCCCTGGATAAGAAGTGGTATAGAATAAAATAACTAGGTTTCCTACAGTGTTCCATGAGGTGACTCATTATAGTAAATACCATTGTTTGGGACACAAATTAAGAATGACAGTAAACACAAAAAGGTTAACAAAATACATAATTTATGGTTTCTTTGTTGGAAGGCAGAAAACATGAGAAGTTTTGGTGTTTGGAATTTATTAGTATTTCCATTATCTATGTCCCCTTCTTTCTTTTTCTTCTATATCCAAGATTCTCTTTCTGCCAGCAAGTCCTGTTGTTTTTTCTGCTCCATCTTGTCTTTCTAGTGGCCTTTCTGGCAGACCTGTTATAATATATTTAAGGTTTATTTTCTCTTCAGGATATGCTGAACTGTATAAGGAGAGCCAAATAAGTATGGAAAATGGTCTTAATGTGACTGTTGGCATTACACTAGTTGCCCTGGGATGTCTGTTAGTAGTAAATGAGAGTAGAGGTGATCTATTAGTACAAGCCTTTCCTCCTGTGAGATATGTTTCCCCATTTGAAGAGTTTGAAACTTCTGAGTCTGGCTTTCTCTAGAGATAAATGTAGCCTGGAAAGGCTAAGTGACATGGCATCTCAAGGCAGCAGACTGATCCTTCCCTTTGTTACAAGACTAGAACTGCAAAGGTTTACAATAGTTACTGTGCCATCCTCCATGTGGCTTTTACATTATATTGAGTGACAGGAGCTATGTCCATGAGCAAGGTGTCTATCCCTTAACTTCTGCTATAAGGGGGTTTTGATTTTCCTTTAATATAAAGCAATAAAAGGACAATGGATCATATTGTGCCTGATTACACTTTCTGAGAAAATGGCTTAGTGTCCCTGTGCGCTGTCTTACCCAGAACTGCTTCACTGTAACCGCAATAGAAAGCTGAATCAGCCATCAAATTGAGCCGCAGGTAGTGTCTGCATGATGGGAAAGGCATTTGCTGATGCCTTTCTGATGGGAAAGCTAATGGGAAAGGCATTTCCCCCTCTTCTCAAGTCTTTTCCTGTAGCAGTGTCCACTGTGATGGCTGTGGAGGCAGTATTACGTTGCAAGGATGTGTGCCTCTTTTGCTGACAGTCTTTCATGACTTCATAACTTATAGCATAATAAAGTGAAAATCATATGTTGCAGTTAGCTCTCCTGGAGTGGGCAAAGCAACTCAGATGCTGTTTTGGGAGGTAGTGTGTAATCTCTGATTTCAGAAGCCATTTTGAAAAGAAAGAGAGGATTACTGAGTATGGTTTATATTGTTTATATGTATCTTGCTCTTCATTATCTATCAAAATGAAGAAAAGCAATCTCTAAGTGCAAAAATATACAACAGAAATTGCTATTTGGTATCTGTTTCAGAGAGACTTCTTCCTTCTATTTTTTGTTTCTAATGTCTGAGGAATGGTATTTAATGGAAGGCATGGATTAAATTCTTTACCTCTATAAACAAAAACACACTTCTTGTTGAGTTTGCATAATGAGAGGGAAAGGATGGGGATGGGCATGGGCATTTAATTACAAAGAAATTATTAAAACAGCCCCACCTGATTACAAAAAAAAAAAAGCAAAGGAAGGAAAATACTCACAAAGGTGATACGATACAGTTCGCAGGAACTTCTGCCTTTGCCTGGGCACCAATGTAATTAATGTATGTTTGCACTACTGGACTTTGCTCATAGCGTATGTGCACCACTCAGAGTAATGACCCTGGAAATAAAAGGACAAATAATCAGAAACCTAAAGATAAGCCCAAACTGTGGTGTTTGAATGTTTGTAGACCTGTTGGGTCCCCTTGTTCCCTCAGACTTCATTTCTGTGGTTCCTTACTGACCTAGCAGCCTGGGGGACTGAAGATGCTTTGGTGTACCAGGAGTGTATAATTCACCAGCTTCCTGCTCAACAGACTTTTGTTTTCTGACAGCATATATTGTCATGCATCTTCATGCATAGATTTGTGCCAAATATTCCAGTACATCAGACACAGATACTGGGGAGCAAATGTAAGAGAATGCTTTCTGTTACTGGACAGAACCAGAACCTTAAATTATACTTGGTTACTGAGAAACAAGGTTTAGGTTTTGTCTTTGGTATATCACCTACCTCCTGATCACACTCTTGACAGCTATTTTTATCAGGCTCGTGGGCATGGAAAATGGCTGTATTTTTAATGTTTTATACTCTCCATTGATAGTCATTGTATACCTAGATGATTTTCTTTTTCAGCCCTTGACTAACTTCTCAATACTAGCCCATTTCTTATTACACTTTAGGAAATTAGAAGAGGTCCCTGAGAGCTGTGGAGTTTGAGCAGTCTCAGGATTTCTCAAGTGCAAGGAGTTTTCCATCATGGAGCTTGCTTGGCTGCTGCGTTCTCTCCAGATACATTTCAGCTGATGCAAGCTTTTGACATTTTCATAGTTAGGTAAAAGAAGCCAGCAAATCCTTATCCCCTTCTCCTTCCCTTCTCTCACACGCACATACGACTGACAGGAAAATAAGCATTAATATTTCATCTTTAAAATAAGAGGGGGGCATGGTTTCCTTATGAAATAGTGGAAACACTGACATCATGTTTGGAACAGGTTTTCGTGGGGTTTTTTTCCCCTTTTCCCTTTCTAATTTAACTGAATTTTTAAAACCAGGGAATAAAATCTTCCCCTCTGGAGTGGGAGAACGTTCCCCATAGGCTGCTGTTTTTCTGGGCTTGGTATGATTCACACTGCTCCTTTTCAACCTCATTGACAAATTACTTGACCCAGGAGCTGGGAACTGGGGCAGCAAAGGGAGAAAACAAAGAGTGCAAGTCAGTCAGTAATAGAAAGGAGGAGGAAATATTTATAGAAAATTCAGTGACCGGTTCCTTATTTCTGTGTTATATTCTTTGTCTTTCTATTTTAAAGGAAAGGGCTCCTTTAGCAAGAACAACTCGTTCATCAGATGTTGTCAGTGATGTGGGTTTCCCTGTTACTTATTAACCTTTTGTCACAGCATGGTGCAAGCACACAGTTCCAGGTCAGACCACAAATGCCAAGGCAGAGGAGCAAGACAACAGATGATGGGAAAACCATAATTTATGGTCAAGCATCAGTCCTCTATGTCTGCAATGAGAAGCAGCTCTTTGAGGGCTGTTTAAGCTGACCTGAAATAGATTTGAGAGGTTTATTCTCTGTAGCACTGTGTCCACACATGTACTGACTTTACTGAGATTTTGGTGATTTGTGTCTTGAAAAATCAGCGGAAAACTCCACCAGACAGAGACAGAGACAAGAGCAGTGCACCATTGTCAGCTTTCTCTGATAAATATTTTTCTTGGGCAGGACAGACTGGTTGTGATGGCACCTGCTTCCCATTTCTGCAGAGCTCCTCACAAATCCCCAGAGGAACCCAAACTCTTCACTAGGGAGAATTTAGCGTTGTGCTAACAGGGGAAAGAGAGGAATCAAAAGAAGAGTACTGTAAGGAAGTGATCTTTCTGGTTTCCCTCTCTCTGTATAGTTTAACAGAAAATGGCAGTGAAAAGAAAGGAAAGAAGATTAATAGGTCAAGGTATGCATTCTATCTGACGGAAGCTCAAAAGTTGCAAAAGGAGGTTGAGCTCAGCAAAGAAAATAAAATACTATTCTCTTCAGAACGAGACTTCAGAACACGAACAAAGTCCAGCTGATTTTGCTTTGTATTTCCATTGTCTGCTCTGAAGTACTTGCACTTGTAAGTAAAAGTTGAATTTTCACCATTCTGAAATACTTGCAGACAGAGTGCTTTAGGCTGAGCAGTATCAAGACTAAGCTGAAGATGGTTAGTATTAGAGATTTGATGTTACACTATCCCATCAGTGCAATACAAATAAAACCTTCCAGCAGTGGCTACCAGCTGTTCTGCAAGAGCTGGCTGCTAACTAATGTGGGTTTTTTTTTTTGTTGTTTTGTTTTGTTTTTTTAACTTTGTGGAAATTTCTGTGTGCTTTGCAACCTTTCTTTAGCAAGCCATCTTATTCCTGTATTTTTCCCTAGGCTGTTTTACTTTCTGGTACATGATTCCAATCATCATTTTCTCAAATTTGCCAGCCCTGATCCCTGCTTATAGCCAGCTCACCCACCTCTAAATGCAGCTGCCTACGGGAATAGCTACCACCCTCACTGAGCAGCTTCTTGCAAATTGTCCTCTGGGGAGGACCAGTAAACCTCTCAAAATGTTGGGAGGAATATCAAATTCTCATGCTCTGTTATGAAACAGCCTCCTCCTAGAAGGAGAAATAAACACTACTTGAACAGGCAATGTATTAATTATTTGTGCCTTTTAGGGGTTTCCTTCTACTGATTCATGTGTGTTTTCTGATCTGTTTTCTGGGAAATGAACATGTTGGCATTTATCCAGTCAACCTTCCCAGAGAAGTACAGTTATTTTTTTACTCTCTTGAATGAAGTATCTGTACATTTGTTCACAGATTAGATTATGGTAATGTTAAAAAAAATTTCTCTATTTTGGTCAGGATGCAGAAGAACAGTCTGATTTATCTGATTCCTGGGTGGTACTTCAGGCAGTTAATTATCTAAGGCATTGTTCACCTTGTGTCTGCCAATAATGTTTAATGTTTCAAATTGAAATTGGGCAGAGAAATAGAAGAATGTACTCAGTTGCTTATTGTCCTCTGATGGAACATTCCATTTGTTCACAAATTCCTATTGTTTCTGATTCTGTCTTCTTGTACAACTTCAAGCCAGAAATTAACCTGCTGTTTGTCACAGAACTGGAGAGGAGCAGGCACCAGCAGCACCAAAAGCTTCCACGGTTTTAGCTCAGGTCAGTGTCAGTAGTCTGTGCTCTCTGGGGCAGAGGAATGTTTCCAGTTTCATATCCTAAAAGGAAATTTTTGCAGTCCTAACCTGTCAATCTTGGACATATGATCAAGATTACAGAAAGAATAGTCCATGACTGCACCTGGCTCGCTAAAGCAAATAGTAAAGACATGGTACCAATCCTGACAACTGTTCTACTCTGACCAAAAGGAAACAACTTGAAATAGAGTATCTGAGAATTAGGAGAAGGAAACAAAACTTTACCTGAGCTGCTGGATGTCAGGAACATGCAGAGGGCATGCTCCCTCCCAGACTCCTACAGGCGAGCAGCAGCAGCCTGACAGCATGAGATGTAATTCATTGCCTTAATGAAAATCATGAACACATCAGGACTTCATTTAGCAAAACTGTGCTCATTTCTCCTCTTATTTTTTGCTTCATAAGCATTAGAGAAATTTGCAAGTCTGTAAGTGAGCAGTAGCTTTTCCTTATAGTGAACTAAAAGGCAGATTATATACTGGCATTTACTTACCTCCAGTAGCACTGAGGCAACTCACCACATGTAGTTCTGAACAAGCTTGCTCATGTGATCTTGCCTAAAAATATTTTTATTTTTGTTTAAGGAGTTTTTAGCCAGGTCAGTGTGTGGCTTTAGAAGGTGCTGTACAGACGAAAAGGGAATGGGATGGGGTTGCAGCAGTGAGCAGACTGTACAGAAAAAACCACATCATCAGACAATTGTAACCTTATAATTCCTAGGCAGCTCTAAGCAAGTGATTTCTCAGAAAGATGTCATAACACAGTGGATGACATTTTGTGTTTGCAATGATGATACCTTAATTTTTCTTGTTCTGGAAAGTTCTACCTCTAATAGTGACACAGGAGGGGTATGTTCAGCTACATCTCCACTGTAAAAAGTAAGGATGGGATTGTTATCATATATGTTTAAAAGAATAAATATATTCATGGAGTGCTACAGCATTATGGAAAAGCATCAGTTTGTCTCATCGTGTAGAGAAACCCTTAGAAACATTCTGAGCCAGTATCTTCAGATAATCTGCTTTGTGAGTACTGGTTACAAATGCCCTGTCTTTTTGGTCTTTCTGTTGTGTTTTAAAAATCAGCTTTAAAATATCTAAATATTAATTTTGGAGTTTTTAATAATGCAAAATGTTAATGAAGTATCTTGCTCCAGGGGGAAATCCATGAGTGAGTTACAGCATGGGTACCATCCTAGAAAAAAGTTATCTGGGAGAATAGGAAACCGTAATGGGAATACTCACTGGTTAAGAATGCTGCTGCTTTTATCTCCCAGGATTTGTTTTAATACTTGATGTAGTAAGAAAGCATAAGGGGATGAGGCCCCTAAATTCCATGAGGATTCACTGAGACTCGGTTATGCTACTTTCAGGGGGTGTTCTGTAAACAAAACCCATTACAGTCACCCTTTTCAGCACAGATGCACAGCTGTCTCTTGTCATTGCTGAGGAAACCTGATCTTGTACAGATGTGGATTCTTGACTTCTGGTCTGGCATAGCATGGAAAGTTGTCGTGTTGTAATTAGTACACGAACAGCACAGCAAGGTGTTATCAATTTACTAAGCCACAAGAATTTTAAGTATTTTCTCACACGACCCGATTCATCACTGTGAGCTTGTCTGGTGATTAGGACTCCTGGTTAAACCTGGCCACAACGCTCTGTCCTGTCCTATTCACCTGGCTCAGAGGTTGCTGAGACTTCTGCTTTGCTGGCCCCAGGATCACTCCTGGCTCTTTATCGCTCTGGAAGCACTACTGTGCGTTGACAGAGGGGACTATAAAAGCACCCAGATATATGTGCCAGCATGCCCACAAGCTTCTTGGACACAACTTAAAAAAGAGTCTCTCATACAAGTTAGCTTACAGTAGAAGTGAACCAGTCTTGATGACCTGAGTGACTTCCTCCAAGCTGCACACTGCTCAAATGCATTTGAACAGGATACAGATGTATTGAAGGTAACTTCTGAATTACCTGGGATATTTTAAAGAAATTCTCAGTGAAATGCGAGGATTAACTGTATTGCACTTACTGCTTAGACATGCCCCTTTAAAACTGGTTAATATTTTTTTAAGATTGAAATATTTGGAGATAACTCTTTATGTTTGCTTAGAAAGCAAAAACTCTAGAAAGTGGATTGGTAGGAGCTGTTTTTTACTGTTAGCCTTATTCAGGTCACTAAGTTGATTAAATGTGGGTTTGAAGTATATGTGTCATGTCTCAACACTGTGAGGATGAAGTGTTTCATGAGTTTCAGGAGCCAGAGCAGACTTCTAGTTATATCACGAGAAGAACTCCAGTTATACTTCACAGGCAGCTTACCTCTGCCTCATGCTAGTTGTTCCTGCCAGCTGTGTCCTCTTCAGTCATTTCTATTGGTAGGTGCCTTGATCCAAGTTCCAGGATGGACTGGAGAATGCAGGATTAATGCCACTCTTCTATATATGCAGTGCATGGAAATGCTTTGATGCTTCAGAATTAAGAAGGTGAAAAAGCTTCCAGTAAGTCAGGAAACACTGGGGACAGGCTGTGGTTTATATCTCATTCCCTTCAATGTTGTGAAAGATGTTTTCCAGCGAAAGTGAGCTGTTATTCTTTTTTATCCTGTTTTCTTAAATGAAGTACCCTCAGTGCAACTGGGGTTTGATTTCCTCTCTATCCAGAAGGCAACAGCTCATCCTCACTTCCTCATTTGTGTAATCAAAGAATTGTAAATGTTGTCTCGAAAGTGGAAACACCTTTTCAAGCAGAAGTAAAAAGTAGAAATTCCTTGCCCCCCTCACCCCAAGCTGAGGAATATCCTCCTGTTTCAGACACTGTCCTAAGGAGTTAGAGCTCTGATGTCCAGACTGCTGAAGTGAAGAAATTAAATTGGAGAACAGAATTTGAGATTAAGGCCACTAAGATTTCTCCTTTCAGTAAGGATCAGATCACATCTTATTATTTAGCATGCAGGAAGAAATGAGACAAGCAATAGATTAGAAATGAAAAAAAATAAGTTGGCTTTCCCCCCAGAAGAGTAATTGTTATAGATAAGGCACTTGGCAGAAAGTCTAATCTAGAAAGCATGTCATTATTTAGTCCCAGTTATCACCCAAATACTGTTTAAAAATTCTAGTCTCTGAGTAAATTAGGAATCAAGACCAATTAGCCCAGAGCTGGAGGTCACTTTGTGGTATACAGCTGGCCTGTTTGAGAGTCACAGGATTTCTGAGAAAGAAATCCATTTCAGCTAAACAGATTTTTATACAGAATGGATTGTTATTGCTAAATTGGACTGTTTTTCAAAATCTCAACAAAAGTGAAAAGAAAAAACCTGGAACTATTCTTATTTCTCTATGATTATTTTGCACATAATTGTTATGGATTTGTATCTACTCTGAAAATGGAGCAAAACCAGCAGTGTATTTCAAATAGGCCACCAAAGAATTGCTGGCTTATTTCAATTTTAAGGGTTGGACTTGATGATCTCTGAGGTCCCTTCCAACCCAGCCAATTCTATGATTCTAATGTTCACTTGTTGTTTGTTTGTAATAAATTCACCAGCAACATGCTTCATTTACTTGGTGCTTCTGTTTTAATGTGATTACAGACCTCACTAGATGGACAGGAAGATTCTGGTCATGCCAAATTAAGACATTGCTTCTTTTAGTTTGGGTCCAATTTTTCACCTTATTAGTTACTTTCGGTGAAAAGGAATTTCAGACCCTGCTGATCCAGTAGTGTATCACATACCCTTTCTTTGTGCCTTGTATCGATAAGGCAAATTAAAAAGTCATTGCTCTTTTTGAGGACTGATTCTCTGCTTAAACTGGTTTGTTAGTAATTTCACTGGGATTATTCCTTATTTATCCTGCTGGTTTTGAGGCTGAGAATCAGTATGGTTGATATTTAGCTAGCTAAATAGAGACACATGGAGGGAGAAGAAAGAGGCATGAATATACACTTACAGAAATGTGGAAGCCAACACTCTCTTATATACTTGAAAACAGACCACGTAACCCTTACCTCACCTGTCATTGCATTGAAACTCCTATCTGTCAGAACGAATAACCCTAAAATGAAATTATAAGTTTCCTACTTCTAAAATCTTTTGTCCAAGGAAGGCAAAACTGAAAGAATACTTTACTGCAAGACTCATAATCCCTAGAGTGGGTTGCAATGTGTGTATTTCCCCCAAATTATTTTCATATGAGTATTGGAATGCTGGGTAAAAGCTCCTTGTTTGCTTTTGAGAATGTTTCAAAACTCTTCTAGACAGTCTTAAATTTCAGGGATTTTCTGGGATTATTTGACTTCAAGTGGAACGTGCCTCACGTTACCCCAGGCACAAGAGAAATCAAGTCAGCATGTTTCTCCGGAAACTGAGCCCTCTGTATGTAAACTCAGCACTTCCAATGGGAACTCCTTGTTAAAGAAGACTGAAAGCATGTGCTTCCGCACAAGAGAGGCCCCTTTGTCACTCAGGCCAACAGATCATTAGCATGATTTGGAAAAATTAACAAAGGACAAGGAAATAAGTTTATAGGTTTAAGAATTTTTTCCCTAAAGGGAAGCAATTCACTGGCCAGTTGTTTCCCTGCAAACAAGTGTGTTCTTGTCAGAGCTGGGTTGCAAAATGGAAAAAAAAATGAAAAGTGAAAAATATGTGGGAGGTCTAGAATAAAGCAGTAATTTCAAAGATCATGAAGTCTAGGACAATGTATGTGACAGCTGAGAAAAACATCTCCTCGACTGCTAAGAGCCCATGGGAAACAGACTTCCATGGGAGATGATGTGAATCCAGTGTCTTTAAGCACTTTAAGCACTGACAAAATTCTTTACAGAACTCTTCTATAAGAAGACATTAGCAATGAGGCCCAATCAATGGCAGGAAGAAGGAGATGTGTTTTCATGTAAAACTGAATGTTCTAGGAGAAAAGTTTTCCGTTCAGAAAAACACATCAGCAAAGAATGTAAATATCTTAAGGGTTTTTTTGTTATTATTTTCAGATGTAACCAGCCAGGATAGCCATTAAACATTTAGCCACAAGTTTCTAATACATTTCATTTAAAAATGAATGGTATTCAGGATGACAGTAGCTGAAATTCTTTTTTTAAGTATCTTTTTTTTAATTCAAAAATTATAAGCAACTCTGCACATAAAGATGGCTCTCATACTTTTTTACTGTGACAAAAACTGAAAACCACCAAGTAGACATTAAAACTTAGTACCAATACAAGAAAAGAAATACTGAAATTAACTGTAAGTTCCTCAATGCAAATGCATGCAACCCTAAGTTAGCAATGAAGAGCTCTCTAATGCTAAGCACATTGCTTGGACAATGCAGTGGGAAGCATCTTAAAAATCCTTAAAGAGAGAAGTAACTAGGACAATTTATAAGAGCTTAATCAGTCTTTTCAGTCATGGATCAGAAAAAACAGCAATTGAAACCTTCTGAAAGAGATGGAAGTCTGCCTTTAAAATCTTGCTACTCAAGAAAGATGTGGCAAGGAGATACAGAGGGGAAGAAAAAAAATTCTTCTCTCTTTAAAAATGCTTTATGTTTTAAATCAAATTTTGGGAGCCTGTTCATATTTCACTTGAGGTTTCCACCTCTCAGAATCCTTATTTCTGCTCATGCAAGGGTGACATTTTCTGGTCTGGATAATTTGCGTAAATCAGGAAGAGCCCAGCCTGTAGAAAAGGTTAAGGGAGAGATAATCACCAAGAGACAAATGCTAACTTTTGTCAGCAGTAGCACTTGCAGTGACAGTGGTAGGGATGTACTGTAGGAGGGACAGGGAGAGTTTGCTTTCTACTGAAATCCTCAACTGCAGCCTATAAAAATTTCACTGACCCTGGATTTTTTCTTGACACAAGATGAGTTGGAAGTAGCTTGTTGCATCTTCTCATTAGGCATATTTGTCTTCCTGAAATGGAACTCAAGAAATGAAGAAAACCAATCCAATTATTTAACATTTCTTTGTCTTACTTACTGAATCAATTGCATAAAGTCTGGCACAAGTAAGCATTTATTGTCGGTTATTTTGCATAGTTTAAAATCCTCTTCCTAGATGCACAGTGTTTCTAGTGCCTTTCATAGGAGGTTCCTTCCTGCCAACCTTTTTTCTAACATTTGCTCACGGGAAGCGGTGTGTTTTCCACAGAGTGATCCAAATTTCCTACCTGCATAAATCCACAGAAGTCAATTACATTATTTTGAAATTATGAAAATGGTCTCTTCATTCTTCAAAAGGCTGAGAGAAAATTGCTTACAAATATGAGTGTATGAGAAAGCTCAGGATGTGACTACTAAAGAGTCTACTTGACAGACTTCCCATTTTTTACTTTGTATGTTTCTTTGGTATCACCATCTACTGTATTATTCATCACCTTTTCTTTCTACATTTCCATTTATTCCTTATTAGTTAATATTTACCTTGTGCTGTATCTTTCTGAGGGAGGGAGAGGTGATTTTTTCATAGACTATTCTTTAGATCATTCTATTCAAAGTTCAGGACTTGGAGCAGTTTAAAATATAAGGACTGCAGGGATTATGCAAACACGTGGGGGCAGAAATATGGAAGCTAATTTGTCCGACCTTGTTTAAAGTACTCCCAAACCAGAATTGGGTATATCTTAAATGTCTACATTCGTCATTCTTTCAAACTAAAAATGAATAGCCTCTGGAATCAGTGAGTATAGAAGCCATCATATTGACAGCCACTATGAAGAGCCACACTACTCTTATTGTTGAGGTCAGTCACATGCTTTATTTACTGCATGATATTCCAGTCCATTCTGAGTTGTTCTGTTCATTTTTTTGTTTTGTTTTGTTGCACTCATTATTACAGCATTTTAGCATTTACAAACCCCTCTAATGTTAATCTCCATTATGCCTGGATACAATGGGACTGACAGGGGAATAAAGACAAGGGTTGCAAGTAATCTCTAACTTTTGGGTGCCCATGGAGACATCTCTAATGGCTGATTTTTTTTGCATAGCACTTAGCAATACAGAGCACTTTGTTCCCAGCTCCCACTGAGTTCAGCTGCAGCTGCGAGTACTTTGCACTTATGCACATCAAGCTTCTGGGACCCAGATCAGACAAAGAGCACTCTGCAAGTGCCACCTCACTGAAATGACTTATCTTAGTGTGGTGGGATACTTGGTGGTAGGAGCTGATAACCAGTCTAAGGCTGTATCCAATATCCAGAGCTATGAGATCATCTTTTATTTTCCAGCAAATCCTTCCTCATGTAGCATATGAGTCTTCCTGGAAATGAAACAGGAGTCTTAGAGTGTCTATTGTTATACAACACTAATTCAGTGAAGGATACATCTGTTTTTTTTTGTTTTTAATCCAAATGAAGGAACTTGGAGTAGGGAGGGGTAGTGTGTGTTCATTGCAAAAGACTACCCCAGCTCTTTCTGTAGTGTCTGACTCTCCTGAAGCTTATGCTTATAATTTGATGTTCAGAATATCCAGTCTAATAGATCGTTTCCTTCTTCTAGAGTCTTCCACAGAGCATCCAGATCTACCCCATAAATTTCTACCTAACCTTAGATACACCCTTTTCTGAAATAGCAATCATAACATTGGAGTCAGTGATAAGTGTCCAAAAAACACTGTCCAAGTTGTCCCACAAGTGACCTGCATCCTCCCCTCTAGGCCAACAACAGTATTCCTAAATTTGTAACTAGATTTCAGGTTGTGGTAAAAAAGAAAAGATTATCACCACCCTTTCATTTTAGGAGTCATTTGGGTAATGTGTTTGGGAGCCATATCTGGTTTTGTATGGCAAGAGAGATTGAATATCTGTAAGAAACAATTCATAACTTCTGTTCTACTAGCCTTCCCATTTCATGTCTTAGAGTCACTGTCTCCTTCTCCTAATGTTTCTTCTTTATAGGCATACTGAATGATTGAAAGGAACTGCTGCTGCTTCACTGTACAAAGCAATATTGATCAGTTTGTGCCAGAAATGTCTATTTCAGCTAGCCTTGAGATTGAAGTCCTCTCCTTTCTAAAGCATGTGTCTAACTCATATGCTAGCAACAAAACATTCTTTGTCTCTTTCTCATCGCTATTTATTCTTAAAATCAATGACTGAAAAATTCTCTCTCTCACTTCCCTATGACATCCACTGCTTATTTCTTGCAAACATTGGAGTGACTTTGGGGATGGAAATGGTCCTAAACTGGGGACCTGCATTCTGGATTTAATCCTGGTTCTGACTTAATTCTTGGTGTCTCTTTCCTACAGTCTGGGATGATGGCAGTATGGCGGTTAGTAGGTGCCACTGCCTGCCTTGTGAATTGGAAATTGCTTCTTCTGACATCACTTCATCATGGCCCTGGGAAAGAAACTGAGCATGATTGCAGGGTAGGAGAAAAGCACTGAAAAAAAATTTATATTGATTTGAGGTTAAAGCCATGGTTGCAGTCCAAAGATTCTCTAGAACTGACTGTCCTTTATAGAAAGCTATTGAGGGAACACTCATTCAGAAATCTGGCAGAAGGAGGAACCTTGAGATAGTCTGTGATAACTAGGCTGAAAAATTAGGGAGTGGAGCTGATGGAAGCTGGCCTGGAAATATACAATCTAAAAATAACATATGATTTCAATAAATTACTTCTCCTAGCTGCATTCTTTAAATGCTTATTTATTCAGCACTATGTACAGTGTGTCCTGTGCTATATGTAACTTATACTGCAAGCTGAAATACTTCTGAAACAAAACAAAAAATTAAGCCCCAAAAATCACTCTACTGACGCATCTCTTCAGTCTATAGATTATAGATTAGATTTTGGACACTTATCACTGAATCCAATGTTATGAGTGCTATTCCAGAAAAGGGTGTATCTAAGGTTATGTAGAAATTTATGGGGTAGATCTGGATGCTCTGTGGAAGACTCTAGAAGAAGGAAACAATCTATTAGACTGTTTAGCACCAAACTGTTAGGCCAGAGAACCACACCTGGATATTCATGAACACTTTATGAAGTTTCATGTTACCTCCTAGTGCTTCTCTTCTCCTGTGTTTTGTCAACCCTTAGATTCACATCTGGACCCCTGAGCATCTCTGAATGCCTCACTGTTGTGAAACATATTTTTCATAGCTTTATTGAGAGCTACTGCAGTAGACTTAAACTGAGAAGCTGGTATTCTACAGTGCAGCTGACAATAACTTGACACTTCTTTTGAGTTTTTTCTAGCTCTGGCCATTTTTTACTAATGATTGATGAATGCTGCAAGGCCTATGTTGAGCATAAGGAGCTACAGTCACAGAGCACCCACAGAGGACTGCAAGCAGGGGAATCCTTGTCTGCTTGTGAGCCCAATAGCTGCCCTCTTACAGACTCTCTTTCTGCTGATACACAAGTGCTTGTTTCCCCCAGCAACCAATATGTATTTCAGGTAAGGAACAGCATGCACAAGAGGTGATGTCATGGTTTTCCATCCTTTGTGGAGCTTTTAAACAATTTGAAGAGAATGTGAGTAAGAATTGTTAAAAAATGGTTCATGTCAAGAGGTTGCTGCTGCTGCAGGATGTGCCAGTGACTCGAAGAAAAGGCAAATGGCATATTTCTCTGAGCTAGCAATGAGTCATTAACAGCTGCCTTTTCCTATTTATTCATGTGAATTCTCTCATTGACTTGTAGATTTTCCTTTCCACTCTCTTTTACAGTCAGAGTTTCTATTTTTGGTCTCTTTTAGTCTTTCTATAGGCAGTTTTTCCACTGCCCCCTTCTACTTCCTTGGGAAGGAGTTGCTGCTGAAATTCCCTTTCACAAGGACTGTGGCTCTCTGTGAAATCAGTTCATCTGGAACCAGTAGCATAAATAATCCTTCAGCACTGAAATGCAAAGCATTTTGCACAAAGCTGTTCTTAGAGGCTTATGCAGTATGGACTTCAGAGAGAGGTGGATCTGAAGTGACTGAGACCTCCTCTACAACCGCTCTCCTCTCCCACCTCCCATAATGTTTCTATGGAAGGAGGACAAGAGGAAATGGTCTCAAGGTGCACCAGGAGAAGCTTAGATTAGCTGTGAGAATGACCTTCTTCACTGAAAGGGTTATTGAACACTGGAATAAGCTGGCTAGGGAGGTGGTTGAATCATGCTCCCTGGAGGTGTTTAGAAGATGTGTAGATGTGGTGTTTGGAAATGTGGTTAAAGCACTGGGCTTGGTAAAGTTAGCTTAATTGTTGTAGAGTTAGGTTATGGTTGTACTTGAAGATCTTAACGGTCTTTTCCAACCAGAATGATTCTGTGAGATTTCCCCATATTTTGCCCTTCTCCACACTGCCAGTCTGTCTAACCCACCACTGCTGATTTTGTCAGTTTGGTCAAATCTATGTTTAGCTTCCACCTCTGCATAAAGCAGCCAGTTTTTATGTTTTACCAAAACACTCTGACTCAAATTAAAGTCTGTGATTTTTGGTTTGCTGATGGATTTCTTTAATGACAGTGTTGGGTACATGCAGTCGTGCTGTGTCATTCTCTACTTCCAAGAAGTGTTGTGTGTAGGTGCTGGCAACGTCTCAGAGGGAAGGGTGTGCTGGCAAGGCGATGTCCCTCCTCTTTCTCTGTGCTGCTGGGGCCCAAAGTCAGTTGGGCAGTTCTTAGAAACAGAGTAACTCTAAGCATGGGAGCTGATGTGGAATAGGCTGTTTAGGACTGCTTCAAAGTAAGGTGGTTTGATTTGACTTGTTTAGTGATAATGTTTGTCATGAAATGAACAATAAGGATTTAAAGGAGAGAACTGAATCTTTAACTCTCATCTCTCTGCTATATAACTGATCCCAGCCTTCACACTGCCTGTGCTTTCTGGACTGAGCTCCATACAACTAAACTTTTCCAGACTCTCACATTCCTTCTCTCCCTCTTGTCTTGGTTGACTTTGGCCAGGACCTCTCTACACTCCCAGTTCATTCAATCCAGACTCAAGTCTGAAGCTAGAGTTGTAAATGTTTTCTTAAAGATGCTTATCTTTGCAACAGTGACAGGGAAATCATGACCTCTATTTAAATGATAAGAATCTGACTACTCACATATAATAGTTTGGACACAGCATCGTAAAGGCTCAGATGGATTGTGAGCAGGGGCTGATTACAAAGAAACGGAGGGCTCAAAACTCAAAGTAGAAGTGCTCAAGCATATATCCTTCAGCCACTTTTTGATTAGTTTCCCAACAGAGAGATATGCTCAGTCTTGCTCACAATTTCTGAATCAGTGCTCTTTACTCTAAACTGATGTTAAAAGCAACAAGAGCATCTTTGTTTTGTTTCAGAAAACCCATAGCACTATTTTGTTCACCCTGAAAACACTGAAACCCAAATAAAAATTTGGGTTCAATTACAGAAACATTCTCTCACATTTTTTCAAATTTAAAGAACATCCCTCTGTTGAAAATTGATTGAACTTGGTGCATGTGATTTCAAAATTACATGGGGTTTTTTGCTGAGCGACACATTGTGCAGTCATGCTTCCCAGTGTTAAAGGATTTCTAAGGGATGATTTGTATGTTGTCTCCCAAGGGGTATCCTTGGCTCTTCCCACAACAGAGCTCTCATTTTTTTACATGATAAAAGGGAAATGCCACGGGGCAGGAGACCCTGTCTGTGTCTTGCTGCACATCATCAACAGATGAGTTGCAGAAAAGAATACTCACAGCTTGACCTTACCGTGCCTGAGCTCTCTCAGATGACTAAAATGATGTTAAGCAGGACTGAGACATGCCAAACAGCTACCACTGCTGCACAGGTTTTGTAGGTAAAGAGTAAGTCCCTGTCTCCTTACTCAGCGGCCCCAACAGTGCTAGTATCTATTCTGCTCTTTTCATTCTCTTCTGCATGACATGTGAAAAGAGAGGATTTTTCTACTCCAATTCACTTATCACTGGGATGAAGGATGGAATATGCTCTATAAAACATTTACTAGTACAGAGAATTTGAAGCAATGAGCAAACAGATTACTTTATATAGGCATTCATACAAGTTTAAATAGGATAGAAATATTAGGCACCCTAAATTCTGGTGATATTCTGGAGCTTTATTTCAGCAAACTCAAATAAATGTTTGGTGTTAATGACATAGGAAGGTCAAAACCTCAGCTCATGACACTCTGCAGGCATCAACTGCAGCCATGTGGAGCACTCGTTTTGTTCTGGAGCATTGTTATAATTGAACACCCAGAAAAAGAGAAACACCTGCTTTTCCTGGACTCCTCTCAGTGACTGCGCATACATGAAAATACATCTTCCATCTGCTGACTTCTAGTTGCAGTTTGTTTCTGTTCTTTCGGGTCTCAATTTCAAGCTTGCAGAATGAGAAAGATCTGCTTCATAACTTAGTTTTCAGAACATAGTTCTGCTGAAGGCAAGTTGAAGAAATCCCAAAGAAATCATTTGGTTATTCCCAGTTAAGGAATGCTGGATGTAGTCACTTAATCCCTGGGCTCACACCGCTACACAGTGCTGTGTTGAAATCAAGATGTCAGTGTCCAAAATTAACTAATTTATCTGCTGCTTTGAATTACTTGTTTTGCTTTGGGAATTATGACAGCATTATCCAAAAATGCTCTCTTCTGAGTCAATTACAGAGCTGAGTTGCTGGAAGGTATCAAATATTTACAGCTCCAAAGGCACAGAGAAGTTTCTGTGTGTTAGGAAAACTGTAAATGCTTCAGGTATTACATACTTCTGATGGAGAAGGCAGGCTTTTGCGATGTATAAACAATTTAAATAAGAAGTGTGTATAGGAAGGACATGATGGACCAAGTGTTTGCCAGGTGGAAAGCAGTATTGCTTTACTTGATTCCCTGGCTTGTGATGGCTGAGGGTCGGGTTCAAGGGCAATCAGTCAACAAACTGTAGCAGGTACAGGGATTTGGTTTAGAACAACAAGCTCTGTGTTTATACAAATCTTTTGTAAATGTTTCCAAGCATTTCTAAGAGATAAAATGAAGCTGGAAAATGCAATTACAGGGGTTTTTTTGTTGTTTACTCTTTTAATTCTTGGATCTCAAGTGCACAAATAGGCTGACAGATTCACAAAGGTAGCTTAAACTATTTCAGCTGTAGCAGTGGGGAGAATCTGGGATATCAGAGATACCCACAAGAGAATTAAAAGGGCATTGTTAATCAAGTGAGGTAGTTAATGCAAATTGAACATTGAAAAAGCATCAAATTAAGAAGTTGTTTGCTCTGATTTTAAGAGGATTTTGTGCTAGAAAGCTTCCCCTCTAACTGTCTAAATATAGTTGGAGCTGAAGTGTTCCCAGATAGTGGCCAAGCAGCCATGATCCATCTAGTCATCCTTTGCATCTAGTCTA
Source organism: Heliangelus exortis (assembly GCF_036169615.1). NCBI lineage: Eukaryota > Metazoa > Chordata > Aves > Apodiformes > Trochilidae > Heliangelus > Heliangelus exortis. The sequence goes on along the minus strand of NC_092443.1, from coordinate 123,844 downwards.
GCAGCCACTGCTTACTTCACTAACAGCTCTGTCACTTTTGGACTATGAGACTGTGATTAGCATGTGTGTACATTCTTTACTTTCAGCAAAAAGCATTGAGGCTCAGTATGATGCAGGATGAGACACTTTTGATTAAGATTCTTAACTGAGGTCTGTCCCTGTCAAGGCAACATGAAAACAGACAGTAAAAATTCCTCTGTTCCTTTCTGAAATCCTGAATCATGTCATTTCTTTCAGTGGAAAAAAAATATAAAAATTGATTAAACAACAACTTGTTTGGCTAATTATCAGGGCAGAGATAGAACCAAGTAATAAAACCTGGTGAAATTTTTCAAATATGAACCAAATGTATAAAACAGGGGTTCATTGATTCAGTAATGTGAAGCAGGTTGATAAACACAGCTTCTACTCTTCTGTGTGGTAAACCTAGTCCAAGGTTAAAGGTCGCCAAGCTTAGTTTAGCTCACCATAGATACTTTTGTAAATCTTGGCTAGACTCCAAAAGTCGTCTAGACAAATCTGACCAAGCAGCCAAGACCATGCCTGACTGCTTAATACTAGTCTTATTAAATTTGTCGGCCTACATCACTTGCCTGTCACCCTGTTCAGAAAAATATTATATAAACTCCATTTTGTCACATGATGTTGCTGGAATTCAGGCTATGAAATGTTGCAAGTCACATGGTGCTTGCACACAATTCAAGTGTCCATGGGATCTGAAAAACTCACTTAGCTTTTCTTTGGAAAGTTTTAAAACTCCTCTGGTGTTTATGTTTACAATATTTTATGTCTCTGTAAGCTGAGCATAAGCTGAGAGACATCTCTCCCCTGAGTTTTCCCTTCACTCCTTGCTCAGTCTACCCATCTAGCTGATAAAGGTGGTCACCTCTTCAAAGGCCTGTCTTGAGATGCTAGACAGGGGTCCTGGGCTTGCTTTGAAATGTGCAGTACAATTCTTCAGTGAGATTAAATCACATAATTACACTGATAATGTGGCCCTTGTCCCAGAAGCAACTTTTAAAATCTCTGTATGTAACTCTAGCTGTTTTCTAGCAAAATATCACCGAAAAGGCAGGGCGTCTGGGAACAGACGCATTTTAATTGCTAGAGTGAAACAGGAGCTCAAGGCACAATTCTGTGGTTCCTGGGTTGGCAAGTTAAATTCCAGATTCTCCTCCATTGCTCACAATTGATGTTGTAGGCTCAGCTTAACTTTCACAAGTCTGGTCTCTCCACAGTCTGTCAAGGTCCTATTAGGCTCTGAGCCTACTTAAACCCCAAAATATCTCCCAAAGTTATGATGCAAATCACACAGTTAACAGCCAGTGGTCATAATCAGACCATGGCACATTAGACAGCACAAGGGGGTAGGGACAAGAGTCCTAATGTTTCAGGAGATTTCTCAGATAAAACCTATATGTGCAGTTCTGAGCCCCAAAATTTAAGGAGGTGAAGGTCCTTAAGTGTGTCCAGAGTAGGGCAACAGAGATGGTGACAGGGCTGGCAGGCATGCTGAGCCCTGGAGTGCTGAGTCTTCTCTCCCCTCTCCCCTCTCCCCTCTCCCCTCTCCCCTCTCCCCTCTCCCCTCTCCCCTCTCCCCTCTCCCCTCTCCCCTCTCCCCTCTCCCCTCTCCCCTCTCCCCTCTCCCCTCTCCCCTCTCCCCTCTCCCCTCTCCCCTCTCCCCTCTCCCCTCTCCCCTCTCCCCAACTCATGTCAAAGTTATGACAGCAAAAAAGTACAGATCTGGCCCTGAAATTCTTCTGTCTTGAGAACATTTTTAAATCCCCACAGCACTTGGTGCCTTTTGGCCAGATTTAGGCAACACTTAAAAATGGACCAGACACCAGAATCTGGTCCTTGTAAGTCACTTGGCACAGCTTTCCTTAGCACCATAACAGTCCATCCTTTAGCTGCCACGTAAGCCTTTCCATCAGCACAGTGTTTCTAATTCACCCTTCTGGCACTGTAGAAAGTGCATTCAGACCTTACTGCAGTGATTTGTTTTCCTTCATTCAGGTTTTGTTTTTAATTTCACTGGTTTTATTGTTGCCAAACAGAACTAGCCCTTTAAACACTTTATTTAAAAACTTTTTTATCGTGACTGTTAGATGTCCACTCCAGAGTTGACCAGCAAGCACCATAAATGGGTAGGCTTGGCAAAATGCTCTGAGAAACTGCTCTTCCCTTTCCCCACTCTTCATACTGCCTTTTGTGGTTCTCTATCTAGAGCTCTGGGTAGAAGAACAGATGGAATAAATCATCTAGTGGTAGCCAAGTGACTGAACTACTTCTGGGAAATGCTGCATCTCTTTGTTGGATTTATATGTGAGATGCCCAGAAGTCACTCTTGTGTCAGGAGTGTCAGGAATAATTTGCTTTGCAAAGTGCAGTAAATCTCTGAGTCTGTTCTGCTTCCGGGAAGGTTCCCCAGCAGAGACGCCTGGAGCTCACTCACAGGGAATTTCCAGCCAGCTTGAGGCTCTTCTCAAAACCAGCATCCGTGTTCTTAGAGCATACAGGAATGAGGCCAAAACCACGATCTATATATCACCTCTGCAGATGTGGCATATAAGCAGGGGGAAAGGGGGACGTACACATTAAATCTTACAAATACCATTTTGTTTCCCCTTCCTCCTTCTTTTCCACCCTCTTCCCTTCTCCTCCTTCCAGCCCCCTACTTTTTTTTTTCAGTAGCTGATGGGGGTGGTAAAATTCCCGGGGCGCCAATACAAACTGTTAAACATTGTAATTTCTAATGGTTCCTCTTGAAAATTGCTGACAGATGCTTGTCCTGAGATCAGAACAGCAGAAGCTGCCAGCTGCCAGTCTGAGGCTTGGGGCCAGCCATTGATTCCTTTTTAATAGTGAAATCTAAATCTATGGTAACTCTCCAGGCAGAGACTATGTGACACTTTTCTCAGAGTTTCTCCTTGTCTCCTCATCTTCCCTCTATATTCCTCTTTCTTCTCTGTTTCCTCAGACTTTGACCTTTATGCTCCATCTCATAATTTTAATTCATAACTTTTCTGTGTCCTTCCCTGCTCCTTTCCTCCCTCCCTGTTTCCTTTTACTGTCTAGCTACTGGCTCTATGGATGTTTGCCCAGCTACATCTTAGAAAAAGGAAAGCATTGGAATTTGACTGATGTAGCAAGTTTCTTTTAGGAACCCCTAATTCACAAGGCAGCCTATCTGTGTTTCAAAATAATAGATGGATAGAGCAATGAGGGAGATCGGATGGGTGCTCATACCATGTTGAGGACAGTCAGGGTCTTGCAGGAGACAGAGGTAAGGTGCCATCTTAGGGAAGGAATGAGTTGATTCCAGCCAGGCATGTAGTTGTATTTGTGTACACTGTGGCTGAACTATCATTGCATCCATAATGTGCCCTGGCGTAGCATTCTGAGCTTTTCCCTTGCTTAATACAGCTTCTTGTGACAGAATATTCCTAGCTGGAAGTTTTGCAAAGGAAGAGATTAGCCACAGTTTCAGTTTTACTGATAGAACTTGGAAAAACACTGACATAATACTAAGCATTGTCATGAGTTAAGAAACAACAGCAAGCCCTTGGATGTTGAGGATGGCAGAGGTGTTTGTCACAAGAAAGGGTCATGAAATTTGGGTCGAATTTGAAACTAGTCTTCTCCAAGGCACGAATATCTGCCAATATGCAAGGTTATGTCTCCATTTTACCTTTCTTTTGCTGTGGTTGATGTGACTGGAAGCTCTAGAGGTGCATGGATGAGTACCTGGGAACTGGGTCAGAGGACCTTAGTTTCCAGCTGTGCACATCTGGGGAATCAAATCTGCTTGCTTTCATTGCTTCTTTGTAAGTGTGCTACAGCCACAAGTTGAGCATGGGGCAAATTATCTTCTCTAATAAGATAGCACAGCGTTGAGAAGGTCAGCAAAGTGGCTATGCCATTGCTGTCCCCAGGGTCTCTGAGTCTTGGCTGCCTTAATCTAGTACTGGCAATGATCCAACTGCTGAAAGGGTGATTGGACTAGCCTCCAAAAAATCCTCTCCAACCACCACTTCTGTGATTCTGTGATGTCCAGATGCCAGTTGGCGAGGGCAGGTTGTAAATGTAAGTAGGCAGAGCTCTTCCCCTGAAAATCTTGATTTCTGATATACCCGTCTGAGGCTTATCCCTGTCCCAACTTCATCATACAAGTAGTAATGGCAATTCCTCACCTTTTATCTTCAACAGCAGTGCTAATAAACCTCAAGATAGAATCACGGAGTTGCTCTGAACTAGAAAGTGTGACCTATTCAGAGCTCTGCTGCTTAACCAAGCCTTCCTTCCACCAATGTAGCAATACATGCATGGAAAGCCATGTCATCCCTTTTCTTGCCTGCAAGGGTCTTCAATATATCCCCTCATGCTTACCCAACAAGCAAATGTTGGAGACTGAGATCTGCCAGAGATGTTAATTTCCAAGCTTCCTGGCTGGCAGCATTGATGGTCATGCTTGCAGAGTGTTTTTGCTGTCTTATTAGCAGCTGTCAACACCACTAAGGGAATGCCTGTCAGTCTGACCCGCAGCCACAGGAGATGAATGTGTGATCCTAGAGGAATTGCTGCTTCTGGCTGCTGTTGTATCACAATTAGCACCTTCATCTTTAAGCTGGTACTTGCTTCCTTATTAATAAAATCATTGTTGAGGATTTCCTTCCAGAGAGCTGGAAAGTCCTGGATTACCAGAGAGGCAGTGCTGATGGAGCAGCTGAGCAGAGGCAGAACTTGGGAGCTGTGCAGATGCTTCATTGCTCATGTCACCACCTCATGACTGTTGTTGGGTATTGTGGCACCACGAATATTCATTTGCATCATTTTCCTCCTTTTGCAGACAGTGAAACAAGGGAGCTATTAGCAGCTCCGAGGAGGTATTCAACATGATACCGGAGTCAGTTGAGCCTATTCAAAGGATACCACAAAAGTAGCTTAGGAGAAGTTTGAGTACAGGTATCTGTAGGGTAGGCTCTGCATCCTCTCCCAAGTCTGGAGGATTATAATCAAGTTTCAAAAGAAAACCATCTCAAAAATGGGGACATACGGCACTAATGTCCTTTTGTCTCCTGGTTCTAAAGCATAAGAAAGAACCATGCTGTGTGGTGTCTCCTGTTGTTGGAGGGCACTGTGAAGTGCAGAAATACATCATTGTCATAGTTGCACTTAACAGCACACTAGTGTGGAAGGCAAGTTCTTAATTTTTAACAGGGAAAGCGTGAAAGGTGAATCAGATTCATCTGGGCATCCCCATAACTGATTAAACAAAGACATTCAAGCAACTGCCTCACTGACCTACATTCATTCTTCAAATACCAGACAGCTATCTCCTGTGCAATGTAGTCCTCTCCCAGCTTCACGGTGGCCATGTTCCCTCTGTCACATAACACAAAGAAACCCAGAAACCATGGTATATTCTCTACGTAAGTGTTTTGTTCCTCAGAGCCCTGCTTGCCATTAACAGATATAGGTATGGTGCTGCTCTCTATCTCCTGTAGAAGATGTAACTGTTTGGGATCACAGTGCAGACTGTGGCAGTCACAAATATGTCATTCAAAATGAGAAGGAATTACATTGCCGAGGCCACAGGAGCCTAACCACAGCTGGGCAGTTAATACCTAATTTCACAAACAGGATTTAATTTTCCAGCTCTTAAAACCCAAGTGCTACTCAGAGAGTGAAAGCGCTACCTTTGCCTGTGAGAACCAATGAAAAAATAGCAATCAGGTAATTTAATTCAGTAGAGAAACAGCAATGAAATAGCATATATATGCAAAGAATCTCATTACATTGATACGTTTGGCAGAATACAGAGCATATTTAATTGTGGTTTTAGTTGTTGAGTTCACTGCCCAATCAATAGCCAATAAATGGTATTAGAGCAAATGAAGGGTATATATCTGGGTATACATTTCTATAAATGTCTCAGTTATAATTGTTTTATAGCATTGTAATTATATATGATAGTAATCAGAAATTGTGTATCTCTTATAGGCACTGTATCAAGTGTCTAGCACAGTCTTTGGACATGCAACCTTAGCTAAGACAGCTTCAAGACCTGAGGTGTGCTTGGAATGGAGAAAGAATATCATCCATTTGCCTTAGATATTAGGGCAGTGATTTGTCTGCTGGAAATGCTCCTCGTGAGCCCACCAAGCTGGCAACATGTTCTGCAGAGAGTTGTTCATATCTGGCTGTGGGATATAGGGTATGAATGTTAGAGCTGCTGGAAAGTGACCTATTTTTTCAGCATCTATAGATGACACAAGTTTCAGATCCTCCTCTAAGATTGAATTCTCTGTGCGCAAACAGGAGAATCAAAATATAAAGAGAAAATATAACAATGAAAAGCAGGTGCTTTCATGTCACAAAGTTGTAGTAAATATGAAGTCATGGGTTTTTTTTATATCCGTGGTGATCTGGTATTTTGCCAAGGACTGTGTAGACTTCACAAAGTCCACCTAGGCAGCTCATACAGAGGAGGAGGAGGAGGAGGATAATGGTGTTTTTATTTGAAGTGGTTTGTTTTCTGCATGGACATACTCTCATGAAGAATCAGCTGAGATGGGGAGCAAATAGAGATGCAGAATATATAAATAGGCATGACAGGGCCTCCCCAGAGCCAAGTTTTTTGCATGTGGGAAGTACTAAGTGGAGTGAAAAAAAGAAGTTATAGATTAAAACACAGGAGACTGTCTGTGCTAGAAAATGACTCATAATTAACAAAACTTGTCGATAATAAGTCCCTTCCCCCTCACATAAGATTTAAAACACATTGGCTACTGAAGTATATAGAACCAAAACATTTTCAGTACCTATTACAGAAAATGCATGAGACATTCTTGAGAATTCTCATTTCTTGAGAAAAAAGATTTCTTTAAAATAAGGTTGAAAAAGGCTTGGCTTTTTCTATCATAGCAATCAGGTAATTATCTAGGCAGAGGGGACCATGCAAGAACTCCTCAGTGGCATCTGTTGCCAGCCCCCCATCAGAGCCATTCATGACTTCAGAGCTCCAACACCTGTTGTGCACCAAACCAGGACGTGCACAGAGATCCCTGATTTTTTGGGTGAGAAATGACATGGGTGGGATCAGCATGGCACTAGTGCTGAATTCCTTGGCCCATGTTTTCTACAATGACAAGGAAGTAGGTACAAGTTTGTGGCTCTGAGGTAGAGCAGGGGCCATGTGCTAATTTGTGTCTAGACAGCCTACCCTCAGCTCTCCCCTAGGTTTCCCTGGTGTTAACGCATTGCCTTTTATGCCCTGTTTCAGATGGAAGAGGAAACATTGAAATTCAGAACAGAGGAAACAGTGTTAACGTCACTTACATCCTGATTATGTCACTATATGGCTGCATCTGTTCGGTGCTCTGCAATAAACCGCATTTCTTGTCCTCCTCAGGGGTCTGTTCAGGCACATCCTGGAGTATTTCTAGCTCATGGGTTTCTTTGCATGGAAACTGAAATACAGGAAGGGCTGAGACTTGGTCCTGTCACAGCGTTGGAGTTTTGCCAGTATTTACACCTAGATTTGAGAGCCAGGCAGCATTCCTGGGTCCTACCATATTGCCTGGCTTATTAATCATGGCCTCATAAACCTGGTTACATCAAACACCTTCTTAGTTCACACCTGCACCATTTGTGAGATTATTAAAAAACAAGAGTAGGGATAGGAGAGGCATTCATCAGCCTTTTGGGTTTCAAAACTGGAGACAGAACGGTTTATATGAAGCTTGCAGAAATGCAGTCTGTGTGGTCCATCTTTGTTCTCTGTGGAATTTTTAAAATCAGAAATAACAAAATTAGCAATCAAATACTGAAAACCAAAGTTTTAAAAGTGAACAAAATCAAGTCAGAGAAAAGTTTTAAAGGAAAAAGCAATCTACTTTTCCTATTTTTAGTAATCTCCTTTAATGGCTAGCTAGCATAAACATTGTGGCTAATAATCTGCCCTCATTTCTGGTATTATCCATGGTATTGAGCTGTGCTGTGCCACCCCTCTGGGGCCAGACTTCTGCAGGGCAGGCTATTGCCTTGCAGGGGGAAGCAGGAGGGTGGACACTCCAGCAGGAGCATGAGGAACACAGGAGTTTGTGCTGTCTATCTGGCTCACCTCTTTTCTAGATAAACTTTGTTTAAATTTTTTTGCTTAAAAACCCACTCCCCATCTAGATCTCTGTGAGGCTTTATAGCTGGGACTGAACTGGTACTGGTTGGTCTGTTATTCTGAGAATAACAGAATATCTAACCCATTGATAGCATCTCTGGGTCTTCAGACACAATTCAGTCATCCATCAGGATTCTCCCTTTTGTTATTCTGCTTAAAAAGCACTTCTCATTTCACGGTCTATCTCTGAGGAAGACCTGAGCACTGGGATTTGTTACAGCCGCTGTGGGGACCACGCCGGCTAGCGCCTGCAACCCAAAATGCAGTCATGTACTGACAGCTGGCTCGTTTTTCCTTTCTTGTTACTCTTTTTCCACTTCCTCTCCACTGACATTTGTGTGTAATTAGAGAAGAAAAAATTAACGAGCAAATTGTAGGAATTAGAAGTGTCTCCAAAGCAGATGGATCCTATTAGCTACTTCTCAGGATGCAACAGTTTTCCAGTGCTTGGGACACAGTTCTGAGCAGCCAGATTTGCAGACATGTACTGATGTGGCAATTACAGGCAGCATGTCGAGTGTCAGAGAAGATAGATACTGAGGTAGTCTAAGAAAGAAAATCCTTCATTTCATCTTCATAGTAGGAATAAATCAATTGCTTTAGACAGATCAAAACGTTACCCCTAGATTGTGAATATAAAACTAAACTGACAGAAGTCCAAACCCAATCTTTTTTTCTGTCTCCATTGTTTTTTACATTCTCTGTAAGAAAAATACTTCCCCCAGAACCCAGATGTTTTGCCCCAGAACAATCAGATGTTTGCCAAAGTGTGCTGGGTGCTTCTGGGATGATTCTTCTGAGATTCCTTAGCTTTCAGCTGGTGACCAGTTCTCTTAGTTTCTGCTTCAGATCCTTAGGGATCCCAGTTTTGGGCCAGTTTGTTAGCTTGAACATGATACTGTGATGCCTGCATGTACCTAAAAGACTGCTATAAGAGTTGTGTGCTCCCCAAAATGGCTGAATTTAAAAAAAAACAAACAACCCAATCAGTATCCAAAACGGTAAGTGAAAGAACCCCTTAGATCCTTTCAGTGTTTCTTAAATGGGGAGGAGCTCTCTCAATGCAAACAACCTGTAAGTATCTGCTCTGCAATACAAAGTCACAGAGTAAATCATAGAGGGCTTTGGCCAGGGCTGATGGATGGCCTCTCTCTTTTCATGTGTGCTCCCAGTGTCACTGATTCATTATTTGAGCATTTCAGACCGATGCTAGGGACTTGCTCTGCATTGCACAGCATCTTGTCTCTGGTAAGACACAACCATTTTAACCTCAACAAGAAGAAAAGTCCAAGAACTAAATCCGAAGGAGAAAAGTAGCATCCAGAGAATAACATGAGGGAATACTGAACATGCCACACAAAAAAATGTGTTTCAGAAGAGTTTAATGAGCACAAATGACACAACAGCTATGGATAGCAGAATTTCATATAACATTTCAAGCAAAAATCAACTGTCAAAAATCTTCAGCACACATTTAAAAATCTTTCACACAAATCTCACTGTTCTGCCAGACAAACTTTCTCCCTTGGAAATGCAGAAACATCTTTCAAAAAGCTTTTCTCCCATCATTTAGTTATTATGATTGATTTACACATCACCCAGGATACCATGCCCTTTTCTCTTGTTGTGACTGGCAGAAAGTGAGAGGCAGGGCAGGTAAGCCAAATCTGTCAGTATAACTCCCAGCGAGATGAAGGAAGTTAATACTGTTGATTGTACAAAAGAGAAGCAGTAGCACTAAAGGGGTGATTCAGTTCTTCTGTATGCGACTAGGCGGGAATGTGGAAGCCAAAGAAAAGCTTTTCCTTTGAACTCCATCAGTTGATCTAATAAAGTTTATATTATATGATTTCTCCTGTGATCTGTCATTCTGGCACTGCAGGAAGTGTGAAAACTTGTAAAGGATGCTACAGAAGTTCCATGAAGGCTGAGAAAATGCTTCAGAACAAGAACAAAAATTGGTTAAATATGTTTAACAGACAAATATTGAGCGGTGAAGTAAATATGCTATGTAAGTACATTCCTGGAGGGGGAGGGGGTGTGTGTGGAAATACTGTGCTGTGCTTAGCTCCTCAGTTATCCATCAAAGTAAAAAAGTAGCAGAAGAAGATGAATGCATTTGCATGAGAAACTCTGTGTTGCTGGATGTTGTCAGACAAAGTCCAGAAGCCCTTATGGAAGAGATGTTTTTGACAAACACAAAATAATAGGTTCAGAATAATTAGGTGAGATGTAATGGCCTGGCCCACACAAAATGTTGGAGTAGGTCATTCAGTGTTCCCCCCACCCATAATGTCCCCGAATGTTCTTTGTGGCTGCCCACACCACGGAGAACTGTCCCACAGCTATTCCCCCACAGCAGAGTGTGACTGGGGGCAGGGGTTAAGTGACTTGCCTGAGGTCACACAGTGGAGCAGAAAAGCAAAACCCTTTTCTCCCCTTATGTGATCTCCTGCTTTGTCTTTTCAAAGCATGTCTTCTCCTTCATGTATCTGATGAGGACACTAAGAAATGAAAAAAAAACAGTTGAGGAGATCAGCCAGAATGTCTGAGGTAGTTTCTTGTCCACATAATGACTTTCCAAGCTAATGGGGCTGCTGCATTACCTTAGAGTGGTAATGGATGGAAAATCCTGAGGATTCGTGTCCTCAAGCAGATTAGGACAAACTATCTGAGTGTTGGTGGACAGAAGGTTAGGTAAGCTATCTACAGGTATGGTAGCCAGCTGTGCACCACCAACAGGACTTGCTGGGCCTCTGGGAGGCCTGGACTCCTGCTAGTTTGAACAGAATATATGTCACACCAACAAGCATTGGTTTACAGAGGTAGTTATATGTCTTTATTGCTATGCATCCAATGGGGAAACTGAGGTACAAATAGGCAATCAGCTTTTCCAAAACTTTCATAACCTTTCCCTGGGTTTAAAAGTAATTGATGTTTCTGTGTATCTTTGAATGTGCACCCCATCTCCTGTGAAAGTCTTGGTGGCAGTGTGGGTCAGCCAGAACACCTGCAGTCTGGCAACTGCAGAGTTCAGGAGCCCAGTTGATTTCCGCTGAGAACTATGGCTTCTTTGTCCCTGAGAGTCTATAGAAACTTCTGGCTTCTTATCTCTAGGTTAGAGTTCAGGGAAGTAGTCTCAGCATTTGAGTGAGATGAAATCCCAGCAGTAGGAAAGAGTGAGAAATTGGGAAGCTCTGAAAGAGTGAGAAATTGGGAAGCTCTGGGAGGCAAAGTCAGAGTGCACATGAATTATTTTTATTAATATTTATCTTCCTCAAAGGAAGGAACATTATGTGCTGGAAGAGTTGAGCACTACAATGCTTTCAGAGAAAAAAAAGTGGTTCTTGAAAAGCTGCTAACTAGGTTATGGGTGAGGAAGGAGATAAAAAGGGATCATAAAACTATTCAAACTGGCTTAATCACGCTCAGCCCACTTTCTTACTTCCATCTATAAGAGCAGTCTGAGATCCAAACCCACAGAAGCTAAAGCACAGATGAGCATAATCTGAGCATAAATGAGTTAGAGTAACCTATTGTAACTTGGTATTTCTTTCCACGTCTCTCTGTAGCATTTCACAACATTAAGCTCTCAGAGGCAATGTGATAGTACACAGATGCTGCATGATCTGATCTGGAGTGCTCCCACAGAGGAACTGGAGGAAGGTACATGTATGATGATGTTCTTGGGCGTCCCCTGCATTTGGACACGTATTTCTTCTACCTTAAATCCCCACCAAATGCCCAACCAAAGCACAAGCTTCTACCCTAGAGAGTGGAAGAGCTCATAGAATGCAACCCTGGTCAACTGGTCTGAAAATGCATCCTTATTTTTTTGAGTTTGTACCAATGCTGTTGCTGGTCACGATGGGCAGTAGGCCGAGGACTGCCAGCAGGAGCAAACCAGTTCCAGAGAGCCACAGGGTCTTTCTCCTGAATTCCTCTAGTCAGACTATTAACACTGAGTAGTCTTGACTTAGTGTCCTGCACAATGACACTCATCAAACATTTTCTCAAAACATGCTTCAAAGCCTGACAGGCATCAATGGAGCTGTTGTTTTCATTTCTTTATGTAAACTGAATTAAAGCCAGTATCAATATTTATCTGCAACTAGGGAAGTGTTTTGCTGCCAGGAATTTGAACATTCTGTTTTCTTCTAATTATAAATGGGGCAATTACTAATGAGAATATTTCTGAAATGAATGGAAATTAATTTTCCCTTAGCCTCAGTCTCTAGTCATCCCACAAATAATCCTTTACATGTTTTAACTATTATCTGATGTTTCAGTTGCAGGTTCTTGTACAAAATATAATTACATTATGATATTTGGGGAATTGCTATCCCTCAGACTTCAGTATCTAGTTGTTTTGTCCACATTACCCCTTTCTGATGGGTATTTCTTCTCTGTCCATCAGAGAGTTAGGGAGTGATAGAAGGTATTCTGTTTTATCACAGACCATAGAAAAATTCTGAAACGGTAGTTAAGAAATTGTTTAGCCAGTCCAATGCCACTGTCCTGGTTTGGGCCAAGATAAAGGTGATTTTCTGTCTTGTACTTTTGCTTTTAGCTGTCTCTTGTAAGTAGTTAAACCTAGACAGAAACCTGGGAGCTTGGGAAGTCTGTAGCTTCTCTACACAAATTATTTGGAGGATTTACTATTCCTGTGTGTTCCCCACAGTTTCATCAAAACTTTCTAAGCTATAATTTAAACTTATGACTTATTGTCCTTACCACAATGGGTAATAGTAAGTGTTTTATTCCCTTCCTTTTTGCAATTACTTTCCACATATTTGACCACTATTATCGTGTGTTTCCTTTGCCTCTCTTCTCCAGGTTTAGCCAGACCAATTCTTTTCAATTTTTCATCACAAGTCACATTCTCTAGAGCTTTGATCACTTCTCTTGCTTTTCTTTGGAATTCTTCCAACTGACCTTGCTTGATGTGTCCTTCTTCATGTGTGGCACTTCAAACTGAATAAGTCTGCCAGCTGGAGTCTCATGGTGTGAGCAGATTGGCAGGTGGTCTATCAGCTTACACAAAACAATAAGGAGATATAAAGTTGAAGAGATGACTACATGTCATCAGCACCCAGTACATCTATTATCTGTTAGTGTTTCTACTAATTTGTACTCTATACTGGTGTACCAGCTGACACCAACAGACCAAAGAAGCGTTATGTTCCTTTCCATCTACACGTTGGCCAACTGCTCTGATAAATTTTCAATAGTCAGAGGTGAGATGGGTTCCAAACCTTCTCCTTTTAAGCTATCCATCATTATTAGCCTAACAAGCCAAATAAAAAAGTTCTTTGATGATAACTCATGTCCCTGGGGAGAAAAAGGTTGGAAGAAAAGTTGGAGAGAATGAGACATTTCATTAATTACCCCATAGCAACTTAGTGGGAGGCTGCATATTTTCCTAAACTCCCAAGCTGTTTGTGCATACATCCTCCCCCACATTTTTTCTACTTTGTACATTATTTCCATCTCTCTGCTGAACTCTTGGCGTTGCCAGTTGCCACACTAAGATCTTGCAAATTCTCCCTAACAGTTGAAAACAAGGTCACTTCTATGAATCACTCAGACTGAGAGGAGTTATCACATGCCAAGATACTCGTAGTAGATAAACTTTAATGGAAGCTGTGACTTCACATATTTATACATATAGATCAGCCTCCAGCTGTGGAAGGATTCCCTCTTCTTCACCAGTTCAGCTTGGGATGTGATCTCACCATGTTTTGCTTTCTCATGGAATCCCTCCAAGTAAAGCTCGGATTACTGTGGGAAGCTATCCTGTAGGCTTAGGAGTTGCCCTCCTCCATTACAGTTTCCAAGCCAGTCTTTTATTGAAAAGTTTGCACCATATCCATATAAACCACAAGGCTCATGGTAGAGGATTGAAGCCAAGTCTCTCAACACCAATATCTCAGATCACTGTAACTTTTGCCTGTAAAGTAGCAATTTAACCCAGTAGTTATATTTCTCTTCCACATATTCAGACCTAACATCACTAAATTAGTGCAGGATTTGCCGTAGAAGTTTCTCCACCCTGATTGTGGAGATGAAAAGTCAAAAATGAGTCTGAAGTTCTCTGTTCTCTGCCCTGTGTTTTCTCTGAGCTGCTGTTGGATGTGAAGCTGTTCCTTCCACTTCTCCTTGCCCTGTTTTTCAGTTTTTTTAAAAGAGAAAAGAAAAAAAGATGGTATTCTGAAGCATTTTGTTTCTTGAGGATTTCTTGTGGATGTGATGTAAAGGGTAGGCACTAAATCACTTTGGATATGGAGTATGCACAGTTTAAAGACCTGCTCTTAAGGCAGTATACATTAAGGCTGGATTATGCAATGTTAACTTTATGGAAAGTCAAACACTAACAATGGATATTTGTAAGATTTTATCAATATGCATTTTTGGATTAACAGTTAATTTTAAAAATCCCTCTGATGTTCTTATTTATGCAAGTAGATTGTGGGCAGGAGGTGAGATTCAAATATAACCTCTCTATAATTCCATGTTGAATTCCTGATTCCAGATTGCCAGCATGAGTTCATCAGTTAAATATAATTGAAAAAATAACTTTAAAAAATTCTCTACAGATCTAAATTGCTAATGATAGAGATTGCAGAGTGGAAGGAAAATTCATTAGCTGTCTACATTCACAAATGAAAATTATGTTTTTCCCCAGATACAGGGTAATCTTTCAGCTGCTACCTTTAAGCCACACACTCAAAGTTGTCCATCTAGGTCTGCCCAGATTTTTCATTCAGTATAAATAGGCAGTGCTGCCTTTCTTTGCACAGTCTGGCTGGACTGTTTTCTCAGTGAGGACAATTAATTCTGAGGGCAGTAACATTTGCTGATATCCCTGATGAGTCTGTCAGTAATTGCTGCTGGTACTTGCATGGATTGCATGGCTATTAGGAAAAAGCTCTGAGTTCATTTTCTCCAGGCACAGAGCCAGACCAAATGATGGACAGAAGAGCAGATGCTCTCAAGGGATACCCTGCCAGAGTACTGGTCTCCGGCACTCCAGACTCCTTCATACCCATCCTAAATTCACAGTTGTTTGCAGGGAAAGGAATATTCAGCACCCTGTACTAGTTGTTAGATGAACTCCAGCTCTTCTGCCAAGCTCTACCAGGGAACCTAGAGGCAAGAGAGCAGATGGTGTGGTTTAATTCTCCGCCGCATAATGTGGAAGAGCAGATTTTTCGACAGGGGCTCAAGTTTAGGCCCTGTAGTCAGATTCCAGGAGGTCCCATTTCTAGTATTTCATGAGCAATGTCTGAATTAATCTGAAATCTAACTTTGAAACTACCGAGAGGCTAAAATCATAAGTTCTTCTCAAGTTTTCTTTCCCTTTGTATAGAAAACTTATGATCTACAGCCCAGCCCTTTCTGATAAACTTAGAGGGGTGATGTTATTTAGGGTTGTACTCACTGCAGGTTTGGGAGAGGATTTGAAAGAACCTTCTCTTCATTTTGTTTCTTTCTCATGGCAACAGACAGAATTCCCCTTCCCTGGCCACAGTGGGAGCTGACCCTACCTTTCTTCAAATGCAACCTTATGGCTGAAATAATGTTCTGCTTTTGTAGAAACACAGTTTGCTCTCAGAGCTACTGCTATCCAAGCCTGTTTCTCTGTTCTGATGGAAGCTGCTCCTCTTTGCATGATTTAAGAGGCTGAGCCCAAGATTTTTTTTATAGATTTCAAAACGGATCACTAAAATAATCTTAGCTGATCTGAAATCCATGTCCTCTTACTGACTATTTTGCCATTTTACTGTAGTTCAGAGGGCAATTGCCTTCAGTGAGATGTATTGCATAAACAGCAGTCAAGAGGGGAAGTCAATATGGAATAACTCCTTGTAATTCGTTTTATGCCCCAAGGACTATTTTTAAAGTCCCTCCAAAATTATTCATTTGAGGTCCTTCCTATCTTATTAGTATTAAGCCAAACATTTAGAACTTGAAATCGGAAGGTCTGCCCCAGGTTCAAAATTGCAGAAAAGTGTTACAGAGCAAAGCCGAGGATTGTGTGAATTCACAGAGGTAACGTGCACTGACACTTCTATACTCCAGTGCTGACACTGGTCCAACTTACAGTTTAATTTAGAGCTGCCCAAGTCTTCTGTCTGTATCTTATTATCTAGGCTCTCAGGATGATTCTCAGAAGGTCTGAAGCTAAACGTAAGACCTGACCTTTCACATTCTTCCTTGTCAAATAGTAATTTTGCCAAAACATATGTTTTAGTGGTCCCCCAGCTGCTTGTTAATTCAGGATGCTGTGGCAAAATCGGTGTATTCAGAAAGCTTGGGAAAATGCTGTGGCTCAAGTCTCTCTCTGACTGTTGTCTCTCATTGCTTTGCCCTAAACGATGACAAACAGAATTGCTTGTCATCTGTGGTTGTCTGCAGAACAACACTGTTTCCTCTGTCACTGACACTGCTAATCAGTCACGGACAGTTCTCCTGTCTCACACTCATCTACTTGGACATGGGCTTTTATCCCATGAACAAATACGGCTCTATAATCCGAGTTTTTCTCTAAATCGCTGCTCTGGGGAAACGAATACAAGTAGAAAGCAGTAAGAATTGAAAGCTCGCCACCTTCCGGACACTGCGGAGTAGTGTGGCTTTCACAGGAAAAGTAACCACAAAAATGGAACTCCAGCCAGCAACTGAAGGTAGATTCACAAGTACCAATGTACCTGATCTAACCTTAGGGATGTAAAAGGAGTAAGATAGATAAAGAAGTAATGTGACTTGCATAGTGCCAGCATTCCAACCCATCCTCAGCAGGTTAGAATCATCATTTTCTCTCTTTACAATTGTGTTTGTTGCTGAGCTTGTGAAAATAGGGGATAGTATAGCATGTGCAAGCATGTGGCAGTATGCTTCCTTCCTTCCATCTCTTTTCCCAGTCCCACCTGCATACCTGCACAGTTCTGGTGATGCTGGCACCCTCTCCCACTTCCAATCCCTGTGAGCCACAGAGCCTGTACCCCTCTGTGACACATTCCCTCTTGACACGTCCTTTGCCCAAGGGCACCGAAGTGTGAGACACCAAGCCCAGGACTCTGGTGCTGTAAAACAAAGCATGGATCCAAGCCTGTTTTCATTCACAATCCACCACGGCTTGAATTTGGGGCTCAGGAGATGGGAGGCCATGGAAGACACCCACTGTAGCTATCTGTCAAAATAGCTTTTTCCACAAAATTCTTAGCTGTGGATTTCATATCTGGGTAGAAATGGACATGCCTGGTGATCCTAGACTGACACCTCATATCTTTTAATATGCAAATAGCAAAATAATAATAACTCTCACTATGGGGCTTTAGCCTGGGTCTTGTGTGAATAGGCTGTGATGGAAGTCTGGAAAGACCTTTGTGCAGGCTCAGACATTACAGTTTTACAGGCATGAGTGGAGAGCAAGAACTCCCCAAATCCTCAAGATCAGTACAGCTCTCCAATCCTAACCTTTCATGGAAATTTCACAACATTCACCAGTAAGCCAGCTCTCAACACAGGAAAAGACCTGCAGGCAAACAGATTACTGTAGCTGTACTGTACTGTTACTGTAGCTGTATCAGATACACATCATACATGCACTGGATATTTCCAGGTCTGGGCAGCAATGAGATGCCTACTGTCAAATATACCACATGAAACTAAAGGCTCAGTTTAAATTCCAGAAGTCATACCATCAGCTCCAACCTTAGCTCTATCTTGAATATATTTGACCCATTGCATGCTAGGAATTATGGAATACAGAGCCACTTTATGCCCTATTGTGAGTTGTTCTGTTTCTAACGCAGTCTGAAAACATGCTAATAATTGTCAAAATGTAATTGCTTTCTGCTACTGGTAATTTTCTCCCCTGGGCTCTGAGCTCTGTGTAAATCTGTTTACAGATACATTTGACACCTCTTCTCCTTATTTGTGAGGACTGTAAATACAAACCCTTATGTTGGACCCTAACAGCCTCTGCTGTTAATTCAAAATCAGCCTGTTGTTCACTTTCACAAACTCATACTTTTCTTTGGTCCTATGTGTCAAATGTGCTGTCTCCAAAAACCAAACAGTTTGATATGTGCCAAGAACTGAACACTACAATACACACTGCCATGCACTGAATATAAGCCGATACAAAACCATTCACCAGAAGCTGGCCATCTTTTCAGTGAAAAATGACAAATGAGTCGCTGAAAGTCAGCCATTTTGTTACAGGAAGTCTGTGTCTTTACAGCCAAAAAACTTCAAATGGGTTTTCAGACGTTGGACAAACTAAAATCCCTCCAGGATTACAGGGGGGGTATTCAGCTTCTTATTTCTGTCTACAAGCTTCAGAAGCTATCTGTCCTCTGGACAACCTGTCTTACTGTTGAAAACTGAGGTAAAGAAAGTGTTAAATACTTCAGTCTTTTCCTCATCTTTGGTAATTACGTTTCCAACCCATGTCCAACAAAGATATGAGGTTTGCTCTGTCCCTCCTTTTGCCATTGTTGTATCCCTAGACTTTGTGTTATCCTTAGTGCAAATGGTAAGATTGAGTTCCAATCGTGCCTTCGTCTCTCTAATTTTCTTTCTACATGACCCAACTATATTCCTAAACTCTTCCTGAGTAGCCAGCCATTTTTGCCATAGTCTGGAAGCTCTCTTTTTAAGACAAATTTCCTTCAACGTCTCCCTGTTCAGACAGACCGGTCATCTTCCCCTCCGGCTTGTCTTTTGGCACACAGGGACAGCCTGCTCCTGTGCATTCAGGACTTGCTCCTTGAAGTACACCCATCCCTCCTGGACCCCTTTGTTTTCAAGGGCCATTTCCCACAGTACACTCTGTACTAGTCTTCTGAAAAGGCCAAAATCTGCCCCTTGGAAGTCCAGCATAGAGGTTTTATTGTTCGCCCTCCTCGCATCCCTGAGTATCAAAAAATATTATTTCATGGT
Source organism: Heliangelus exortis (assembly GCF_036169615.1). NCBI lineage: Eukaryota > Metazoa > Chordata > Aves > Apodiformes > Trochilidae > Heliangelus > Heliangelus exortis. Next base: position 104,715 of record NC_092443.1, on the reverse strand, counting down.
CACTGTGCCCCAGACAGCAACCGACCACTACATCTCCTACCAGCCCGTCTCCGTGTGTCAAACACTCATTTGTTCCTCTGACCTATCCGGATTCCCATGTTCCATCCCCACTGATGGGAAGCCACCTGTGTTCTTTCTTGTTACACACAAGCCTTTTTTTTTTATTCCCAGCTTCCCTCTCCTCACCCTCAGGGTACATCTTGACACATTCCATAGTCTCTCCAGCACCCTGTAGTACTTAGTTTCCCTTTCAGAAACTCAGAACCTAACTTTCAGTAACTCAGAACCTAACTGATTCTCCAAGGCTTCTTTTCTTACACCATTCCCTCTTATTTTCTCTGCTCTCTACAGCATTGTCTTCCAAGCTCTTTCTCATACTCCACAGCCCTCGGGCACGGCAGCCCTTTCACACATTTTTTTGCACGTGCTTCAGAGTGTTTCAGTCTAAGTCCTTCTCAATTATGACACTTTGATTCAGCCCTCAGGCCCACAGCAAAAACGAGGGAACAGAACAGGAAGCAGTGATTTTTGCTGAGTTTTTTTTTTTGGTTTTTTTTTTGTTAGTTTCCTTGTCTTTGTTCTTTTTAAATAGGAACCTGAAACACAAAAATTTTTTTATTCTAATGCAATTACTGTATCTAATGACTTACTTTCTTATAAAAGTTGGTATAAATATGGACATTTTATAACTATACACTACAAAAACAAACAAACGAACAAACAAAGCCAAAAGCACAAAGTCTTTGGGACATAGATCCAGAACCCCAGCACTCGGAAAGATAAATTGAGGGGCTAAGGTTGGGAGCTACTGGAATGATTTTGAAGTTGATGTCTAGGAGCAGCCCACTTTGTGTGGGTAAATGGAGTGAGTTAGTTTCCAGCACGATGCCACTGTGGGCAGGGCAGTTTCAGCCTTGGTGTGTGGTGGTGTGTAGTTTGTGTGGTACGTCTTCATTGTCTTGGAGCTTCCTCAGGCCTTGAGGTCCTTTTTCTCTATGCAGAGCAAGTTGCCCATCTCGGGTGTCATCCCTGGAAGGCCTTCACTCATTAGCCCAGTACTAGTCAGCAGCATCTTTTTCTTGCATGATGAGTTTAAAGCATGCATTGGTCTTGCATCTGGGAAATCTCTTGAGAGTCGTCTTCGGAAACATTTCTTTATGCTGCGTCAGCATCATTGGTCATGGATTTTCCCAGAGCAGGGCATGTTCCCCGCACCCTTGCGTCCTCAGGTCTTGAAGCCCGGGTTCTTTGGCATCCCTCGATTCTGTCCCTTGTTTTGGAGTTGCATCGCTGTAGGTCTTCTTGCCGAACAGTGTTGGATGCCGGAGATATTCTTCTTGCTCGCTGTTCTCTTGACATTGAGTCTCTTGTTTTGCAGAGCAGTGTCTTGAGTTGGTCTGAATGTTTAGCTTGGAGCTGCCCTTCCCAGTGCTGTAGGGTCAGAGTTTGTTGGAAGAGCCATAACCGAATAGCTCAGCTGTTAGAGCAGTATTCCAGCGACTTGTGTCATACTCTCTTTCAGATGCTGTGCAGCAAGGATGCACGTGAAAGAGCTGGAGGAGAGAAGAGCACCAACGGAAGATTAGTCAGCATTTGGCTTTGGAATGAAGGTCCCTCTCCTGGCTACCTGACTGCACTATGGTTTGCTGTCATTTTGAAGGTGGAAGGGTGAACAAAGCAGGACATGAGCACTGGAGGTGGCTCCGGTGAGGTGAGCAAAGGCTGGTGGGCTGCAGGAGCAGTTATTTCTCAGGTGTTGTATTGCCAATAAAGGCATTGGCATGCCCTGTTTTTTGTGTTTTTCAGGTGCCCTCCAAACCTCATTTTGGCACCCCACAAGGATGGCAGGCAGATGGCCGAGGGGCCAAGATAAAGAAGCGAGCGGGGAGATGGACATCACAGTGGGCTGCCTGTTGTTTGAGGCAGTATCTTGGCATGTGCCTTTTGCTTTGACTTTTGCAGGTGCTACAAAGCATCGTAGGGACAAAGATATGCATTTAGCAGCTGTTGGAGAAGGTGACATGGTTATGGGCTGGATCAGCCAGATATTTTATGCAAACTCCGCTAGGTGTTTCCCTTTGTTTTTTTGCAGGCACTGCATGTGCCACCTTGAGAACCGGATGAGCGCTGGAGGTGAGATGTGATTGTAATAAGGAGGCTCCTTCTCAAAAGCAGAGCAGTAGTTTTATGTCTCCTGGTATTTCAGGTGTCAGAAGCAACGGTGGCCATAACGTGTGGAAGGAGAAGGTGAGCAGAGCAGGATGCAGGCTGCGAGGAGCTTCTGGAAGAGGTTGGTATTTAGCTGATGTCCTATTTCTGGTGGCACTGCCATTTGTTATTGCAGATGATGTGGAGGAACTTGGTGGTTTGAGGAATATTCCAGTAAGCCAATGTGGGTTAATTTTCCAGAGCCCCAGCTGTTTGATAGGTAAGTGAAAGGGACGATGGTTGGGGAGGGTCTGTGTAGAGGGGTCAAGGTTAGGAATTGCAAGGTTGGCTTTTAAAGTTACTGTAGAGGAGTGGGCTGTCCAGAAGCGGTGCCCTTTGGGTGGTTGATGGGAGCCTGTTCCTCGCTGGCACAATGTTAGCAAGTTCCAGGAATTGAAGGAGCATTGGAAGTGAGGTGGTAGTGTGGGGCTTGTGGACCTAGTGTCTTCTCTTAAGCACAACAATAGTTCTGTGTCTTTTAGGTGTCCTATAGCATCCAGCTCTGGAAAGCATGGATGAGTGGGACCCTGGAGGGCTCTTCTACGAAGCTGGGTCATTTGGAAGAGAATGGGGCTGGCTGATGTTGGACTTATTGCTGGATGTTTTGGTAGGTATTTTGGTGTTGTGGTTATGTGTGTGTGGGTTTTTGGCTTGTTTGGTTTGGTTTTGTGGTGTGATTTTTATTTTTTTTTAATGCAGGTGGCGAAGGGGAACCTTACAAGTTGAGGATTATCCTGGGCTGCTCCTGTCTATTTTCCTGCCTCACCATGGCTTTGGAGTGCCAGTCCTCTCAAAGATAAGTTGAGGGACAAGTGGTGCAGAGGGGTCAAGGGTGGGAGTTGCAAAAGGGGTTTTGAAGTTAGTGTAGGGGAGAAGGCAGTCTGAGAGCAGCCACCTTTGGTCAGGTGAAGGAAGCGGGTTAACTTCTAATGCAATTCCAGCGTGGGCAGGGCAGCTCCAGCCTTCGTGTGTGGTGGTGTGTAGCTTGTGTCATATGTCTTTGTCTTAGAGCTTCCTCAGGCCTTGATGTCCTCTCAGAGCAAGTCCTGCATCTCAGGCATCATCCCTAGCAGACCTTTACTCATCAGAACTTTACTTAGTCAGCAGCATCTTTTTCTTGTGTGACAAGTTTGAAGTGTAGATAGGTCTTTCATCTGGGAAGTTTCCTGATGATCACCTTCTGAAACATCATCGCCAGCTGCATCAGCATCATCTTTGGTCGTGGATTTTCCCAGAGTAGGACTTTTGTTCCTGGCATCCTTGCGACCTCAGGTCTTGAAGGCTGGGTTCTTTGGCATCCCTTGATTCAGCCCCTTGTTTTGGAGTTGCATTGCTGTAGGTCTTCTTGCCCAACAGTCTTGGATGCCAGAGATATTCTTCTTGCTTGGTGTTCTCTCGACATCGAGTCTTGATGCCAGTGTGATTTGAGGGGGTGAGTCTCAAGTGGGATTGTGTCTGTCTTTGGGGTCTTAGAGCTTCCTCAGGCCTTTGTCTTGTTTGTCGTTATGGAGTGAAGTGGTCATATTTAACATGATTTACAGTGTCTAGACCAAATTTAGTCATCATCATCATAGTGCCAGCTGGATGCTTCTCTTCTTGCATATTGTAGATGTCTTGATGGGCATCTTTTTTGTGTTCTTCATGACTGCATTAGCATGTCTGATCATGAATTTTTGCACTCTGCAGCTTCTCTTTCCTTAGGTCTTGATGCAAGTGTTCTTGCATATCTGTCATGTCAGTTTGAACAGGAGTTCTTGTAACAGGCCCTGTGCTATGACACTCTTGATGCCACTATGGAGCCTCCTTTCCTCACCATTGCATCCTTGTAGGTTTTCTTGGCAACTTCTTGGAGCCTTGTGTAATACTTCTTTCTGAGGATTTTCTCTTACTGTTGAATCTTGTTGTTTGCAGTGGTGTGTCTCGGGTTGGTGTGTGTTTGTCTGTTCTGCCTGCAGCTGTGCTGTCCAGAGTGTGGAGTTGGGGGATGTTGAAAGAGCCATAAGGGTCTCCGATGATATTTATGTTCCTGAAGGTTTTAGGCCAGGAACATATAGTTAGGCCATAGTTTTAGGCCATACAGTCATCTTAGGTGGAACAGCCACAGTCATGCTGGGTGGGCAGTTGCTTTGATGGTGTTTAGTGAAGCCTATGGGACCCTCATGGGAAGCTCTTTTCCTGTGTAGTGCTGCAGATTGACCCTCAGAGCCATTTAAGTGTATGTGCCGGGGCTTAATGTTTCAGGGCTGTCTTTGTTTGTTATTTGCATGAGGTAGTAGTACTTGAGATCGGATTCCTAAATCAGATAGAGATATCTGGAATTGTTCAGCTGTTGCCCCAGATTTCAGTGATTTGTGTAACACTGTCTTTCAGATAGAAATGACAAAGATGTACTTTTAAGAAAAGACTGGAGCAGAGTGGGATCACAAAATTAGTCAGTGTCTAGTATTGGAGGGATTGTGCTTTTGGTTGCTATCCAATTGCATTATGTGTTAAATTTGTTTTGAAGTTGAAAGGAGTAAGCGAAGTGGGATATCTGGACTGAAGGTGACTGGGTGAGGTGCGTGACCAATGGGCCCAAAGAGCAGTTTTGGGGAAGATGAAGGTGAGCCTGGTTGTTGCAGGAATATACCAGTTACCTGATGTGCCTTTTCTCGATGAAGGATTCTGATCCCTGGATTGTTGCAAGCTAAGCTGGGAGACCAGGAACAACTGCCCTACAGTGTGAATATTGATATGAGCTGGGGAGATAGGGTCCAAAACAGAAATGCTTCTCATTCAAAGTTGTTGCATTTTGGAAACTCCCCATCAGAGCAGATCCCAAAAGAGTCTGTGGAAGTTGCCAGCAACAAGACTCTTACCTCCTTGAAAAAAAGGAGAAAGTCATTCTCAAGATGGAAGCACAGCACATCTTTCTCAAGTTCATGGTGTTTCTGGTTTTGCAGTTTCTGATTGCAGCAGTTGAGATGAAGAAAATGAATTCCTCTGCCCGTTTTGGTACATCCAGAAGTATTAACAAATCAAAGTCCTTTTTGGTAACCTCATATACTGCAGCACTGTTTGGCTTTGTTGATTTGTTGATTTGTTTGGCTCCTGTAGTTTTACCCTCCCTTTTCTCCATCCTTCAGAAATTAGAGCCAAACATTTATCTCACTGATTTTTGTGTCATAAATGTAACAAAAACAGTTGTATAAAGTACAAACTGCTGTCCTGGTTTGGGCCAGGATAAAGGTAATTTTCTGTCTTGTACTTTTGCTTTCAGCTAAGTCTCTTGTAAGTAGCTGCACTTCCTGAAATTAACAGCAACTTTCTCAGACAGTGTCTGCTCCTAGGATTGATAACGCTCCATGTTTATAGTTACTGCTAGAGACTGGTATGCAGAACCAAGGACACTGCTCAGTTCTGAGGAACATTTTCTTCTCTGGAAGGAGAGGAGTGAAGAGGTCACAACTGCAGCCCTCCTTTGGGCAGGAACAGACAAGATAGATGGCCACAATTGACTAAACAGGGTATTCCATCCCATATACATCATATTAGGTATAAATTTGAGGGATCATGAGGGTCAAACCCCTTCCTGCTTCCCCTTCTTTGCCTGTCCCTGTTTGCTTCAGCATCCGGGGAGAATTCTGTACATCTGCATGTGGTTCTGATCTGCGCCAGCCCATATCTGTGTGTTCCTGCCCCCAGCTCCCAACTGCTGCTGACTCCAGGATTCCAGCCTGGACTTTCCCAGGGCTGCCCTGCAGCCTCGGTGGTGACGTGAGAGTTATTGGGGAAAGGGGGGAAGAATGTGGTATCAATTTTCCTGTGTATTTGTATAGATTTAGTAATTTTTCCTTTTTATCATTACTGTTTCATTACAGCTCTGTAATTCAGTTTCCAACCCATAAGTCTCTCTCCCTTATTCTCTCTCCTTTCTTTATCAGGGAGGAAAGATGGATTAATAGAGAATCTGTTACTCAGTTTAATTATTGGGCTGGTGTTAAACTGTGACAACTGCATTGTATAGACTGTAACGGCCCCATAATACCTTATAGCTCATATTACCTAGTTTAATTATTTGTTCTAAAATCTTCGAACAGAGAGACAGCTGGATGCTGCAGGTATCTTTTGCTTATGTTTCGATGGAGGGCTCTGAAGTACTTTGTTTCTGTCTCTCTCTAAATGGGGCCTTTCCCTGGTGGCTTGGTAGCATCTCCTTTGGGCAGCTCTCCCTCCCAGTTGTGTAACACATTTTTGGTCAAATTGTCCCTGTGTTGGAGATGAAAAATGTAATGGTATCAGTTAACAACTGTACAAATTACATGAATGCAAAAAGGAAGTGAAATATTTGCCTATATATTTAAATAGGATATGTGTAAATATGTGCACACCTCATGAGCAGATGCTGAATTTATTTTTTCACTTTCAGGAGTCATTTTTTCCTTTCAGCTTTGCTGTCTAAGCAGGATGTAGGGCTGCTAGTGCTGCGTTGTGGGTGTCTCTTCTGATACAAGTAGAGGCAGCCATACAGGGTTCTCTACCCCAGCAGAGGAGTAAGAAAGGATTGAAGCTTTTTCTGCCCCCAGCAAGTGTTGCTTTGTTACAAATGCAATGAAAAATCTTGCCTATTAGTCTTTATAATGTATTAGTCTTTATACATGTGTTTTAAGCACTGGAGTTACATCAGGTACAGGTAAAGGGCTGTGAAGGCTGTCAGACTGCCTGGGGTAGAGGTGATGGGGAATCTGGAGCCAGGAGGGACTGGGAACATTTGCTCCAGGGAGTCTGTGTGAGTGTATCAAAGCTGATATATGGGTCTAAGCTGATACATGTGTAAATGGGTATGTAAACAATTGCTGGCTTCCTGAGAGACACCAGTCCTCCAGCAACTGGAAACGGCCAAACGCACTATTTTGGAGCTTTAGCAACCAGATGTCCCCCATTACTCAGCTGAATTTTTGTCCTCCTGTAACCACAAGCATCGGGTCAGTCAGCTGCTCACTGTTTTCTCTTTTTTCTTTTTGGCTTAATGGATAAGAGGTAATGGTGACATTCTGATTGGACATAAATACATTTTTCACCAGGAGGACAGTAAAGTATTGGAATGGTTTCTCAGGAAAGGGGTCGATTTTCCCATTGTAGAAAGTGGTAAGACATAGAATCCATCGTATTACCTAGAAGGGCTGCATCACATGCTCTTTGAGGGTTCCTTCCAAAACGACTGATTAAATGAAGCTGTGAAGTAAGAAAATAGGGACGCTTTGGCAAAGATGAGGGGAGTCTCTGCTCTTCGAGAGGGTGTGTTTCTACGATCAGGGACCATTGGGGGTTACTGGGGACGAAAGGGACTCTAAAGTTTTTAAATTTTGGTTTGTCCGACCGCCGGACAGTCGTTTATAGTTTTTTGATTAAAAAAATGGCGGACTTCCAGAGTCCTCATGTCTAGTTTTTTTGCTAAAAAGACGGCAGACTTCCGGTAACAAAATGGCCGAGTTCCGGAGACTCATTTGTAGTTTTCCGCTAAAAAGACGGCCGACTTCCGGTAACAAAATGGCCGAGTTCCGGAGACTCATTTGTAGTTTTCCGCTAAAAAGATGGCCGACTTCCGGTAACAAAATGGCCGACTTCCGGAGACTCATTTGTAGTTTTTCGCTAAAAAGATGGCCGACTTCCGGTAACAAAATGGCCGAGTTCCGGAGACTCATTTGTAGTTTTCCGCTAAAAAGATGGCCGACTTCCGGTAACAAAATGGCCGACTTCCGGAGACTCATTTGTAGTTTTTCGCTCAAAAGATGCCCGACTGCCGGTCAATGTTTTTGTATCTTCTTATATTCAGTGCGTGGCAGTGTGTATTGGGGTGTTCAATTCTTAGCAGTCATCGGATTGTTTCGTTTTTGGAGACAGCGCATCTGACACATAGGACCAATCGTGACCCTGTTATGTGAGGTAACAAGGGAAAAGTGTGAGTTTGCAGAAGTGAACAGCAGGCTGATTTGGAATTAACAGAAGAGGCTTAACAAAAGGTTTTGGATTTACGATCCTCACAAATAAGGAGAAGAGGTCTCAAACATATCTGTAAATGGGTTACACAGAACTTGGAGCCCAGGGGAGAAAATTACCAGAAGCAGAAAACAACTACACTTTGAGAGTTATTAGCACGTTTTTGGGCTGCGCTAGAACTAGAACAACTCACAGTAGGACATAAAGCGGCTCTGTCTGCCATAATTCCTATCATGCAATGGGTCGAGTATATTCAAGATAGAGCCAAAGTGGGAGGCTATGGTGTGGCTGCCTTCCACTAGCAGCTAGCCACTGTCCCCCATGAATAATCAAGAACTAAACACTGATTTTGGAGTAAAAAATAAATCTTTAATGAGGTTTGGAAAAACCTTGGATCTATTAACTCATCCTGAGACAGAGCACATTTGGTTTACTGGGAGATCAGCTAAATATGTAGGAGGAAAATGGCTTGTGAAAACAGTAGCTTACCCTCCCCATTCTGAGAAATTTTTTTGAAACCATGAGAGGGTGCAAAAGCAGCCAATATGCTGAATTGTCCGGGCAGATATTTTAGGTAACCACCAGTAAGATGTCTAGGGGAGATAGTTTAGGCAGCCCTACAACCTGCAACTTCGGCCCCAGCCAGGCCCCGGTTTCGGTCGTTAGGGGGCGTAAGACCAGATGTTTTCACGTTAAGAACAGCGCAAGTCCTTTGGACTAGCAGCAACGGGATACTAGAAAAACTGGACCCTTTCTGGCGTCCTCACCTACAAGAGGACGCACCGTGTAGGATTTCCCAACTGCTGGGAAGGTTTCTCCGTGTGCTCATAACAACCAGGGCTCCCCAGCAACCGCAGATCCAGGCAAAGTCGAATCATTACGGCAATCGGCGACACGTCTTTCTTACTCTCTATCGCTGCATGTGTATAGTAACAATTAGATGAGTTGCTGTGTTTTGCTTTGACTTTGCTATCGCACTTCAGTTTTGTTGTTTGTTTCTGCACTTGTTCTCTTATAATTTAATACATCAGTAAATATAAACTAACTTCTTTATTTGGGTGCCTGTGTCTTTTGCGCTGACCCTGCCCATCTGGCAAAGTATCATATTAAGTAGCAGACCTATATAGACCTCAGGACACTCTCAACTGTCCTTGAAATCTAGTGAAACCGATGCCACGTGAAACACTAAGGGCAGACTAATAGAAAAGCAGCGCAGCAAGCCCCTCCCCCCTTGAGAGCCAGACAAGTCCACAGGACATGGAGACGGCAAAATGAAAGCTGAATTTCAGGAACTAGAGTTCCATATGGAGACCAGGAAGCAAACGGATCAATCTGTTTGGAGATGGCGGCAAACCATCAGAACTTCAGGTGCAGATGGAACAACCAGTGAAATCAAAGGCACATGCAGAAGAGACAAGAGACCAATCACCCTGGGGTAAGATGCATTTTAAAGACACCCTTTATTCAATGGGGGATCATGCAGATCATGCGGACAGGTGGTGAGGTATTAAAAGGCAGAGATAAAATACACCAACTCTGGGGCAGAGTTGGAGAGTATGAACTCCACTTTACTGCCAGGGGCAAAGACCACATCCAGTCACACCCAGGGTCCTCTCCGAGGAATCATTCAGAAAGAGATGGGGATCCAGTCTCCCCCTCAAGACTCTGCCAGAGGGTCTTCCCGGACTCTTCTTCAACGTTATTGCCCATCAGAGCCCTCTCATTCAGGGCACCGCTCCTTACGAGACCATCCTCACGCCGCCCCACACCCTTCGATCTCTGTGGTGCTCTTTTTAGCTCTCTTACTGAGACAGAATCTTTCTTCAGGCTCTCTTTGCACCCCAGAACCCTTCCTTGTTGTGATCTTAAACATCTGTTAAGTCACTCAGCCCCCAAAGACATCTGTACATCAACTGAACACATAGAGTTTTTCCTCGTGTCCCAGAGCTGCCTTTTACCTCTCTCACAGCACCCTTCTCTCACCACCACACCTCCGGAGGCCAACCTCACACCCCCTGTCGGCGTCCCACAGCCACCTTCCGGCTCCGTTGCGCATTCTACTCCTTTTTCGCTCCACGAGAAGCTCTTCTGACGCCGTCTGTCATTCAGTTCCCAACATCCCAGGGACACCTGTACTCTATTAAAATCCCCTCCAGACTGCTGCTTGTGCCCCTCAGCTTTCTTCAGTGTCTTCGATCCAAAAATGCCCCCTCTAACAGAACGCTGCCTTCCAGATTGCCTTTAGTACACTTTTAGCTTTGTTGCAGAGCTCTCACCCCTCTGAGTCTTTCAGGAGACTTTGTGAGTCCATATCTGTGACCCACCCCACTTGTTCTTTCCTCTCTTTCTTTTTTTTTTTTTTTTTTTTTTTTTTTTTTAAATGAAGTTGTTGAAGAGGAACCTTAAAACTGCAGGAACATGCTAGTCAGACAACGTGGTTTTGTTGCTGGGCATAAATTTAGACCCTCAGCCCTCTGAAAGCTAAGTACAGGAACTTGGTTGCAGAGGGGCTGAAGCTTGGAGTTGCAGGAGGGATTTTGAAGATGGCATCTGGGAGAGGGCTGTCTACAATCAGCCCCCTTTGAGTGGGTGAATATAGCATGTTAGTTTCCAGCACAATGCTAGGGTGGGCAGGGCAGCTCCAGCCTTGGTGTGTGGGGTTGTGTTTTTTGTGTTGTCTGTCTTTGTCTTAGAGCTTCCTCCGGTCTTGATGGTCTTGATAGTTTGCTGCTTGATAGTTTCCAGCACGATGCTAGTGTGGGCAGGGCAGCTCCAGCCTTGGTTTCTGGGGTTGTGTGTTTTGTGTTGTCTGTCTTTGTCTTAGAGCTTCCTCAGGCCTTGATGGTCTTCTGTGTGTCCTCACAGAACAAGTCTTGCATCTTGGGCATCATCCCTGCAAAGCCTTTCCTGATCATCATGGTGCTGATCAGCAGCATCTTCTGCATGACAAGTCAAAATTGCAGATCGATCTCTTGACTTGGAAGTTTCTTGATGGTTGTCTTCTGCAATGTCATTCTCAATTGCATTGTCATCTGATCTCTGTCCATCCAGTTTCCCTGAGGGGGACTCATTCCCCACATCCTTGCATCCTCAGGTCTTGAAGGCGGCATCTCGGGCGTCCGTCGCTTCGTTCCCTCGCTTTGCAGACGCATCGCCGTAGGTCTTATTGCCCAAGTCTTGTATTTCAGCGTCCCACATCTTGCTGCAAGTTTTATCTTGAGGTCAAGTCTTGTGACTCACATGGCTGTGTCTCGGGTCAGTCTGTGCATGTGAGTGTTTGGCTTGGAGCTGCCCTGCCTGCTGTGTAGGATGAGGGGCCACGGGAAGCACCACAACCTGACCAACTCGGTGTTGAGTGGCGGTCTGGTAACTTGAGTAATTCTGTTTTTCAGATCCTACAAGTAAAGGATGAGCAAGAAATGGATGGAGGAGGAGACAAGGGAACCAGCTTAAGGTTAGTCAGGGTGTGCAGTTGGTGGGAAACTGCCTCCCTTGGCTACCTGACCACATTATGGTTTGTTGTCATTTTGAAGGCAGAAGCGACGAGTGAAGCTGGATACGGACACCGGAGGTGGCTGTGGCAAGGTGAGCAAAGGCCGGTGGGCTGGAGGAGCAGTTATTCTCAGGTGTTGTATTATTGGTTGGTCATGAGCATCCCTTGTTGTTTTGTGGTTTGTTTTTTTTTTTTCAGGTGCCCTCCTAACCTCATTGTGGCACCCCAAAGAGATGGCAGGCAGATGGGCGAGGGGCAAAGGTAATGGAGCAGGAGACGGATGTCCTAGTGGCCTGGGTGTTGTTGGAGGCAATATCTCAGCGTGTGCCTTTTGCTTTGACTTTTGCAGGTGTCACACACAGTGCCAGAGTGACAAAACCATGTCTTGAGGAACAGTTGGAGAAGGTGAGATGGCTGTGGGCAGAGTCGTTCACGTGTTTTATGTCAACTCGGTTAAATGTTTCCTCATTTTTTGCAGGCGGTGTGTCTCCTACCTTTGAGAATGGATGACCATTGAAGGTGAGGTGGTAGAGAAGGTGTTCATGGAGCTCGTGATGATTGATCAGCAGAACAGTAACTCTTTTTCTTGTTCTTTTAGGTGCCCAAAGCAGTGGTGGAGATAGGATTGAACTCTGGATCAAGAAGGGGAGAAGAATGCTGTGGGACTCTTCTGAGGCCTCTTTTTTGTGGTGTAAGTGTTTGGAGATGGCTGAAGCGGTCCTAACTGGTGACATGGATTCTGATTTTTTCCTTTTTTTTTTTTTTTCCTGAATGCAGATGGTGAACAGGAACATGTGTACTGAAGGAACATGCCTGTCAGATGGAGTGGTATTTGCTGCTGGACATAGATTCAGAACCCCAGCTCTCGGAAAGATAAGTCGAGGGACTGAATTGTTGAGGGGTTGAGGTTGGGAGTTGCCGGAGGGATTTTGAAGTTGCTTTCTGGGAGGGGGCTGTCTGGGAGTAGCCCCCTTTGCGTGGCTAAGCTGAGCAAGTTAGTTTCCCGCTCGATGCTAGTGTAGGCAGGGCAGCTCCAGCCTTGGTGTCTGGGGTTGTGTGTTTTGTGTTGTCTGTCTTTGTCTCAGAGCTTCCTCAGGCCTTGACGGTCTTCTGTGTGACCTCACAGAGCAAGTCTCGCATCTTGGGCATCGTCCCTGGAAAGCATTTCCTGGTCAGCACGGTGCTGATCAGCAGCATCTTTTTCTTGTGTGACAAATGTAAACCATAGATCGGTCTTTCATCTTGGAAGCTTCTTGATGGTCATCTTCTGAAACATCATTGCCACCTGCATCAGCATCTCTGGTCGTAGATTTTCCCAGAGTGGGAATCGATCCCCACATCCTTGTGTCCTCAGGTCTTGAAGACCATGTTTTTTGGCATCCATCCCTTCATTTCCTAGCTTCGCAGTCACATTGCTGTAGGTCTTCTTGCCAAGCAGTCTTGGATGCCGGAGAGATGCTTTTTGCTTGGTGGTCTCTTGACATAGTCTCATGGTTTGCAGGGTTGTGTCTTGAGTTTGTTTGAGTGTTTGGTTTGGAGCTGCCCTGCCTGGAGTTGTAGGGTCAGGGTTTGTTGGAAGAGCCCTAAGGGAATATTCCAGCTGTTGAGCAGCATTTCAGTGACTTGCATAATACTGTTTTTCAGATGCTGTGTGACAAAGACGAGCAGGAAAAGGCTGGAGGAGGAGAGAAAGATGCCACCTGAAGGTTAGTCAGTGTTTGGTGTTGGGGGGGAGGTGCTTTCAATATTTATTAGAATCCCTGAGATTAGTTTGATTTATTTCTTACAGATGCAGAAGTCCAGGACATGGAACAAAAAGCAAAGCAGGTGGGTAGCTGAATGTCATAGCAAGGCTTGGTGAAGTCTGTCACAGGGCAGGTGGATGTAGTTGCTCTGAGTATCATTAATGGATTTCTTTTTTTTTTTTTTTTTTTTTTTAGGCTGCAAAGCTGTGTAGAGCAGGCAGTTCATCTCAATGGGACATGACCTTTGGAAGGTGAGCACTGTGAAATTGCCTGCTGGAAGTGTTAAATGTTATGAGTAGTATTGAAGTAAAAAACATTACCTGTGTATTTTTTCAGGTGGTGCCTCGGTATCCAGTTCAGACTAACATGCCTGAGGGGCATCTGGCAAAGGATTAAGGTAAAGGAGATTGGGCAATTCTCTGGGAGGGTTTTGTTAGAAGCAGCAGTATATTACAAATTGCCTTGTTCTTTTCAGGTGCCCTGTAGAGCCATTGAGGTGTCAGGAAGTACACCCATCAACTGCTTAAGAAGGTGAGATGCTAGTAAGCTCTTTCAGTAAGATCAAAGTCCTTGACCACTCGCTAAAGCATTTGCCTTTTTTTTTTTTGCAGATGCTGTCCTGGCCATTGTTGGACTTGGCTGAGCATTTGAGGTGAGGTGAGGTGGAGTGGTGGGAATGACGAGGATCGTTTTACAGAGCAGAACAGTAATTTTGTCTCTTGGTCTTCTAGGTGACAGAAGCACGGCGTCTCCGATGAGCGTGTTGTCTGAGGAGGGCGTGCTGTGGGACAGTCGGTGCCGGTAGACAGGACGCCCTAGGATTCTGCACGGTTTATGGAGAACCGTCTTCGGGGAGACCATCCGAACCTGCGCCTTTTTGTCTAGCAAACTGTGTTTCCACGGCAGCGCTATGTTGTATTTCATCTGTGCCTCCTTCAGGGTTTCAGTCTCAAAGCCCATCAGGTAACAAATGTGTTGTTCTGGTGTTTGGTTTTGTAGGGCTCTGTATCTGCTGTTTGGCAGTATACTGACTTTGTACTGTAGGTCTCCAGATATACATTGTATGCGTGATTTAGTTCTCAGTGCCTTGCAAAGTTTTGTAATTGAATTGCCATGGCTTTGTGGCCACGTGCCACAAAGGTGCTAGGTTCTGTGTCTTCAGTCCCTCCTTGTATTTCTGTATTAGAACATTTACTGCATTGTACAGTGTGGCTCATGTTGGTGTCGCGCCGTACTTGACCTGGTGTCGCGCCGTACTTGACCTGGTGTCTGAGTTGTTACTCTATTTTTTTACTCAAGTGCACCAAAATAGGCTGCATTACTGTCTGTGGTTCCATTGGTGTTTTCCATGTGCGGTTTTGCCGTCTGTGGGTTTTGCCGTCTGTGGGTTCTGCCGTCTGTGGGTTCTGCCGTCTGTGGGTTCTGCCGTCTGTGGGTTTTGCCGTCTGTGGGTTCTGCCATCTGTGGGTTCTGCCGTCTGTTGGTTCTGATGTCTGTGGGTTTTGCCGTCTGTGGGTTCTGCCGTCTGTGGGTTCTGCCGTCTGTGGGTTCGGCCGTCTGTGGGCTCGGCCGTCTGTGGGTTTTGGCATCTGTGGGTTCTGCTGTCTCTGGGTTCTGCCGTTTTTGGGTTCTGCCGTCTGTGGGTTTTGCCGTCTGTGGGTTCTGCCGTCTGTGGGTTCTGACGTCTGTGGATTTTGACGTCTGTGCATTTTGCCGTCTGTGGGTTTTGCCGTCTCTGGGTTTTGCAGTCTGTGGATATTGCCGTCTGTGGGTTCTGCCGTCTGTGGATTTTTCTCGTCTGTGGATTTTTCTCGTCTGTGGATTTTCTCGTCTGTGGAATTTTCCGTCTGTGGATTTTGCCGTCTGTGGATTTTTCCGTCTGTGGATTTTTCCGTTTCTGGGTTTTTCCGTCTGTGGATTTTCTCGTCTGTGGATTTTTCCGTCTGTGGATTTTTCCATCTGTGGATTTTTCCGTCCGTGGATTTTTCCGTCTGTGAGTTTTTCCGTCTGTTGATTTTTCCGTCCGTGGATTTTACCGTCTGTGGCTTTTGCTGTCTGTGGATTTTACTGTCTGTAGATTTTTCCGTCTGTGGATTTTACCGTCTGTAGATTTTGCCATCTGTGGATTTTTCCGTCTGTGTATTTTTTCCGTCTGTGGAATTTTCCGTCTGTGGATTTTTTCGTCTGTGGATTTTCTCGTCTGTGGATTTTTGCCGTCTGTGGAATTTTCCGTCTGTGGATTTTATTCGTCTGTGGATTTTATTCGTCTGTGGATTTTTTCCGTCTGTGGAATTTTCTGTCTGTGGATTTTGCCGTCTGTGGATTTTTCCGTCTGTGGATTTTTCCGTCTGTGGATTCTTTCGTCTGTGGATTTTGCCGTCTGTGGATTTTTCCGTCTGTGGATTTTCCGTGTCTGTGGATTTTCCTCGTCTGTGGATTTTTCCGTCTGTGGATTTTTTCCGTCTGTGGATTTTCCGTCTGTGGATTTTTCCGTCTGTGGATTTTGCCGTCTGTGGATTTTGCCGTCTGTGGATTTTGCCGTCTGTGGATTTTCCGTCTGTGGGTTTTGCCGTCTGTGGGTTCTGCCGTCTGTGGGTTCTGCCGTCTGTGGATTTTTACCATCTGTGGATTTTACCGTCTGTGGATTTTACCGTCTGTGGATTTTGCCGTCTGTGGATTTTGCCGTCTGTGGATTTTTCTCGTCTGTGGATTTTTCTCGTCTGTGGATTTTGCCGTCTGTGTATTTTTTCCGTCTGTGTATTTTTTCCGTCTGTGTATTTTTTCCGTCTGTGGAATTTTCCGTCTGTGGATTTTTTCGTCTGTGGATTTTGCCGTCTGTGGATTTTCCGTCTGTGGATTTTTCCGTCTGTGGATTTTTTCCGTCTGTGGATTTTGCCGTCTGTGGATTTTTCTGTTTGTGGATTTTTGTCTGTGGATTTTTCCGTCTGTGGATTTTTCCGTCTGTGGATTTTACCGTCTGTGGATTTTTTCGTCTGTGGATTTTTTCGTCTGTGGATTTTACCTCTGTGGATATTTCCATCTGTGGATTTTTCCGTCTGTGGATTTTTTCGTCTGTGGATTTTACCTCTGTGGATTTTGCCGTCTGTGGATTTTTCCGTCTGTGGATTTTTTCCGTCTGTGGGTTTTCCTCGTCTGTGGATTTTTTCATCTGTGGATTTTTTCGTCTGTGGATTTTCTTGTCTGTGGATTTTTCCGTCTGTGGATTTTCCTCGTCTGTGGATTTTTCCGTCTGCGGATTTTCTCGTCTGTGGATTTTTCTGTCTGTGGATTTTGCCGTCTGTGGATTTTTCCGTCTGTGGATTTTACCGTCTGTGGATTTTTTCCGTCTGTGGAATTTTCCGTCTGTGGATTTTTCCGTCTGTGGATTTTCTCGTCTGTGGATTTTTTCCGTCTGTGGATTTTTCCGTCTGTGGATTTTTGCCGTCTGTGGATTTTACCGTCTGTGGATTTTTGCCGTCTGTGGATTTTTGCCGTCTGTGGATTTTTCCGTCTGTGGATTTTTTCCGTCTGTGGATTTGCCGTCTGTGGATTTTTCCGTCTGTGGATTTTTTCCGTCTGTGGAATTTTCCGTCTGTGGAATTTTCGTCTGTGGATTTTGCCGTCTGTGGATTTTGCCGTCTGTGGATTTTTTCCGTCTGTGGATTTTGCCGTCTGTGGATTTGCCGTCTGTGGATTTTTTTCGTCTGTGGATTTTTCAGTCTGTGGGTTCTTCCGTCTGTGGAATTTTCCGTCTGTGGATTTTTTTCGTCTGTGGATTTTCCGTCTGTGGAATTTTCCGTCTGTGGAATTTTCCGTCTGTGGAATTTTCCGTCTGTGGAATTTTCCGTCTGTGGATTTTACCGTCCGTGGAATTTTCCGTCTGTGGATTTTCCTCGTCTGTGGATTTTTTTCGTCTGTGGATTTTTTTCATCTGTGGATTTTGCTGTCTGTGGATTTTGCCGTCTGTGGATTTTTCTGTCTGTGGATTTTTCTGTCTGTGGATTTTGCTGTCTGTGGGTTTTTCCGTCTGTGGATTTGCCGTCTGTGGGTTTTTCCGTCTGTGGATTTTTTCCATCTGTGGATTTTCTCGTCTGTGGATTTTTACCGTCTGTGGATTTTTTTCGTCTGTGGATTTGCCGTCTGTGGATTTTTCTGTCTGTGGATTTTGCCGTCTGTGGATTTTCTCGTCTGTGGATTTTTGCCGTCTGTGGATTTTTGCCGTCTGTGGATTTTTGCCGTCTGTGGAATTTTTCCGTCTGTGGATTTTTTTCGTCTGTGGACTTTACCGTCTGTGGATTTTACCGTCTGTGGATTTTTTCCGTCTGTGGATTTGCCGTCTCTGGATTTTTCCGTCTGTGGATTTTGCCGTCTGTGGAATTTTTCCGTCTGTGGATTTTTTCCATCCGTGGATTTTCTCGTCTGTGGATTTTCTCGTCTGTGGATTTTTTCCGTCTCTGGATTTTTTCCGTCTGTGGATTTTTTCCGTCTGTGGATTTTTTCCGTCTGTGGAATTTTTCTGTCTGTGGATTTTTTTCGTCTGTGGATTTTACCGTCTGTGGATTTTACCGTCTGTGGATTTTACCGTCTGTGGATTTGCCGTCTGTGGATTTTACCGTCTGTGGATTTTTTCGTCTGTGGATTTTACCGTCTGTGGATTTTGCCGTCTGCGGATTTTTCTGTCTGTGGATTTTTTCCGTCTGTGGAATTTTCCGTCTGTGGATTTTTTTCGTCTGTGGATTTTTTCCGTCTGTGGATTTTTTCGTCTGTGGATTTTCTCGTCTGTGGATTTTCTCGTCTGTGGATTTTACCGTCTGTGGATTTTCTCGTCTGTGCATTTTGCCGTCTGTGTATTTTTCCGTCTGTGGAATTTTCCGTCTGTGGATTTTCTCATCTGTGGAATTTTCTTTCTGTGGAATTTTCCGTCTGTGGATTTTACCGTCTGTGGATTTTTCCGTCTGTGGATTTTCCTCGTCTGTGGATTTTTTTCGTCTGTGGATTTTTTCCGTCTGTGGATTTTACCGTCTGTGGATTTTGCCGTCTGTGGATTTTTCTGTCTGTGGATCTTGCCGTCTGTGGATTTTGCCGTCTGTGGGTTTTTCCGTCTGTGGATTTTTTCCGTCTGTGGATTTGCCATCTGTGGATTTTTTCCGTCTGTGGATTTTCCCGTCTGTGGATTTTGCCGTCTGTGGGTTTTGCCGTCTGTGGATATTTCCGTCTGTGGATTTTTCCGTCTGTGGATTTTTCCGTCTGTGGATTTTTTCCGTCTGTGGATTTTGCCGTCTGTGGATTTTTCCGTCTGTGGATTTTTTCGGTCTGTGGATTTTTCCGTCTGTGGATTTGCCGTCTGTGGATTTTTTTCGTCTGTGGATTTTGCCGTCTGTGGATTTTGCCGTCTGTGGATTTTCTCGTCTGTTGAATTTTCTCTCTGTGTATTTTGCCGTCTGTGGATTTTTTCGTCTGTGGATTTTTTCGTCTGTGGATTTTCCGTCTGTGGATTTTTCCGTCTGTGGATTTTTTCATCTGTGGATTTTTTCGTCTGTGGATTTTGCCGTCTGTGGATTTTGCCGTCTGTGGATTTTTTCCGTCTGTGGGTTTTTCCGTCTGTGGAATTTTCCGTCTGCGGATTTTTTTCGTCTGTGGATTTTTTCCGTCTGTGGATTTTTATTCGTCTGTGGATTTTCTCGTCTGTGGATTTTACCGTCTGTGGATTTTCTCGTCTGTGGATTTTGCCGTCTGTGTATTTTTCCGTCTGTGGAATTTTCCGTCTGTGGATTTTCCTCGTCTGTGGAATTTTCTGTCTGTGGATTTTTCCGTCTGTGGATTTTACCGTCTGTGGATTTTTCCGTCTGTGGATTTTCCTCGTCTGTGGATTTTTTCCGTCTGTGGGTTTTACCGTCTGTGGATTTTTCTGTCTGTGGATTTTTCTGTCTGTGGATTTTGCCGTCTGTGGATTTTGCCGTCTGTGGATTTTTTCCGTCTGTGGATTTGCCGTCTGTGGATTTTTTCCGTCTGTGGATTTTCCCGTCTGTGGATTTTCCCGTCTGTGGATTTTGCCGTCTGTGGGTTTTGCCGTCTGTGGATATTTCCGTCTGTGGATTTTTTCCGTCTGTGGATTTTTTCGTCTGTGGATTTTTCAGTCTGTGGATTTTTGCCGTCTGTGGATTTTACCGTCTGTGGATTTTTCCTCGTCTGTGGATTTTTTTCGTCTGTGGATTTTTTCCGTCTGTGGGTTTTACTGTCTGTGGGTTTTACCGTCTGTGGATTTTGCCGTCTGTGGATTTTGCCGTCTGTGGGTTTTTCCGTCTGTGGATTTTTTCCGTCTGTGGATTTGCCATCTGTGGATTTTTTCCGTCTGTGGATTTTCCCGTCTGTGGATTTTCCCGTCTGTGGATTTTGCCGTCTGTGGGTTTTGCCGTCTGTGGATATTTCCGTCTGTGGATTTTTTCCGTCTGTGGATTTTTTCCGTCTGTGGATTTTTTCGTCTGTGGATTTTTCGGTCTGTGGATTTTTTCGGTCTGTGGATTTTGCCGTCTGTGGATTTGCCGTCTGTGGATTTTTTTCGTCTGTGGATTTTTCCGTCTGTGGATTTTGCCGTCTGTGGATTTTCTCGTCTGTGGAATTTTCCGTCTGTGGATTTTTCCGTCTGTGGATTTTCTCGTCTGTGGATTTTTTCCGTCTGTGGATTTTTCCGTCTGTGGATTTTTTCCGTCTGTGGATTTTTTCGTCTGTGGATTTTTCGGTCTGTGGATTTTTTCGTCTGTGGATTTTCCGTCTGTGGATTTTTCCGTCTGTGGATTTTTCATCTGTGGATTTTTCCGTCTGTGGATTTTGCCGTCTGTGGATTTTGCCGTCTGTGGATTTTGTCGTCTGTGGATTTTTCGGTCTGTGGAATTTTCCGTCTGCGGATTTTTTTCGTCTGTGGATTTTTTCCGTCTGTGGATTTTTTTCGTCTGTGGATTTTACCGTCTGTGGATTTTTTCCGTCTGTGGATTTTGCCGTCTGTGGATTTTGCCGTCTGTGGATTTTTTCCGTCTGTGGATTTTGCCGTCTGTGGAATTTTCTGTCTGTGGAATTTTCCGTCTGTGTATTTTACCGTCTGTGGATTTTTCCGTCTGTGGATTTTCCTCGTCTGTGGATTTTTTTCGTCTGTGGATTTTTTCCGTCTGTGGGTTTTACCGTCTGTGGATTTTGCCGTCTGTGGATTTTTCTGTCTGTGGATTTTTCCCTCTGTGGATTTTGCCGTCTGTGGGTTTTTCCGTCTGTGGATTTGCCATCTGTGGATTTTTTCCGTCTGTGGATTTTCCCGTCTGTGGATTTTACCGTCTGTGGATTTTGCCGTCTGTGGGTTTTGCCGTCTGTGGAGTTTTCCGTCTGTGGATTTTTTCGTCTGTGGATTTTTCTGTCTGTGGATTTTTCTGTCTGTGGATTTTTTCCGTCTGTGGATTTTTTCCATCTGTGGATTTTGCCGTCTGTGGATTTTGCCGTCTGTGGATTTTGCCGTCTGTGGATTTTTTCCGTCTGTGGATTTTGCCGTCTGTGGATTTTGCCGTCTGTGGATTTGCCGTCTGTGGATTTTTTTCGTCTGTGGATTTTCTCGTCTGTGGATTTTTCCGTCTCTGGATTTTCCGTCTGTGCATTTTTTCGTCTGTGGAGTTTTCCGTCTGTGGAATTTTCCGTCTGTGGAATTTTCCGTCTGTGGATTTTACCGTCTGTGGAATTTTCCGTCTGTGGATTTTCCTCGTCTGTGGATTTTTTTCGTCTCTGGATTTTTTTCGTCTGTGGATTTTGCCGTCTGTTGATTTTGCCGTCTGTGGATTTTCTCGTCTGTGCAATTTTCCATCTGTGGATTTTTGCCGTCTGTGGATTTTTGCCGTCTGTGGAATTTTTCTGTCTGTGGATTTTTTTCGTCTGTGGATTTTACCGTCTGTGGCTTTTACCGTCTGTGGATTTTTTTCGTCTGTGGATTTGCTGTCTGTGGATTTTTCTGTCTGTGGATTTTGCCGTCTGCGGATTTTCTCGTCTGTGGATTTTTTCCGTCTGTGGATTTTGCCGTCTGTGGAATTTTTCTGTCTGTGGATTTTTTCCATCTGTGGATTTTCTCGTGTGTGGATTTTACCGTCTGTGGATTTTTCCGTCTGTGGGTTTTTCCGTCTGTGGATTTTTTCCGTCTGTGGGTTTTACCGTCTGTGGATTTTTTCCGTCTGTGGGTTTTTTTCGTCTGTGGATTTTCTCGTCTGTGGATTTTACCGTCTGTGGATTTTCTCGTCTGTGGATTTTGCCGTCTGTGGATTTTGCCGTCTGTGGATTTTTTCCGTCTGTGGATTTTGCCGTCTGTGGAATTTTCTGTCTGTGGAATTTTCCGTCTGTGTATTTTACCGTCTGTGGATTTTTCCGTCTGTGGATTTTCCTCGTCTGTGGATTTTTTTCGTCTGTGGATTTTTTCCGTCTGTGGGTTTTACCGTCTGTGGATTTTGCCGTCTGTGGATTTTTCTGTCTGTGGATTTTGCCGTCTGTGGATTTTGCCGTCTGTGGGTTTTTCCGTCTGTGGATTTTTTCCGTCTGTGGATTTGCCATCTGTGGATTTTTTCCGTCTGTCGATTTTCCCGTCTGTGGATTTTCCCGTCTGTGGATTTTGCCGTCTGTGGGTTTTGCCGTCTGTGGATATTTCCATCTGTGGATTTTTCCGTCTGTGGATTTTTCCGTCTGTGGATTTTTTCCGTCTGTGGATTTTTTCCGTCTGTGGATTTTGCCGTCTGTGGATTTTTCCGTCTGTGGATTTTTTCGGTCTGTGGATTTTGCCGTCTGTGGATTTTGCCGTCTGTGGATTTGCCGTCTGTGGATTTTTTTCGTCTGTGGATTTTTCCGTCTGTGGATTTTGCCGTCTGTGGTTTTTCTCGTCTGTGGAATTTTCCGTCTGTGTATTTTGCCGTCTGTGGAATTTTCCGTCTGTGGTAGATTCGAGGTTTGTTGTCAAATGCAAAGCCGTAGGCCGATCGTTGGTGGTGCTGTGGGTGGGGTACCATGTGAGTGTTAGGGCCAGCCAAAGTTTTCAGTGGTCACTCTTTGCATGTGTTCTGCAGTCTCAGTCGTTCGGATTTTGGGGCCCTTTGAGCAATATTGGAGAATGGCTGCCGAGGGCTGGTAGATTCGAGGTTTGTGGTCAAAGGCAAAGCCGTAGGCCGATCGTTGGTGGTGCTGTGGGTGGGGTACCATGTGAGGGTTAGGGCCAGCCAAAGTTTTCAGTGGTCACTCTTTGCACGTGTTTTGCAGTCTCAGTCGTTCGGATTTTGGGGCCCTTTGAGCAATATTGGAGAATGGCTGCCGAGGGCTGGTAGATTCGAGGTTTGTGGTCAAACGCAAAGCCGTAAAAACCCACAGACGGCAAAACCCACAGACGGCAAAACCCACAGACGGCAAAAACCCACAGACGAAAAAACCCACAGACGGCAAAACCCACAGACGGCAAAACCTACAGACGGGAAAAACCCACAGACGGAAAAACCCACAGACGGCAAACCCCACAGACGGCAAAACCCACAGACGAAAAATCCCACAGACGAAAAATCCCACAGACGAAAAAATCCACAGACGAAAAAATCCACAGACGAAATAATCCACAGACGGAAAAATCCACAGACGAAAAAATCCACAGACGGAAAAATCCACAGACGAAAAACCCACAGACGGAAAAATCCACAGACGAAAAACCCACAGACGGGGTTTGCTTCACAGGGAGTGTTTATTCCCAGGAGGGCAGGGCTTCATGCAAAGGGGGTGTGTATGACGGTGGGGTTCCCATTACAGGGGGTGTGTCCACATACAGGAGGACAGGGGCTTTATATAAAAGGGGTGCGTCCCCACCAAATGGGGCGGGGTTTGCATAACACAGAGGGTGTGTCCACTCAGGAGAAGGGGACTATAAGGAAAGGAGGTGTGTCCACAGCCAAATTTGGAGGGGTTGGAAGGTGGGACTTAACACAAAAGGGGCATGTCCACAGCGAACGGGGTCAGGGTTTTTAAATCACAGAGGGTGTGTCCACTCAGGAGAGCGGGGCTATAAGGAAAAGGGGCATTTGCACAGCCAAAGTAGGAGAGGTTTTCCATCACACTGTGTGTGTTTATTCCAAGGAGGGCAGAGCTTAATGCAAAAGGTCGTGTCCACAGCCAAAGTTGGTGGGGATTGTATAAAACAGGGAGTGTTTACTCCCCTGAGGGTGGGGCTTAAGGCAAAGCGGGAGTGTCTGCACCCAAAGGGGATGGGGTTTGCATCCCTCAGAGGGTGTGTCCATTCAGGAGGGCGAGACTATAAGCCAAAGTAGGTGCGTCTGCACCAAAAGTGGGTTGGGTGTGCCCCACATGGGGGAGTGTCCATCTGAAAAGGGTGGGGCTTAACCTGAAAGGAGTGTGTCCCGACCCAAAGGGACATTTTTTCTGTCCCGCAGAACTGGAGTTAGATTTGTGGGGCTGCTGCCCCACAGCTTTCCAGGGGACCTGGCCTCACTGACCAGTGAGCATGACCCACAGCTGCCTGCCTGCCCCATAGATATAGCTGTGCCCCATAGAGTTCATCAGGTACGCTTGTTGGACCCTCCCTATGAAGTCTTATGCCTGGTGACATCACTGCACTTTTCCTAGGGCCAGGCTATGTAGTCTAGGTTTTGTACTACGCAGTGGAGTTTGAAGGATAAATCTAAGTAGAAGTATCTTTAACAAATAAAAAGTTTTAACTGTGTGTCCTTGTAGAACAGCAGAGGAGCAGGCTTGTGTGGAGTGCTGCAGGTTCCCAGGCACTCACTGACCCTGAAGAAGAAAAAAGAGCTGTTAATAACTTAAGGAATTTGCTATCTGGACGATGTTATGTCCTGAAACCCAGTACTTCTGGTGGGAACGGGTAGATAAGGTTTTTTATGTTTGTAGGAAGAGCACTTTGATGTGTAAATTGTAGATCAATCAATAGATATTGGGATAGTATGTAAGTCTTGTGAGCCACACCATCAACAATTCTGATTGTGCACAGCAATTGGAGTCTCTTCCTTCATGTCTTCAATCATGTCCTAATTAAAAAAGACTTGAAAATGTAGTGAAGGAACCCTATGGCTACAGGAACATCCCAGCCCTGTGATGTGGCTTTCCTTGTCGACCATGGCTTCAGGTGCCAACCCCCCCCGAAAAATAAGTGGAACCATGTGTGGGGAAGGGCTTGGAGGGAGGGGTGGGATGTGGGGGATCTGAGGAGTCTGGTGCTGAAGAGATTGGCAGTGGCTGTTGTGATGCTCATTTGCAGCACTGATTGTGGCTTGGTTCCCTGCTGCCTTCTTGTCATTGTGGCCCTGTCCTTCTACTCCTCCCCCTATGGCTGTGGCCTTCTTTTTTCCCAGGCCATCTTCTTTTTCTGTCTCTCTCTCTGTCTCTCTCTCTCTGCCTCTCTCTCTCATGCTTTTCTCTTGCCTTTTCTCTCTTTCTCTGGCTCTGAGCCTTCTCCCAGCTCTGCTGGGATTTTTGAGAAGCCTAAATGAACCTTTTCCTGCCTTCAGAGTGCCCTAGTGGGGGTGGGGGGCTGTGGTTGTGGGTTGTTGGCAGACCCTGGGGACTGAGCTCCCAGCTGTGGCAGGAGCAGGGGATGATGTTCTCTGAAGGGCTCCAGCTGGGGTTGGGGTAGCCCAGGTGTGGCCAGTCAGGTTGATGAGGGGGCTTTCCCAAAGGACTCTGGGGAGGGTATAGAAGCCTGCACCTCCACTCAAGGGCTCAGTCTGCTTGGCAGTTGTGGTGTGCTTGGAGCTCTTCAAGGTAAGAGGAGGAGGGCTGGGGGCTTTTGGCTGGTGCAGTGGTTGTTTCCTCCATCTTGGTATTTTTTGGTTCCCCAAGTGGTAATGCCTGCAGTGTTCAACTCTAGAATGAGAGGGAAAGGGGAACACCCAGGGGGTCTTTGGAGGAGTTCAGCGTTCTCTAAGAGGTCAGTGTTTACTGATGTGGGACTTGCTTGTGGTACTGTTGGTTGGAAATTTTTTCATGGCACCTGATGAAGAGGAACCTTGTGGCTACAGGAACATCCTAGCCCCCTGACGTGGCTTTCCTTGTTGACCATGGCTTCAGGTGCCAACCCCCCTAAAGATAAGAGGAACCAGGTGTGAGGAAGGGCTGGGCAGGGAGGGGGAAAGTTGAGAATTGCAGGAAAGGTGTTGGAAGTTAGTGTAGGGGAGAAGGCTGTCCAGGAGCAGCCCCCTTAGGTCAGGTGAAGGGACCAGGTTAGATTCCAACACGATGCAAACATGGGCAGGGCAGCTCCAGCCTTTGTGTGTTTTGGTGTGTAGTTTCTGCTGTTTCTTTGTTGTCTTAGAGCTTTCTACAGCCTTAGTGTCCTCATTGTGCTCACAGAGCAAGTCTTGCACCTTGGGCACCATCCCTAGGGTCTAAAACACCTTATCAGCACATTCAGTAATGCTTTGTCTTGCATAACAAATTCACAACATGGAACAGTCTTGTATATCGTAGCTTTCTCAAAGGTTGTCTTCTGACATGTTCTTCCTAACTCCATCAGAATCTCTAATTGTGGATTTTCTTAAACTGGGACCGGTTCCCTGTGTCCTTAGGTCTCGAATCCAGGCTTCTCATTTACCTGTCATCTAAGCTTAGAAAGTAGCTTCTTTAAAAGGCGATGTTGTTCGACACTCTTGGGGCCACAATGGAGCCTCCATGCGTCACTGTTGCATCCCTGGATGTCTTCCAGCCGAGCTGTCTTGGATCCTGGAATCATTCATCTGACTGTGAGTTTCCTCTTGAGGTCGAGTCTTGTGGTTTGCAGCGCTGTGTATTGGGTTGGCCTCAGTAGTGAGAGTTTGGCTTGGAGCTGTCCTGCCCACATTGTAGGGTCAAGGGCCCTTGGAAGAGTCTCAGAGGAATTGTCCATGTGTTGAGCAGCATTCTGTAGACCAAAGGTTGGTGGGCTGCAGGAGCAGTTATTTCTCAGATGTTGTATTGCTGTGGAAGGCATTCGCATCCCCTGCTTTTTGTGCTTTTTGGGAGCCCTCCAAACCTCATTTTGGCACCCCACAAGGCTGGCAGGCAGACGGGCGAGGGGCCAAGGTAAAGGAGCAAGCGGGAGGTGAATATCACAGTGGGCTGCCTGTTGTTTTAGGCATTATCTCGGCATGTGCTTTTCCTTTGACTTTTGCAGGTGCCACACAAAGCCACGGGTTGAGGAGCGGCCAGAGAAGGTGAGACGGTTGCGGGCCGGCTCATCCAGAGATTTTACTTCAACGCGGGTAAGCGTTTCCCTTTGTTTTTGCAGGAGCTGTGTGTGCCACCTTTGGAGCCAGAAGAGCGCTGGAGGTGAGACGGGATGGTAACGAGGAGGCTCGATCTCACAAGCAGAACAGGGCAAGTCGGGGGTTATGAGGAGCTTGTGGAAGAGGTTGGTATTTAGCTGATATCCTATTTCTGCTGGCATTGCTGTTTGTTATTGCAGATGGTGAAGAGGAACTTTGTGGTTTTGGGAAGATTCCAGTCAGCCGATGTGGGTTACTTTTCTGTCCAATGCTTCAGAGCCCCAGCCGTTTGAAAGGTAAGAGAAAGGGAGGATGGTTGGGGAGGGTCTGTGTAGAGGGGTCAAGGTTAGGAATCGCTGGCTCGGGTTTTAAAGGTACTGTAGGGGAGCGAGCTGTTCAGAAGCGGTGCCCTTTGGGTGGCTGATGGGAGCCTGTCCCTCCCTGGCATGATGCTAGCAAGTTGCAGGAATTGAATGAGCATTGGAGGTGAGGTGGTAGTGCAGGGCTTGTGGAGCTAGTGTCTTCTCTCAAGCAGAACAATAGTTTTGTGCCTTTTAGTTGCCCTGAATGACGAACCCTAACCCAAACCTGGAAAGCGTGGGTGAGTGGGACCCCGGAGGGCTCTTCTGAGAAGCTGGGCCATTTGGAAGAGAACGGGGCTGGCTGATGTTGGACTTACTGCCGAATATTCTGGTAGGTGTTTTGGTGTTGTGGTTATGTGTGTGTGTGTGGGTTTTTTGGTTCATTTTTTTGGTATTGTGGTGTAATTGTTTTTATTAATTTATTTTTTTTTTTTAAATGCAGGTGGTGAAGGGGAACCTAGCAAGTTGAGGATTATCCTGAGCCGCTCCTATTTTTTTTTTCTGGGCTAACTATGGCTTTGGAATGCCAGTTCTCTGAAAGATAAGTTGAGGGCCCGGGGAGGGGGTGGGGAGGGGCTGAGCAGAGGAGTCGAGGCTGGGAATTGCAGGTAGTGTTTTGAAGTTAGTGTAGGGGAGAGGATTGTCTGGGAGCAGCAACCTTTGGGTGGGTGAAGGGAACAGGTTACTTTTCTGTACGATTCCAGCATGGGCAGGGCAGCTCCAGCCTCGGTGTGTGGAGTTGTGTGATTTGTGTTGTCAGTCTTTGCTGTCTTAGAGCTTCGTCAGGCCTTGATGGTCCTCTGTGTCCTCACAGAGCAAGCCCAGCATCTTGGGCATCCTCCCTGGAAAGCCTTTCCTGATCAGCACGGTGCCGATCAGCAGCGTGTTATTCCGCACGACGAGTCTAAATTGCAGATCGGTCTCTTGACTTGGAAGTTTCTTGATGATTGTCTTCTGCAATGTCATTCTCAATTGCATTGTCATCTGATCTCTGTCCATCCAGTTTCCCCGAGGGGGACTCATTCCCCGCATCCGTGCGTCCTCAGGTCTTGAAGGGGGCTTTTCGGGCATCCGTCGCTTCATTCCCTCGCTTTGCAGACGCATCGCTGTAGGTCTTATTGCCCACAAGTCTTGGATTCCAGAGTCCCTCTTCTTGCTGCGAGTTTTATCTTGAGCTCAGGTCTTGTGACTCACATGGCTGTGTCTCATATTGGTCTGTGGGTGTGAGTGTTTGGCTTGGAGCTGCCCTGCCTGCTGTGTAGGGTGAGGGGCTACGGGAAGCGCCACAACCTGACTGACTTGGTGCTGAGCAGCTTTCCAGTGATTTGCTAATCCTGTTTTTCAGGTCCCAAGTGTCAATGACTAGCAAGAATCCGATGGAGGAGGAGAGGAGGCGGCCACCCAAAGGTTGGTTAGGGCGTGGAGTTGGTGGAAAGGTGCCCCCCTTGGCCACCTGACCACGTTATGGTTTGTTGTCATTTTGAAGGCGGAAGCGGCGAGCGAAGCGAGATACGGGTACCGGAGGTGGCTGTGGCAAGGTGAGCAAAGGCCGGTGGGCTGGAGGAGCAGTTATTCTCAGGTGTTGTATTATTGGTTGGTCATGAACATCCCTTGTTGTTTGTGTTTTTTTTCAGGTGCGCTGCTAACCTTGTTTTGGCACCCCAAAGAGATGGCAGGCAGATGGGTGAGAGGCCGAGGTAAAGAAGCAGGAGATGGACGTCACAGTGGCCTGGGTGTTGTTGGGGTCAATATCTCAGCGTGTGCCTTTTGCTTGGACTTTTGCAGGTGTCACACACAGTGCTGGAGTAACAAAACCATGTCTTGAGGAGCAGTTGGAGAAGGCGAGATGGCTGTGGGCTGGGTCAGTCACGTGTTAACGTCACCTCTGTTAAAGGTTTCCCTTACGTTTCAGGTGCTGTGCGTGCCACCTTTGGAACCGGATCAGCACTGAAGGTGAGCTGGGGTGGTAGAGAGTGGGTTCGTGGAGCTGGTGGCTACTGATCAGCAGAACAGTAACTCTTCCTCTTGGTCTTCTAGGTGTCCAAAGCAGTGGACGTTCAACCGGTTTGACACAGCATTCAAGTCTGGATCACGGAGGTGAGTGGAACTGGGTGGGGCTCTTTTGAGGTGGTGGGTGTAGTATAAGTGGTTGTTGATGGCTGAAGTGCACCTTATTGGTGACACTGTTTCTGATTTTCCTTTTTTTCTGGTTGCAGGTGATGAAGAGGAACATGCCTGTCAGACAGCGTGGTGTTTTGCTGGACATAGATCCAAAACCACCATCCCTCAGGAAGATAAGTTGAGGGACTGAACTGAAGTGCTGAGGTTGGGAGTTGTTGCAGAAGGGATGTTGAAGTTTTCTGAGCAAAGGCTGGTGTGGGCTGCCTGTTGATTGGGGCAATATCTCAGCATGTGGCTTTTGCTTTGACTTTTGCAGGTGCCACCCACTGCCTTGGAGGTACAAAGCCACGTGGAGAGGAGCAGTTGGGGCAGGCGAGATGGTTGTGGGCCAGGTCAGCCAGGTGTTTAATATCAATTCAGTTAAGTGTTTCTCTTTGTTTTGCCAGGGTTTTTTTGGTGTGGGGTTGGTTGTTTTTGTTGGGTTTTTTTGTGTGTTTCATTTGTTTTATTTTGTTTTGTTTGTTTTTTGTCACCTTTGGAGCTGAGTGTTGGAGGTAAGCTGGGGTGGTAATTTAGGAGGTTCATGTATGTAGTGACTTCATTCAAGCCGAACAGTGGTTTTGTGTATTTTAGGTGCCCTTCATTGAGTCCTGCAGTGCCTAATTCTGTGATGAGCAGGTGGGTGAGACCTCACAGGACTCTTGAGAAGCTGGGTCTTCTCTAAGAGGTTGGTGCTGGCTCATGTTGGAATTTCTGGTGAAAATTATTATGTGTGGTGATGTGTTTTTTTTTGTTTGGTTGTTTTTTTCTTTTTCAGCAGATGATGAACGGGAAATGTGTGGCTGCAGGAATATCCCTGTGGATGGTTTTGTCTTTCTGTGATGACCATGGCTTTGGACCCCTACCACCAAAGATAAGTGGAGGGACTGGGGATGGGCAGAAGGGACAAAGCTGGGAACGGCAGGGAGTGGTTTTGAAGTGAGAATCGGGGAGAGGGTTGTCTGGGAGCAGCTTGTTTTGGTCAGGTGAAGGGGGCAGATGAGTTTACAGCATTGGTTTGGCCTGGGCAGGGCAGCTCCAGCCTTTGTGTGTGGTGGTGTGTACTTTGTGTTGTCTGTCTTGAGTGTTTTATAACTTCCTCATCCCTCAATGTCCTCTTTGTCCTCGCAGAACCAGTCCCTCATCTTGGGCATCATCCCTGGAAGGTCTTCTCTCATCAGCACAGTCCTAGTCAGCAGCATCTTTTTCTTTCATGACAAGTTAAACACGTGGATTATTCTTGCATCTGGGAAGTTTCTTGATGGTGGTATTCTGAAACACTTTTCCATATTAATCAGCATCTCTGGTCATGGATTTTCGCAGAGGAGCACTTGTTCTCTACATCCTTAGGTCTTGAAGCCCGGCTTGGTGGGCATCTGTTGCTTCAGCCCCTCGCTTCACAGCTGCATCGCAGTAGGTCATCTTGCCCAACAGTCTTGGATCCCAGAGATATTCTTCTTCCTCGGTGTTCTCTTGAGACCAAGTCTCATGATTTTCAGGGCTGTGTTTTGTAGTGGTCTGAGTGTTTGGCTTGGAGCTGCTTTTCCCAGAGTTACAGGTTTGGGGTTTTTTGGAAGAGCCCTAAAGGACTAGTCCAGCACTGTTGGGCAGTGTTCTAGTGCCTTGTGTATCACCATTTTTCAGATCCCATGTGACAAGGATGTACATGACAGAGCAGGAGGAGAGAAGAGCACCATCCAAAGGTTAGTTGGTGTTGGAGTGAAGGTCCCTCTCCTGGCTACCTGACCCCATTATGGTTTGTTTGTCCTTTTGAAGGTGAGAGCAGCCAAGGAAGCAGAATATCTGTTCCGGAGGTGGCTCTGGCAAGGTGAGCAAAGGCTGGCGTGCTGGAGGAGCAGTTATTTCTCAGGTGTTTTATTTTCGTTGAAGGCATTGGCATCCCCTGTTTTTTGTGTTTTCCAGGTGTCCTCCAAACCTACTTTTGGCACCCCACAAGAGTGGCAGGCGGATGGGTGAGAGGCTGAGGTAAAGGGGCAGGAGGTGGACATCACAGTGGGCTGCCTGTTGTTGGAGGCACTACCTCAGCACGTGCCTTTTGCTTTGGCTTTTGCAGGTGCCACAACCATCCTCGGAGGGACAAAGACACACATTTAGGAGCGGTTGGAGAGGGTGAGATGGTGGTGGGGTGGGTCAGCCATATATTTTACATCAAGTCACTTAAACGTTTCCTTTTGTTTTTGCAGGCACTGTGTGTGCCACCTTTGGAACCGGATGAGCATCGAAGTTGAGTTGAGTTGGTAGTGAGGGGGTTCATGGGGCTGGTGACTTCTGATCAGCAGAACAGGAACTCTTTCTCTTGGTGTTTCAGGTGCCTCAAGCAATCGTGGTGATAGCGTTCAACTCTGGAACGAGAAGGTGCGTGGTATACCATGGGGCTCCCTTGAGGAGGTGAGTGCAGCAGAAGTAGCGTGCATTGGCTTAGGTGGGACTTGTGCCAGCGCTGTGGGTGACCTGTGGGTTGTGTTTTTTCCTTTTCTACATATAGGGGATGAAGAGGAACCGTGCGACTGGAAGCGTATCTCAGTTAAACAATGTGGTTTTCATTACTGACCGTGGCTTTGTGTTGCTCTCGCTCTTGAAGATAAGTTGAGGGCCCAGGGGTGGGTGGGGAGGGGCTGAGCAGAGGAGTCGAGGTTGGGAATTGCAGGTGGTGTTTTGAAGTTAGTGTAGGGGAGAGGGTTGTCTGGGAGCAGCCCCCTTTGGGTGGGTGAAGGGAACAGGTTACTTTTCAGCATGATTCCAGCATGGGCAGGGCAGCTCCAGCCTTGGTGTGTGGGGCTGTGTGTTTTATGTTGCCAGTCTTGGTTGTCTTAGAGCTTCGTCAGGCCTTGATGGTCCTCTGTGTCCTCACGGAGCGAGTCCTTCATCTTGGGCATCCTCCCTGCAAAGCCTTTCCTGATCAGCACGGTGCCGATCAGCAGCGTGTTATTCCGCACGACGAGTCTAAATTGCAGATCGGTCTCTTGACTTGGGATTTCTTGATTGTCATCTTCTGAAACATCATTGCCAAGTGCATCAGCATCTGGACTCATTCCCCGCATCCTTGCGTCCTCAGGTCTTGAAGGCGGCTCCTCGGGCATCCGTCGCTTCGTTCCCTCGCTTTGCAGACGCATCGCTGTAGGTCTTATTGCCCAAAAGTCTTGGATTCCAGAGTCCCTCTTCTTGCTGCGAGTTTTATCTTGAGGTCAAGTCTTGTGACTCACGTGGCTATGTCTTTGTTCAGTCTGTGCCTGTGAGTGTTTGGTTTGGAGCTGCCCTGCCTGCTGTGTAGGATCAGGGGCCATGGGAAGTGCCATTAACTGACCGACTCGGTGCTGAGCAGCTTCCCAGTGATTTGCATAATCCTGTTTTTCAGATCCCACGTGTCAATGGCCATCAAGAAACAGATGGAGGAGGAGAGGAGGCCGCCATCCGATGGTTGGTCAGGGTGTGCAGTCGGTGGGAAGGTGCCTCCTTTGGCTGCTTTACCGCATTATGGTTTGTTGTCATTTTGAAGGCGGAAGCGGCGAGCGAAGCGGGATACGGGTACCGGAGGTGGCTGTGGCAAGGTGAGCAAAGGCTGGTGGGCTGGAGGAGCAGTTATTCTCAGGGGTTGTTTTATTGGTTGGTCACGAACATCCCTTGTTGTTTGTGTTTTTTTTCAGGTGCACTCCTAACCTCGTTTTGGCACCCCAAAGAGATGGCAGGCAGATGGGTGAGAGGCCGAGGTAAAGGAGCAGGAGATGGACGTCGCGGTGGCCTGGGTGGTGTTTGGGGCAATATCTCGGCGTGTGCCTTTTGCCTTGACTTTTGCAGGTGTCACACACAGTGCCGGAGTGACAAAGCCACGTCTTGAGGAACAGTTGGAGAAGGTGAGATGGCTGTGGGCTGGGTCAGCCATGTATTAACATCAACTCTGTTAAAGGTTTCCCTTACGTTTCAGGTGCTGTGCGTGCCACCTTTGGAACCAGGTGAGCATTGAAGGTGAGCTGGGGTGGTAGAGAGTGGGTTCGTGGAGCTGGTGGCTACTGATCAGCAGAACAGTAACTCTTTCTCTTGGTCTTTTAGGTGCCCAAAGCAGTGGTGGACACAGCATTCGACTCTGGATCGAGGAGGTGAGTGGAACTGGGTGGGGCCCTTTTGAGGCGGTGGGCGTAGTATAAGCGGTTGTTGATGGCTGAAGCGCACCTTATTGGTGACACCGTTTCCGATTTTCCTTTCTTTCTGATTGCAGGGAATGAAGAGGAACGTGCCCGTCAGACAGCGTGGTGTTTTGCTGGACATAGATCCAAAACCACCATCCCTCAGGAAGATAAGTTGAGGGACTGAGCTGAAGTGTTGAGGTTGGGAGTTGTTGCAGAAGGGATTTGGAAGTTTTCTGAGCAAAAGCTGGTGTGGGCTGCCTGTTGATTGGGGCAATATCTCAGCATGCGGGTTTTGCTTTGACTTTTGCAGGTGCCACACAAAGCCACGTATTGAGCGGTCGGAGAAGGTGAGATGGTTGCGGGCTGGCTCATCCAGAGATTTTACTTCAGCTCGGTTAAGGGTTTCCCTTTGTTTTTGCAGGTGCTGCGCTTGCCACCTTTGGAGCCAGAAGAGCGCTGGAGGTGAGACGGGATGGTAACGAGGAGGCTTGATCTGACAAGCAGAATAGGAATTGTGTCTCCTGGTGTTTCAGGTGCCAGAAGCGATGGTGGCCATAACGTGTGGAAGGAGAAGGTGAGCAGGGTGAGTCGGAGGTTATGAGGAGCGTGTGGAAGGGGTTGGTATTTAGCTGACGTCCTATTTCTGGTGGCACTGCCGTTTGTTATTGCAGATGACGAGGAGGAACTTTGTGGTTTTGGGAAGATCCCCATCAGCCGATGCGGGTTACTTTTCTGTCCAGTGCTTCAAAGCCCCAGATGTTTGAAAGGTAAGAGAAAGGGAGGATGGTTGGGGAGGGTCTGTGTAGAGGGGTCAAGGTTAGGAATCGCTGGCTCGGGTTTTAAAGGTACTGTAGGGGAGCGGGTTGTCCAGCAGCGGTGCCCTTTGGGTGGTTGATGGGAGCCTGTCCCTCCCTGGCATGATGCTAGCAAGTTCCAGGAACTGAATGAGCGTTGGAGGTGAGGTGGTAGTGCAGGGCTTGTGGAGCTAGTGTCTTCTCTCAAGCAGAACAATAGTTTTGTGCCTTTTAGGTGCCCTGAATGACGACGCCTACAGCATCCAACTCTGGAAAGCGTGGTCGAGTGGGACTTTGCAGGGCTCTTCTGCAAAGCCGGGACATTTGGAAGGGAATGGGGCTAGCTGACACTGGACTTATTGCTGAATATTCTGGTAGGTGTTTTGGTGTTGTGGTTATGTGTGTGGAGTTTTTTTCTTTGCTTGTTTTGGTGTGACTTTTTTTTTTTTTAATGCAGGTGGCAAAGGGGAACCTTGCAAGTTGAGGATTATCCTAGGCCGCTCCTGTCTATTTTCCTGGCTAACCACGACTTTGGAGAGCCAGTCCTCTGAAAGATAAGTTGAGGGACCAGTGGTGTAGAGGGGTCAAGGCTGGTGGGAGTTGTGTAGGGGAGAGGGCAGTCTGGGAGCAGGCTCCTTTGGTCAGATGAAGGAAGTGGGTTAATTTCTGATGCGATGCCAGTGTGGGCAGGGCAGCTCCAGCCTTGGTGTGTGGTGGCGTGTAGTTTGTGTTGTATGTGTTTGTCTTAAAGCTTCCTCAGGTCTTGATGTCCTCTCGGAGCAGGTCCCACATCTTGACCATCATCCCTGCAAGGCCTTTACTCATCAGCACAGTCCTAGTCAGCAGCAGCATCTTGTTGTGTGACAAGTTTGAAGTGTTGATAGGTCTTGATTCTGGGAAGCTTCCTGATGGTCATCTTCTGAAACATCATTGCCACCTGCATCAGCATCATCTCTGGTCATGGATTTTCCCAGAGTGGGACTTTATTCCCCACATCCTCGTGTCATCAGGTCTTGAAGCCCGGGTTCTTTGGCATCCCTTGATTCAGCCCCTCGTTTTGCAGTTGCATTGCTGTAGGTCGTCTTACCCAACAGTCTTGGATCCCAGAGATATTCTTTTTGCTTGGTGTTTTCTTGAGATCACGTCTCATGATTTGCAGGGCTGTGTCTGGAGATGGTCTGAGTGTTTGGCTTGGAGCTGCTCTTCCCAGAGTTTGCCGGAAGAGTCATAACTGAATAGTTCATCTATTGAGCAGTATTCCAGTGACTTGTGTATCACTGTTTTTCAGATCCCATGTGACAAGGATGTACATGAAAGAGCAGGAGGAGAGAAGAGCACCATCCAAAGGTTAGTCAGTGTTGGGTGTTGGAGCGAAGGTCCCTCTCCTGGCTACCTGACCCCATTATGGTTTGTTTGTCCTTTTGCAGGTGAGAGCAGCCAAGGAAGCAGAATATCTGTTCCCAAGGTGGCTCTGGCAAGGTGAGCAAAGGAACTGGAACAGAGCAAAGGTGAGCAGAACAGGAACTGTTTCTCTTGGTGTTTCAGGCACCCCAAGCAACGGTGGCGATAGCGTTCAACTCTGGAACGAGAAGGTGCACTGTATACCATGGGGCTTCTGTGAGGAGGTGAGTGCAGCAGAAGTACCGTGTGTTGGCTTAGGTGGGACTTGTGCCAGCGCTGTTTGTGATCTGTGGGTTGTGTTTTTTCCTTTTCTACGTATAGGGGATGAAGAGGAACTGTGCGACTGGAAGCGTATCTCAGTTAAACAATGTGGTTTTCATTACTGACCGTGGCTTTGTGTTGCTCTCGCTCTTGAAGATAAGTTGAGGGCCCAGGGGTGGGTGGGGAGGGGCTGAGCAGAGGAGTCGAGGTTGGGAATTGCAGGTGGTGTTTTGAAGTTAGTGTAGGGGAGAGGGTTGTCTGGGAGCAGCCCCCTTTGGGTGGGTGAAGGGAACAGGTTACTTTTCAGCATGATTCCAGCATGGGCAGGGCAGCTCCAGCCTTGGTGTGTGGGGCTGTGTGTTTTATGTTGCCAGTCTTGGTTGTCTTAGAGCTTCGTCAGGCCTTGATGGTCCTCTGTGTCCTCACGGAGCGAGTCCTTCATCTTGGGCATCCTCCCTGCAAAGCCTTTCCTGATCAGCACGGTGCCGATCAGCAGCGTGTTATTCCGCACGACGAGTCTAAATTGCAGATCGGTCTCTTGACTTGAAAGTTTCTTGAAGATTGTCTTTAGCAATGTCATTCTCAATTGCATTGTCATCTGATCTCTGTCCATCCAGTTTCCCTGAGGGGGACTCGGTCCCCGCATCCTTGCATCCCCAGGCCTTGAAGGCAGCTTCTCGGGCATCTGTCGCTTCATTCCCTCGCTTTGCAGATGGATCTCTGTAGGTCTTATTGCCCAAAAGTCTTGGATTCCAGAGTCCCTCACAGGACGAGTAATATTGAACATCATCCCCATGGTGTTGAACACATTTAGTCATATCTGGATCCTTCTTTTTTTGCATCTTGCAAATTTCTTGATAGGCATCTTTTGTAATCTTCTTTATGAACGAATGAGCATCTCTGGTCATAAATTTTCCACATTTGCAACCTTGTCTCTGCATCCTTAGGTCTTGATGCTAGTCTTCTTGTACATCTGATATGTTATTTTGAAGAGTAATTATTGTAACAGGAAGTGTTCTATGACACTTGATGTCACCATGGGGCCTCCTTGCCTCACCCTTGCATCCCTGTAGATCTTCTTGGCCAACTTCTTGGAGCCCAGAGTAATTCTTGTTGGGAGTTTTATATTAATGTTTCATCTTGTAGTTTGCAGTGGTGTGTCTTGAGTTGGTCTGTGTTTGTGTGTTTGGCCTGGGGCTGCTCTGCCCAGATTGTAGAGTTGGGGATATTGAAAAGCCATAAGGGTCTCTGGTGACGTTTGCCTTGAGTTTTTAGGCCACAATTTTACAGTGATCTTAGGTGGAGCAGCCATAGTCAGGCTGGGTGAGCAGTTGCTTTGATGGTGATGAAGGTGATGGGACCTTCATGAGAGTGCAGGAGATTGACCCTCTCAGTAGTTAACAGTTGTATGTGTATGGGTTTAAAGTTTTGGGGCTGTGTTTATTAATGGCATGAGGGTAGTAGTACACTAGATGGGTTTCCTAACTAGGATTGAGATGTCTGGAATTGTCTGTCCATTGTTCAGCATTTCAGTGACTTGTGTAACACTTTCTTTCAGATGCAAAGGACAAATATGCACTTGTAAGAAGAAACGAGGGAGCAGAATGCAGTCAGGTCAGTCAGTGTGTAGTGCTGGAGGGATTGTGCTTCTGGTAGCTACCTGATTACAGTGTGTGTTTAAGTCATTTTGAAGGTAGAAGCAGTAAGCGAAGTGGGATAGTCACTGAAGGTGACTGGGGTGAGGTGAGTGATGACTAGTGGGACCAAAGAGCAGTTATTTTTCGGGTGTGTTGTTGAAGTTAGAAGCATCAGTTGATGTTTATAGGTTCTATTGTAGTCACCGTGTGACAATAAGAAAATTGCAGAGGCTGGATATGCAAATTGCCAAGGTAAAGGAGTAAGAGATGGGGATTGTTGCAGGCAGGGTGCTGTTTGAGGCAGCATCTTGGTACATTCCTTTTGTTTTTTGCAAATATTGTAAGCAGGCTCACTGGGACAAAGCTGCTGACTATAGCAAGTAGTCCGAGGTAAGGTCAGTGTCAAAGAGCAGAGAATAATGTGGCTACTCTGTGAAGCAGTTACTTTTTTGCGTGAACTTTAGGCCGCTTTTGGGACTGGATGAGCATTTGAGGTGAGCTGGGGTAGTAGTGAGGATGAACGTGGAGCTGGTGACTCCCTTCAAGTATAACTGTCATTTTGTCTCTTGATGTAGCTTGGGTTCTACAAACAATGACAGATGCAGTATCTGGCACTGAATGGGTACAGAGCAGGTGAGGGAAAGCCCATGGTGCTAATCACAGAATTACCTCTATTAGAAAAGACCTTCAAGATCATTAGAGTCCAACCATTAACCCAACACTGACAAGAACTTAAGCCATATCCCTAAGTGCTATTTCTATATGACTTGGGGGGTGTCTTTAGGGATGATGAGTACTTCAAGGGATGGTGAAGGAGGTTGAAGCAGAAGAGGTTTGCCAACCCATAGGATTCTTTCAGATGCTTCCTGCTGGCACTCTGCTTTTTTTTTTTTTTTTTTTTTTTTTTTTTTTTTTTTTTTTTTATGAAGACGAGCCTGGTGACTGCAGATGTTACCTGATGTGCCTTTTCTTGAGGAAGGAATCTGATCCCTGGCCTGCTGCAAGCTAAGCTGGGAGACCAGGAACAACTGCCCTTCAGCATGAATATTGATAGAAGATGGGAAGAGAGAGTCCAAAACAGAAATGCCTCTCATTCAAAGATGTTGCATTTTGGAAACTCCCCATCAGAGCAGATCCCAAAAGAGTCTGCGGAAGTCACCGGCAACAAGACTCTTTCCTCCTCCTTCAAAAAAAGAGAAAGTCATTCTCAAGATGGAAGCACAGCACATCTTTCTCAAGTTGATGGTGTTTCTGGCTTTGTGGGTCACAATTGCAGCAGTTGAGATGATGAAAATGCATTCCTCTGCACATTTTGGTACATCCAGATGTATTAACAAATCAGAGAGTCCTTTTTGGTAAGTTTATATACTGCAGCAGTGGGGATTTGTTTGACTCCTGCAGTTTTACCCTCCCTTCTCTCCATCATCCTTCAAAAATTAAAGCCAAAGAGTTATCACAGACTTTTTTTGTATCATAAATGTAACAAAAACAGTTGTGTAAAGTACAAACTGCATTGTTTAGACACTAACAGCCCCTGCTAACATGCTTTAGATCTCGTATTACCTAGTTTAGCTAATTATCTATTCTAAATCTTTGAACAGAGAGACAGCTGGATGCTGCAGGTATCTTTTGCTGGTGTTTTGATGGAGTGCTCTGAAGTACTTTGTTTCTGTCTCCCTCTAAATGGGGTATTTCCCTGGGGGTTTGGTAGCATCTCCTTTGGGCAGCTCTCCCTCCCGGTTGTGTAACACACAAAAAATACCTGGTCAAATTATCCCTGTGTTTGAGATAGAAAATGTAATGGTATCAGTGAACAGTTGTACAAGTTACATGAATGCAGAAAGGAAGTGAAATACTTGCCTATAGAAGTATTTAAATAGGATATGTATAAACATGTGGACACCTCATGAGCAGATGGTGAATTTATATTTTTTACTTTCAGGAGTCATTTTTTACTTTCAGCTTTGTCTAAGCAGGATGCAGCGCCACTACTGTGGCAGCGTGTGTGTAGGTGTCTCTCGTGATACAAGTAGAGGCAGCCATACAGGGTTCTCTACCCCAGCAGTGGAATAAGGAAGGATGGAAGCTTTTCCTGCCCCCAGCAAGAGCGTTGCTTTGATGTTACGAATGTAATGACAAATCCTGCCTAATAGTCTTCATAGATGTGTTTTAAGCACTGGAGTTACAGTGGGGAGGGGTAAAGGGCTGTGAGGGCTGTCAGGGTGTCTGGTAGAGGTGAGGGGGGAGTGTGGGACCAGGAGGGACGGGGGATATTTTGCTCCAGGGATTCTGTGTGAGTGTATCAAAGCTGATGTATAGGTCAAAGCAGATATTAGATGTGTAAATGGGTATTTAAATGCTTGCCGGCTTGCTGACAGACACCAGTCCTCCAGCAACTGGAAACAGCATGTGAAGCAGCCAAACAAACTCTCTATTTTGGACCTTTAGAAACCGGATGTTCCCCATTACTCAGCTGCACTCTATGTTCTTTTTTTGTCCTCGTGTAACCAGAAGGAGCCAGACAGTCAGCTGCTCCCTGTTCTCTGTAGTGAAATGAGGCAACCAGGTGCCACTAATTGCCAGGTAGTGGGCATGAGCTTGTGTTAAACCCACCTGTGCCTGATTACGGCAGGCCCCAACTGCGCAGGAGCAGGATTAGGGGGCCAATAAAAGGTGAGGCCTGGAGCACAATCTCACTCAGCTCATTCCTGAGCAAGCCAGGAGATAGAGCTACTGCTCTGGAATCAGCTAACCTGAGCCAGGCTCGGCAACCCTGACGGCAATAAACTCAGAGCACTATTCGTGAGTTTCTGCTGAAACGCCTGTTTGGACCTCGGAGCGCCGTGCCCTAAGAGAGGTTCGTCTTGCAACAGTTCTCTCTTTTGGTCCTCCAGCAACAAGGTAAGGTGGGGCTTAATGGATAAGAGGTAATGGAGAAATTCTGATTGGACATAAGTTCATTTTCCACCATGTGGACAGTAAAAGATTGGAATGGTCTCCCAGGAGAAGCGGTAGATTCCTCCCGTTGTAGAAAGTGTTAAGACATCGAATCCATAGTATTAAGTAGAGGGATGGACCAGATAGTCTTTGAGGGCCCCTTCCAACACGAGTGATTAAATGAATCTATGAAGTAAGAGAGAAAATTGACAGGTTTTGGCGAAGATCCGAGGATCTCCCAGATGGTGTGTTTCTACGCTCAGGGGACATTGGGGGCTCTTAAATTTTTAACTTTCAGTTTGTCCGATTTCCGGAGACTCATTAGTAGTTTTTCGTTAAAAAGATGGCCGACTTCCGGTAACAAGACGGCCGACTTCCGGTGACTAATTTGTAGTTTTCCGGTAAAAAGATGGCCGACTTCCGGTAGCAGAGTAGCCGACTGCCGGAGACTCATTTGTAGTTTTCCGGTAAAAAGACGGCCGACTTCCGGTAACAAGATGGCCGACTTCCGGAGACTCATTTGAAGTTTTCCGGTAACAAGATGGCCGACTTCCGGTGACTAATTTGTAGTTTTCCGGTAAAAAGATGGCCGACTTCCGGTAGCAGAGTAGCCGACTGCCGGAGACTCATTTGTAGTTTTCCGGTAAAAAGACGGCCGACTTCCGGTAACAAGATGGCCGACTTCCGGTGACTCATTTGTAGTTTTTCGCTAAAAAGATGGCCGACTTCCGGGAACAAAATGGCCGACTTCCGGAGACTCATTTGTAGTTTTCCGGTAAAAAGACGGCCGACTTCCGGTAACAAGATGGCCGACTTCCGGAGACTCATTTGTAGTTTTCCGGTAAAAAGATGGCCGACTTCCGGTAACAAGATGGCCGACTTCCGCAGACTCATTTGTAGTTTTTCGCTAAAAAGATGGCCGACTTCCGGGAACAAAATGGCCGACTTCCGGAGACTCATTTGTAGTTTTCCGGTAAAAAGATGGCCGACTTCCGGGAACAAAATGGCCGACTTCCGGGGACTCATTTGTAGTTTTTCGGTAAAAAGATGGCCGACTTCCGGGAACAAAATGGCCGACTTCCGGAGACTCATTTGTAGTTTTTCCCTCAAAAGATGCCGATTGCCGGTCAATGGTTTTGTATCTTCTTATATTCAGTGCGTGGCAGTGTGTATTTTCCGTCTGTGGATTTTTCCGTCTGTGGATTTTTCCGTCTATGGATTTTTTCCATCTGTGGATTTTTTCCGTCTGTGGATTTCCCATCTGTGGATTTTTTTCATCTGTGGATTTTTTTCATCTGTGGATTTTTGCCGTCTGTGGATTTTGCCGTCTGTGGAATTTACCGTCTGTGGATTTTTTTCGTCTGTGGATTTTCTCGTCTGTGGATTTTCTCGTCTGTGGATTTTCTCGTCTGTGGATTTTTGCCGTCTGTGGATTTTGCCGTCTGTGGATTTTTTTCGTCTGTGGATTTTACCGTCTGTGGATTTTACCGTCTGTGGATTTTTCCGTCTGTGGATTTTTTCTGTCTGTGGATTTGCCGTCTGTGGATTTTTCCGTCTGTGGATTTTGCCGTCTGCGGATTTTTTCCGTCTGTGGGTTTTTCCGTCTGTTGATTTTTATCCGTCTGTGGGTTTTACCGTCTGTGGATTTTTCCGTCTGTGGATTTTGCCGTCTGTGGATTTTTCTCGTCTGTGGATTTTTCCGTCTGTGGATTTTTTCGTCTGTGGATTTTGCCGTCTGTGGAATTTTCCGTCTGTGGGTTTTTCCGTCTGTGGGTTTTACAGTCTGTGGATTTTTACCGTCTGTGGATTTTACCGTCTGTGGATTTTACCGTCTGTGGATTTTGCCGTCTGTGGATTTTGCCGTCTGTGGATTTTGCCGTCTGTGGATTTTTCTCGTCTGTGGATTTTTCTCGTCTCTGGATTTTGCCGTCTGTGTATTTTTTCCGTCTGTGTATTTTTTCCGTGTGTGGAATTTTCCGTCTGTGGATTTTTTCGTCTGTGGATTTTGCCGTCTGTGGATTTTCCGTCTGTGGATTTTTCCGTCTGTGGATTTTTTCCGTCTGTGGATTTTGCCGTCTGTGGATTTTGCCGTCTGTGGATTTTTCCGTCTGTGGATTTTTCCGTCTGTGGATTTTTTCGTCTGTGGATTTTTTCGTCTGTGGATTTTGCCGTCTGTGGATTTTGCCGTCTGTGGATTTTTTCCGTCTGTGGATTTTGCCGTCTGTGGATTTTGCCGTCTGTGGATTTGCCGTCTGTGGATTTTTCCGTCTGTGGATTTTTTCCGTCTGTGGAATTTTCCGTCTGTGGATTTTACCGTCCGTGGAATTTTCCGTCTGTGGATTTTCCTCGTCTGTGGATTTTTTTCATCTGTGGATTTTTTTCATCTGTGGATTTTGCTGTCTGTGGATTTTTCCGTCTGTGGATTTTTTCCGTCTGTGTATTTTGCCGTCTGTGGATTTTTTCCGTCTGTGGATTTTTCCGTCTGTGGATTTTTTCCGTCTGTGGATTTGCCGTCTGTGGATTTTTCCGTCTGTGGATTTTTTCCGTCTGTGGATTTTTTCGTCTGTGGATTTTTTCGTCTGTGGATTTTGCCGTCTGTGGATTTTGCCGTCTGTGGATTTTTTCCGTCTGTGGATTTTGCCGTCTGTGGATTTTGCCGTCTGTGGATTTGCCGTCTGTGGATTTTTCTGTCTGTGGATTTTCTCGTCTGCAAATTTTCTCTTCTGTGGATTTTTCCGTCTGTGGATTTTTCCGTCTGTGGATTTTTTCCATCTGTGGATTTTCTCGTCTGTGGATTTTTTCCGTCTGTGGATTTTTCCGTCTGTGGATTTTTTCCGTCTGTGGGTTTTACCGTCTGTGGAATTTTCCCTCTGTGGAATTTTCCGTCTGTGGATTTTACCGTCTGTGGAATTTTCCGTCTGTGGATTTTCCTCGTCTGTGGATTTTTTTCTCTGTGGATTTTTTTCGTCTGTGGATTTTGCTGTCTGTGGATTTTGCCGTCTGTGGATTTTTCTGTCTGTGGATTTTGCCGTCTGTGGGTTTTTCCGTCTGTGGATTTTTTCCATCTGTGGATTTTCTCGTCTGTGGATTTTTGCCGTCTGTGGATTTTCTCGTCTGTGGAATTTTCCATCTGTGGATTTTTGCCGTCTGTGGATTTTTGCCGTCTGTGGAATTTTTCTGTCTGTGGATTTTTTTGGTCTGTGGATTTTACCGTCTGTGGATTTTACCGTCTGTGGATTTTTTTCGTCTGTGGATTTGCCGTCTGTGGATTTTTCTGTCTGTGGATTTTGCCGTCTGCAAATTTTCTCGTCTGTGGATTTTTTCCGTCTGTGGATTTTGCCGTCTGTGGAATTTTTCCGTCTGTGGATTTTTTCCGTCTGTGGATTTTTCCGTCTGTGGATTTTTTTCGTCTGTGGGTTTTACCGTCTGTGGATTTTTTCCGTCTGTGGGTTTTTCCGTCTGTGGAATTTTCCGTCTGCGGATTTTTTTCGTCTGTGGATTTTTTCCGTCTGTGGATTTTTTTTGTCTGTGGATTTTCTCGTCTGTGGATTTTACCGTCTGTGGATTTTCTCGTCTGTGCATTTTTCCGTCTGTGTATTTTTCCGTCTGTGGAATTTTCCGTCTGTGGATTTTCTCATCTGTGGAATTTTCTTTCTGTGGAATTTTCCGTCTGTGGATTTTACCGTCTGTGGATTTTTCCGTCTGTGGATTTTCCTCGTCTGTGGATTTTTTTCATCTGTGGATTTTTTCCATCTGTGGATTTTGCCGTCTGTGGATTTTTCTGTCTGTGGATTTTTCCCTCTGTGGATTTTGCCGTCTGTGGGTTTTTCCGTCTGTGGATTTTTTCCGTCTGTGGATTTGCCATCTGTGGATTTTTTCTGTCTGTGGATTTTCCCGTCTGTGGATTTTGCCGTCTGTGGGTTTTGCCGTCTGTGGGTTTTGCCGTCTGTGGATTTTTCCGTCTGTGGATTTTTTCCGTCTGTGGATTTTTCCGTCTGTGGATTTTTCCGTCTGTGGATTTTTTAGGTCTGTGGATTTTGCCGTCTGTGGATTTGCCGTCTGTGGATTTTTTTCGTCTGTGGATTTTTCCGTCTGTGGATTTTGCCGTCTGTGGATTTTTTCGTCTGTGGATTTTCCGTCTGTGGATTTTACCGTCTGTGGATTTTTTCATCTGTGGATTTTGCCGTCTGTGGATTTTGCCGTCTGTGGATTTTGCCGTCTGTGGATTTGCCGTCTGTGGATTTTTTTCGTCTGTGGAATTTTCCGTCTGCGGATTTTTTTCGTCTGTGGATTTTTTCCGTCTGTGGATTTTTTTCGTCTGTGGATTTTCTCGTCTGTGGATTTTACCGTCTGTGGATTTTCTCGTCTATGGATTTTGCCGTCTGTGTATTTTTCCGTCTGTGGAATTTTCCGTCTGTGGATTTTCTCGTCTGTGGAATTTTCTGTCTGTGGATTTTTCCGTATATGTATTTTACCGTCTGTGGATTTTTCCGTCTGTGGATTTTCCTCGTCTGTGGATTTTTTTCGTCTGTGGATTTTTTCCGTCTGTGGATTTTGCCGT
This sequence comes from Heliangelus exortis, assembly GCF_036169615.1. Lineage (NCBI taxonomy): Eukaryota > Metazoa > Chordata > Aves > Apodiformes > Trochilidae > Heliangelus > Heliangelus exortis. The sequence continues at coordinate 59,767 of NC_092443.1, read as the reverse complement.
CTGTGGATTTTTCTGTCTGTGGATTTTGCCGTCTGTGGATTTTGCCGTCTGTGGGTTTTTCCGTCTGTGGATTTTCCTCGTCTGTGGATTTTTTTCGTCTGTGGATTTTTTCCGTCTGTGGGTTTTACCGTCTGTGGGTTTTACCGTCTGTGGATTTTGCCGTCTGTGCATTTTGCCGTCTGTGGGTTTTTCCGTCTGTGGATTTTTTGCGTCTGTGGATTTGCCATCTGTGGATTTTTTCCGTCTGTGGATTTTCCCGTCTGTGGATTTTGCCGTCTGTGGATTTTGCCGTCTGTGGGTTTTGCCGTCTGTGGATATTTCCGTCTGTGGATTTTCCCGTCTGTGGATTTTGCCGTCTGTGGATTTTTTCCGTCTGTGGATTTTTTTCGTCTGTGGATTTTTCCGTCTGTGGATTTTGCCGTCTGTGGATTTTCTCGTCTGTGGAATTTTCCGTCTGTGTATTTTGCCGTCTGTGGATTTTTTCGTCTGTGGATTTTCCGTCTGTGGATTTTTCCGTCTGTGGATTTTTCATCTGTGGATTTTTCCGTCTGTGGATTTTGCCGTCTGTGGATTTTGCCGTCTGTGGATTTTGCCGTCTGTGGATTTTGTCGTCTGTGGGTTTTTCCGTCTGTGGAATTTTCCGTCTGCGGATTTTTTTTGTCTGTGGATTTTTTCCGTCTGTGGATTTTTTTCGTCTGTGGATTTTCTCGTCTGTGGATTTTACCGTCTGTGGTTTTTTTCCGTCTGTGGATTTTGCCGTCTGTGGGTTTTGCCGTCTGTGGATTTTTTCCGTCTGTGGATTTTGCCGTCTGTGGAATTTTCTGTCTGTGGAATTTTCCGTCTGTGTATTTTACCGTCTGTGGATTTTTCCGTCTGTGGATTTTCCTCGTCTGTGGATTTTTTTCGTCTGTGGATTTTTTTCGTCTGTGGATTTTCTCGTCTGTGGATTTTCTCGTCTGTGGATTTTACCGTCTGTGGATTTTTTCCGTCTGTGGATTTTGCCGTCTGTGGATTTTGCCGTCTGTGGATTTTTTCCGTCTGTGGATTTTGCCGTCTGTGGAATTTTCTGTCTGTGGAATTTTCCGTCTGTGTATTTTACCATCTGTGGATTTTTCCGTCTGTGGATTTTCCTCGTCTGTGGATTTTTTTCGTCTGTGGATTTTTTCCGTCTGCGGATTTTGCCGTCTGTGGATTTTGCCGTCTGTGCATTTTTTCCGTCTGTGGATTTTGCCGTCTGTGGATTTTGCCGTCTGTGGATTTTTTTCGTCTGTGGATTTTCTCGTCTGTGGATTTTTCCGTCTGTGGATTTTCCGTCTGTGCATTTTTTCGTCTGTGGAGTTTTCCGTCTGTGGATTTTGCCGTCTGTGGAATTTTCCGTCTGTGGATTTTTGCCGTCTGTGGATTTTTGCCGTCTGTGGAATTTTTCTGTCTGTGGATTTTTTTCGTCTGTGGATTTTACCGTCTGTGGCTTTTACCGTCTGTGGACTTTTTTCGTCTGTGGATTTTTTCATCTGTGGATTTTGCCGTCTGTGGTTTTTCTCGTCTGTGGAATTTTCCGTCTGTGTATTTTGCCGTCTGTGGAATTTTCCGTCTGTGGATTTTCTCGTCTGTGGAATTTTCTGTCTGTGGGTTTTTCCGTCTGTGGATTTTACCGTCTGTGGATTTTTCCGTCTGTGGATTTTCCTCGTCTGTGGATTTTTTCAGTCTGTGGGTTTTACCGTCTGTGGATTTTTCTGTCTGTGGATTTTGCCGTCTGTGGATTTTGCCGTCTGTGGGTTTTTCCGTCTGTGGATTTTTTCCGTCTGTGGATTTGCCATCTGTGGATTTTTCCGTCTGTGGATTTTCCCGTCTGTGGATTTTCCCGTCTGTGGGTTTTGCCGTCTGTGGAATTTGCCGTCTGTGGATTTTTGCCGTCTGTGGATTTTACTGTCTGTGGATTTTTTCCGTCTGTGGATTTTTTTCGTCTGTGGATTTTTTCCGTCTGTGGATTTTTTTCGTCTGTGGATTTTCTCGTCTGTGGATTTTACCGTCTGTGGATTTTCTCGTCTATGGATTTTGCCATCTGTGTATTTTTCCGTCTGTGGAATTTTCCGTCTGTGGATTTTCTCGTCTGTGGAATTTTCTGTCTGTGGATTTTTCCGTCTGTGTATTTTACCGTCTGTGGATTTTTCCGTCTGTGGATTTTCCTCGTCTGTGGATTTTTTTCGTCTGTGGATTTTTTCCGTCTGTGGAATTTACCGTCTGTGGATTTTTCTGTCTGTGGATTTTGCCGTCTGTGGGTTTTTCCGTCTGTGGATTTGCCATCTGTGGATTTTTTCCGTCTGTGGATTTTCCCGTCTGTGGATTTTGCCGTCTGTGGATTTTGCCGTCTGTGGAGTTTTCCGTCTGTGGATTTTTTCGTCTGTGGATTTTTTCGTCTGTGGATTTTTCCGTCTGTGGATTTTTTCCGTCTGTGGATTTTACCGTCTGTGGATTTTTCCGTCTGTGGATTTTCCTCGTCTGTGGATTTTTTTCGTCTGTGGATTTTTTCCGTCTGTGGGTTTTACCGTCTGTGGGTTTTACTGTCTGTGGATTTTGCCGTCTGTGGATTTTTTCCGTCTGTGGATTTTTTTCGTCTGTGGATTTTTTCGTCTGTGGATTTTGCCGTCTGTGGATTTTCTCGTCTGTGGAATTTTCCGTCTGTGTATTTTGCCGCCTGTGGATTTTTTCGTCTGTGGATTTTCCGTCTGTGGATTTTTCCGTCTGTGGATTTTTCATCTGTGGATTTTTCCGTCTGTGGATTTTGCCGTCTGTGGATTTTGTCGTCTGTGGGTTTTTCCGTCTGTGGAATTTTCCGTCTGCGGATTTTTTTCGTCTGTGGATTTTTTCCGTCTGTGGATTTTTTTCGTCTGTGGATTTTCTCGTCTGTGGATTTTACCGTCTGTGGATTTTTTCCGTCTGTGGATTTTGCCGTCTGCGGATTTTTTTCGTCTGTGGATTTTTTCCGTCTGTGGATTTTTTTCGTCTGTGGATTTTCTCGTCTGTGGATTTTACCGTCTGTGGATTTTCTCGTCTATGGATTTTGCCATCTGTGTATTTTTCAGTCTGTGGAATTTTCCGTCTGTGGATTTTCTCGTCTGTGGAATTTTCTGTCTGTGGATTTTTCCGTCTGTGGATTTTCCTCGTCTGTGGATTTTTTTCGTCTGTGGATTTTTTCCGTCTGTGGATTTTGCCGTCTGTGGATTTTGCCGTCTGTGGGTTTTTCCGTCTGTGGATTTGCCATCTGTGGATTTTTTCCGTCTGTGGGTTTTACCGTCTGTGGATTTTTCTGTCTGTGGATTTTGCCGTCTGTGGGTTTTGCCGTCTGTGGAGTTTTCCGTCTGTGGATTTTTTCGTCTGTGGATTTTTCCGTCTGTGGATTTTTCCGTCTGTGGATTTTTTCCGTCTGTGGATTTTACCGTCTGTGGATTTTGCCGTCTGTGGATTTTCCTCGTCTGTGGATTTTTTCCATCTGTGGATTTTTTCCGTCTGTGGGTTTTACCGTCTGTGGGTTTTACCATCTGTGGATTTTGCCGTCTGTGGATTTTGCCGTCTGTGGGTTTTTCCGTCTGTGGATTTTTTGCGTCTGTGGATTTTTTCATCTGTGGATTTTGCCGTCTGTGGATTTTGCCGTCTGTGGATTTGCCGTCTGTGGATTTTTTTCGTCTGTGGAATTTTCCGTCTGCGGATTTTTTTCGTCTGTGGATTTTTTCCGTCTGTGGATTTTTTTCGTCTGTGGATTTTCTCGTCTGTGGATTTTACCGTCTGTGGATTTTCTCGTCTATGGATTTTGCCGTCTGTGTATTTTTCCGTCTGTGGAATTTTCCGTCTGTGGATTTTCTCGTCTGTGGAATTTTCTGTCTGTGGATTTTTCCGTCTGTGTATTTTACCGTCTGTGGATTTTTCCGTCTGTGGATTTTCCTCGTCTATGGATTTTTTTCGTCTGTGGATTTTTTCCGTCTGTGGGTTTTTCCGTCTGTGGATTTTTTGCGTCTGTGGATTTGCCATCTGTGGATTTTTTCCGTCTGTGGATTTTGCCGTCTGTGGATTTTGCCGTCTGTGGATTTTGCCGTCTGTGGGTTTTGCCGTCTGTGGATATTTCCGTCTGTGGATTTTCCCGTCTGTGGATTTTGCCGTCTGTGGATTTTTTCCGTCTGTGGGTTTTTTTCGTCTGTGGATTTTTCCGTCTGTGGATTTTGCCGTCTGTGGATTTTCTCGTCTGTGGAATTTTCCGTCTGTGTATTTTGCCGTCTGTGGATTTTGCCGTCTGTGGATTTTGCCGTCTGTGGGTTTTGCCGTCTGTGGATATTTCCATCTGTGGATTTTTCCGTCTGTGGATTTTGCCGTCTGTGGATTTTGCCGTCTGTGGATTTTGTCGTCTGTGGGTTTTTCCGTCTGTGGAATTTTCCGTCTGTGGATTTTTTTCGTCTGTGGATTTTTTCCGTCTGTGGATTTTTTTCGTCTGTGGATTTTCTCGTCTGTGGATTTTACCGTCTGTGGATTTTTTCCGTCTGTGGATTTTGCCGTCTGTGGATTTTGCCGTCTGTGGATTTTTTCCGTCTGTGGATTTTGCCGTCTGTGGAATTTTCTGTCTGTGGAATTTTCCGTCTGTGTATTTTACCGTCTGTGGATTTTTCCGTCTGTGGATTTTCCTCGTCTGTGGATTTTTTTCGTCTGTGGATTTTTTCCGTCTGTGGGTTTTACCGTCTGTGGATTTTGCCGTCTGTGGATTTTGCCGTCTGTGCATTTTTTCCGTCTGTGGATTTTGCCGTCTGTGGATTTTGCCGTCTGTGGATTTGCCGTCTGTGGATTTTTTTCGTCTGTGGATTTTCTCGTCTGTGGATTTTTCCGTCTGTGGATTTTCCGTCTGTGCATTTTTTCGTCTGTGGAGTTTTCCGTCTGTGGATTTTGCCGTCTGTGGAATTTTCCGTCTGTGGAATTTTCCGTCTGTGGATTTTACCGTCTGTGGAATTTTCCGTCTGTGGATTTTCCTCGTCTGTGGATTTTTTTCGTCTCTGGATTTTTTTCGTCTGTGGATTTTGCCGTCTGTGGATTTTGCCGTCTGTGGATTTTGCCGTCTGTGGAATTTTCCGTCTGTGGATTTTTGCCGTCTGTGGATTTTTGCCGTCTGTGGAATTTTTCTGTCTGTGGATTTTTTTCGTCTGTGGATTTTACCGTCTGTGGCTTTTACCGTCTGTGGATTTTTTTCGTCTGTGGATTTGCTGTCTGTGGATTTTTCTGTCTATGGATTTTGCCGTCTGCGGATTTTCTCGTCTGTGGATTTTTTCCGTCTGTGGATTTTGCCGTCTGTGGAATTTTTCTGTCTGTGGATTTTTTCCATCTGTGGATTTTCTCGTGTGTGGATTTATTCCGTCTGTGGATTTTTCCGTCTGTGGGTTTTTCCGTCTGTGGATTTTTTCCGTCTGTGGGTTTTACCGTCTGTGGATTTTTTCCGTCTGTGGGTTTTTTTCGTCTGTGGATTTTCTCGTCTGTGGATTTTACCGTCTGTGGATTTTCTCGTCTGTGCATTTTGCCGTCTGTGTATTTTTCCGTCTGTGGAATTTTCCGTCTGTGGATTTTCTCATCTGTGGAATTTTCCGTCTGTGTATTTTACCGTCTGTGGATTTTTCCGTCTGTGGATTTTTCCGTCTGTGGATTTTCCTCGTCTGTGGATTTTTTCCGTCTGTGGATTTTTTCCGTCTGTGGGTTTTACCGTCTGTGGATTTTTCCGTCTGTGCATTTTTCTGTCTGTGGATTTTGCCGTCTGTGGATTTTGCCGTCTGTGGGTTTTTCCGTCTGTGGATTTTCCCGTCTGTGGATTTTGCCGTCTGTGGGTTTTGCCGTCTGTGGATATTTCCATCTGTGGATTTTTCCGTCTGTGGATTTTTCCGTCTGTGGATTTTTTCCGTCTGTGGATTTTTTCCGTCTGTGGATTTTGCCGTCTGTGGATTTTTCCGTCTGTGGATTTTTTCGGTCTGTGGATTTTGCCGTCTGTGGATTTTGCCGTCTGTGGATTTGCCGTCTGTGGATTTTTTTCGTCTGTGGATTTTTCCGTCTGTGGATTTTGCCGTCTGTGGTTTTTCTCGTCTGTGGAATTTTCCGTCTGTGTATTTTGCCGTCTGTGGAATTTTCCGTCTGTGGTAGATTCGAGGTTTGTTGTCAAATGCAAAGCCGTAGGCCGATCGTTGGTGGTGCTGTGGGTGGGGTACCATGTGAGTGTTAGGGCCAGCCAAAGTTTTCAGTGGTCACTCTTTGCATGTGTTCTGCAGTCTCAGTCGTTCGGATTTTGGGGCCCTTTGAGCAATATTGGAGAATGGCTGCCGAGGGCTGGTAGATTCGAGGTTTGTGGTCAAAGGCAAAGCCGTAGGCCGATCGTTGGTGGTGCTGTGGGTGGGGTACCATGTGAGGGTTAGGGCCAGCCAAAGTTTTCAGTGGTCACTCTTTGCACGTGTTTTGCAGTCTCAGTCGTTCGGATTTTGGGGCCCTTTGAGCAATATTGGAGAATGGCTGCCGAGGGCTGGTAGATTCGAGGTTTGTGGTCAAACGCAAAGCCGTAAAAACCCACAGACGGCAAAACCCACAGACGGCAAAACCCACAGACGGCAAAAACCCACAGACGAAAAAACCCACAGACGGCAGGACCCACAGACGGCAAAACCTACAGACGGGAAAAACCCACAGACAGCAAACCCCACAGACGGCAAACCCCACAGACGGCAAAACCCACAGACGAAAAATCCCACAGACGAAAAATCCCACAGACGAAAAAATCCACAGACGAAATAATCCACAGACGGAAAAATCCACAGACGAAAAAATCCACAGACGGAAAAATCCACAGACGAAAAACCCACAGACAGCAAAACCCACAGACGGGGTTTGCTTCACAGGGAGTGTTTATTCCCAGGAGGGCAGGGCTTCATGCAAAGGGGGTGTGTATGACGGTGGGGTTCCCATTACAGGGGGTGTGTCCACATACAGGAGGACAGGGGCTTTATATAAAAGGGGTGCGTCCCCACCAAATGGGGCGGGGTTTGCATAACACAGAGGGTGTGTCCACTCAGGAGAAGGGGACTATAAGGAAAGGAGGTGTGTCCACAGCCAAATTTGGAGGGGTTGGAAGGTGGGACTTAACACAAAAGGGGCATGTCCACAGCGAACGGGGTCAGGGTTTTTAAATCACAGAGGGTGTGTCCACTCAGGAGAGCGGGGCTATAAGGAAAAGGGGCATTTGCACAGCCAAAGTAGGAGAGGTTTTCCATCACACTGTGTGTGTTTATTCCAAGGAGGGCAGAGCTTAATGCAAAAGGTCGTGTCCACAGCCAAAGTTGGTGGGGATTGTATAAAACAGGGAGTGTTTACTCCCCTGAGGGTGGGGCTTAAGGCAAAGCGGGAGTGTCTGCACCCAAAGGGGATGGGGTTTGCATTCCTCAGAGGGTGTGTCCATTCAGGAGGGCGAGACTATAAGCCAAAGTAGGTGCGTCTGCACCAAAAGTGGGTTGGGTGTGCCCCACATGGGGGAGTGTCCATCTGAAAAGGGTGGGGCTTAACCTGAAAGGAGTGTGTCCCGACCCAAAGGGACATTTTTTCTGTCCCGCAGAACTGGAGTTAGATTTGTGGGGCTGCTGCCCCACAGCTTTCCAGGGGACCTGGCCTCACTGACCAGTGAGCATGACCCACAGCTGCCTGCCTGCCCCATAGATATAGCTGTGCCCCATAGAGTTCATCAGGTATGCTTGTTGGACCCTCCCTATGAAGTCTTATGCCTGGTGACATCACTGCACTTTTCCTAGGGCCAGGCTATGTAGTCTAGGTTTTGTACTACGCAGTGGAGTTTGAAGGATAAATCTAAGTAGAAGTATCTTTAACAAATAAAAAGTTTTAACTGTGTGTCCTTGTAGAACAGCAGAGGAGCAGGCTTGTGTGGAGTGCTGCAGGTTCCCAGGCACTCACTGACCCTGAAGAAGAAAAAAGAGCTGTTAATAACTTAAGGAATTTGCTATCTGGACGATGTTATGTCCTGAAACCCAGTACTTCTGGTGGGAACGGGTAGATAAGGTTTTTTATGTTTGTAGGAAGAGCACTTTGATGTGTAAATTGTAGATCAATCAATAGATATTGGGATAGTATGTAAGTCTTGTGAGCCACACCATCAACAATTCTGATTGTGCACAGCAATTGGAGTCTCTTCCTTCATGTCTTCAATCATGTCCTAATTAAAAAAGACTTGAAAATGTAGTGAAGGAACCCTATGGCTACAGGAACATCCCAGCCCTGTGATGTGGCTTTCCTTGTCGACCATGGCTTCAGGTGCCAACCCCCCCGAAAAATAAGTGGAACCATGTGTGGGGAAGGGCTTGGAGGGAGGGGTGGGATGTGGGGGATCTGAGGAGTCTGGTGCTGAAGAGATTGGCAGTGGCTGTTGTGATGCTCATTTGCAGCACTGATTGTGGCTTGGTTCCCTGCTGCCTTCTTGTCATTGTGGCCCTGTCCTTCTACTCCTCCCCCTATGGCTGTGGCCTTCTCCTTTTTTCCCAGGCCATCTTCTTTTTCTGTCTCTCTCTCTGTCTCTCTCTCTGTCTCTCTCTCTGTCTCTCTCTCTCATGCTTTTCTCTTGCCTTTTCTCTCTTTCTCTGGCTCTGAGCCTTCTCCCAGCTCTGCTGGGATTTTTGAGAAGCCTAAATGAACCTTTTCCTGCCTTCAGAGTGCCCTAGTGGGGGTGGGGGGCTGTGGTTGTGGGTTGTTGGCAGACCCTGGGGACTGAGCTCCCAGCTGTGGCAGGAGCAGGGGATGATGTTCTCTGAAGGGCTCCAGCTGGGGTTGGGGTAGCCCAGGTGTGGCCAGTCAGGTTGATGAGGGGGCTTTCCCAAAGGACTCTGGGGAGGGTATAGAAGCCTGCACCTCCACTCAAGGGCTCAGTCTGCTTGGCAGTTGTGGTGTGCTTGGAGCTCCTCAAGGTAAGAGGAGGAGGGCTGGGGGCTTTTGGCTGGTGCAGTGGTTGTTTCCTCCATCTTGGTATTTTTTGGTTCCCCAAGTGGTAATGCCTGCAGTGTTCAACTCTAGAATGAGAGGGAAAGGGGAACACCCAGGGGGTCTTTGGAGGAGTTCAGCATTCTCTAAGAGGTCAGTGTTTACTGATGTGGGACTTGCTTGTGGTACTGTTGGTTGGAAATTTTTTCATGGCACCTGATGAAGAGGAACCCTGTGGCTACAGGAACATCCTAGCCCCCTGACGTGGCTTTCCTTGTTGACCATGGTTTCAGGTGCCAACCCCCCTAAAGATAAGAGGAACCAGGTGTGAGGAAGGGCTGGGCAGGGAGGGGGAAAGTTGAGAATTGCAGGAAAGGTGTTGGAAGTTAGTGTAGGGGAGAAGGCTGTCCAGGAGCAGCCCCCTTAGGTCAGGTGAAGGGACCAGGTTAGATTCCAACACGATGCAAACATGGGCAGGGCAGCTCCAGCCTTTGTGTGTTTTGGTGTGTAGTTTCTGCTGTTTCTTTGTTGTCTTAGAGCTTTCTACGGCCTTAGTGTCCTCATTGTGCTCACAGAGCAAGTCTTGCACCTTGGGCACCATCCCTAGGGTCTAAAACACCTTATCAGCACATTCAGTAATGCTTTGTCTTGCATAACAAATTCACAACATGGAACAGTCTTGTATATCGTAGCTTTCTCAAAGGTTGTCTTCTGACATGTTCTTCCTAACTCCATCAGAATCTCTAATTGTGGATTTTCTTAAACTGGGACCGGTTCCCTGTGTCCTTAGGTCTCGAATCCAGGCTTCTCATTTACCTGTCATCTAAGCTTAGAAAGTAGCTTCTTTAAAAGGCGATGTTGTTCGACACTCTTGGGGCCACAATGGAGCCTCCATGCGTCACTGTTGCATCCCTGGATGTCTTCCAGCCGAGCTGTCTTGGATCCTGGAATCATTCATCTGACTGTGAGTTTCCTCTTGAGGTCGAGTCTTGTGGTTTGCAGCGCTGTGTATTGGGTTGGCCTCAGTAGTGAGAGTTTGGCTTGGAGCTGTCCTGCCCACATTGTAGGGTCAAGGGCCCTTGGAAGAGTCTCAGAGGAATTGTCCATGTGTTGAGCAGCATTCTGTAGACCAAAGGTTGGTGGGCTGCAGGAGCAGTTATTTCTCAGATGTTGTATTGCTGTGGAAGGCATTCGCATCCCCTGCTTTTTGTGCTTTTTGGGAGCCCTCCAAACCTCATTTTGGCACCCCACAAGGCTGGCAGGCAGACGGGCGAGGGGCCAAGGTAAAGGAGCAAGCGGGAGGTGAATATCACAGTGGGCTGCCTGTTGTTTTAGGCATTATCTCGGCATGTGCTTTTCCTTTGACTTTTGCAGGTGCCACACAAAGCCACGGGTTGAGGAGCGGCCAGAGAAGGTGAGACGGTTGCGGGCCGGCTCATCCAGAGATTTTACTTCAACGCGGGTAAGCGTTTCCCTTTGTTTTTGCAGGAGCTGTGTGTGCCACCTTTGGAGCCAGAAGAGCGCTGGAGGTGAGACGGGATGGTAACGAGGAGGCTCGATCTCACAAGCAGAGCAGGGCAAGTCGGGGGTTATGAGGAGCTTGTGGAAGAGGTTGGTATTTAGCTGATATCCTATTTCTGCTGGCATTGCTGTTTGTTATTGCAGATGGTGAGGAGGAACTTTGTGGTTTTGGGAAGATTCCAGTCAGCCGATGTGGGTTACTTTTCTGTCCAATGCTTCAGAGCCCCAGCCGTTTGAAAGGTAAGAGAAAGGGAGGATGGTTGGGGAGGGTCTGTGTAGAGGGGTCAAGGTTAGGAATCGCTGGCTCGGGTTTTAAAGGTACTGTAGGGGAGCGAGCTGTTCAGAAGCGGTGCCCTTTGGGTGGTTGATGGGAGCCTGTCCCTCCCTGGCATGATGCTAGCAAGTTGCAGGAATTGAATGAGCATTGGAGGTGAGGTGGTAGTGCAGGGCTTGTGGAGCTAGTGTCTTCTCTCAAGCAGAACAATAGTTTTGTGCCTTTTAGTTGCCCTGAATGACGAACCCTAACCCAAACCTGGAAAGCGTGGGTGAGTGGGACCCCGGAGGGCTCTTCTGAGAAGCTGGGCCATTTGGAAGAGAACGGGGCTGGCTGATGTTGGACTTACTGCCGAATATTCTGGTAGGTGTTTTGGTGTTGTGGTTATGTGTGTGTGTGTGGGTTTTTTGGTTCATTTTTTTGGTATTGTGGTGTAATTGTTTTTATTATTTTTTTTTTTTTTTAAATGCAGGTGGTGAAGGGGAACCTAGCGAGTTGAGGATTATCCTGAGCTGCACCTGGTTTTTTTTTTTTCCGGGCTAACTGTGGCTTTGGAGTGCCAGTTCTCTGAAAGATAAGTTGAGGGCCCGGGGAGGGGGTGGGGAGGGGCTGAGCAGAGGAGTCGAGGCTGGGAATTGCAGGTAGTGTTTTGAAGTTAGTGCAGGGGAGAGGATTGTCTGGGAGCAGCAACCTTTGGGTGGGTGAAGGGAACAGGTTACTTTTCTGTACGATTCCAGCATGGGCAGGGCAGCTCCAGCCTCGGTGTGTGGAGTTGTGTGATTTGTGTTGTCAGTCTTTGCTGTCTTAGAGCTTCGTCAGGCCTTGATGGTCCTCTGTGTCCTCACAGAGCAAGCCCAGCATCTTGGGCATCCTCCCTGGAAAGCCTTTCCTGATCAGCACGGCGCTAATCAGCAGCGTGTTATTCTGCACGACGAGTCTAAATTGCAGATCGATCTCTTGACTTGGAAGTTTCTTGATGATTGTCTTCTGCAATGTCATTCTCAATTGCATTGTCATCTGATCTCTGTCCATCCAGTTTCCCCGAGGGGGACTCATTCCCCGCATCCTTGCGTCCTCAGGTCTTGAAGGGGGCTTTTCGGGCATCCGTCGCTTCATTCCCTCGCTTTGCAGACGCATCGCTGTAGGTCTTATTGCCCAAAAGTCTTGGATTCCAGAGTCCCTCTTCTTGCTGCGAGTTTTATCTTGAGCTCAGGTCTTGTGACTCACATGGCTGTGTCTCATATTGGTCTGTGGGTGTGAGTGTTTGGCTTGGAGCTGCCCTGCCTGCTGTGTAGGATGAGGGGCTACGGGAAGCGCCACAACCTGACTGACTTGGTGCTGAGCAGCTTTCCAGTGATTTGCTAATCCTGTTTTTCAGGTCCCAAGTGTCAATGACTAGCAAGAATCCGATGGAGGAGGAGAGGAGGCGGCCACCCAAAGGTTGGTTAGGGCGTGGAGTTGGTGGAAAGGTGCCCCCCTTGGCCACCTGACCACGTTATGGTTTGTTGTCATTTTGAAGGCGGAAGCGGCGAGCGAAGCGAGATACGGGTACCGGAGGTGGCTGTGGCAAGGTGAGCAAAGGCCGGTGGGCTGGAGGAGCAGTTATTCTCAGGTGTTGTATTATTGGTTGGTCATGAACATCCCTTGTTGTTTGTGTTTTTTTTCAGGTGCGCTGCTAACCTTGTTTTGGCACCCCAAAGAGATGGCAGGCAGATGGGTGAGAGGCCGAGGTAAAGAAGCAGGAGATGGACGTCACAGTGGCCTGGGTGTTGTTGGGGTCAATATCTCAGCGTGTGCCTTTTGCTTGGACTTTTGCAGGTGTCACACACAGTGCTGGAGTAACAAAACCATGTCTTGAGGAGCAGTTGGAGAAGGCGAGATGGCTGTGGGCTGGGTCAGCCATGTGTTAACGTCACCTCTGTTAAAGGTTTCCCTTACGTTTCAGGTGCTGTGCGTGCCACCTTTGGAACCGGATCAGCACTGAAGGTGAGCTGGGGTGGTAGAGAGTGGGTTCGTGGAGCTGGTGGCTACTGATCAGCAGAACAGTAACTCTTCCTCTTGGTCTTCTAGGTGTCCAAAGCAGTGGACGTTCAACCGGTTTGACACAGCATTCAAGTCTGGATCACGGAGGTGAGTGGAACTGGGTGGGGCTCTTTTGAGGTGGTGGGTGTAGTATAAGTGGTTGTTGATGGCTGAAGTGCACCTTATTGGTGACACTGTTTCTGATTTTCCTTTCTTTCTGGTTGCAGGTGATGAAGAGGAACATGCCTGTCAGACAGCGTGGTGTTTTGCTGGACATAGATCCAAAACCACCATCCCTCAGGAAGATAAGTTGAGGGACTGAACTGAAGTGCTGAGGTTGGGAGTTGTTGCAGAAGGGATGTTGAAGTTTTCTGAGCAAAGGCTGGTGTGGGCTGCCTGTTGATTGGGGCAATATCTCAGCATGTGGCTTTTGCTTTGACTTTTGCAGGTGCCACCCACTGCCTTGGAGGTACAAAGCCACGTGGAGAGGAGCAGTTGGGGCAGGCGAGATGGTTGTGGGCCAGGTCAGCCAGGTGTTTAATATCAATTCAGTTAAGTGTTTCTCTTTGTTTTGCCAGGGTTTTTTTGGTGTGGGGTTGGTTGTTTTTGTTGGGTTTTTTTGTGTGTTTCGTTTGTTTTATTTTGTTTTGTTTGTTTTTTGTCACCTTTGGAGCTGAGTGTTGGAGGTAAGCTGGGGTGGTAATTTAGGAGGTTCATGTATGTAGTGACTTCATTCAAGCCGAACAGTGGTTTTGTGTATTTTAGGTGCCCTTCATTGAGTCCTGCAGTGCCTAATTCTGTGATGAGCAGGTGGGTGAGACCTCACAGGACTCTTGAGAAGCTGGGTCTTCTCTAAGCGGTTGGTGCTGGCTCATGTTGGAATTTCTGGTGAAAATTATTATGTGTGGTGATGTGTTTTTTTTTGTTTGGTTGTTTTTTTCTTTTTCAGCAGATGATGAACGGGAAATGTGTGGCTGCAGGAACATCCCTGTGGATGGTTTTGTCTTTCTGTGATGACCATGGCTTTGGACCCCTACCACCAAAGATAAGTGGAGGGACTGGGGATGGGCAGAAGGGACAAAGCTGGGAACGGCAGGGAGTGGTTTTGAAGTGAGAATCGGGGAGAGGGTTGTCTGGGAGCAGCTTGTTTTGGTCAGGTGAAGGGGGCAGATGAGTTTACAGCATTGGTTTGGCCTGGGCAGGGCAGCTCCAGCCTTTGTGTGTGGTGGTGTGTACTTTGTGTTGTCTGTCTTGAGTGTTTTATAACTTCCTCATCCCTCAATGTCCTCTTTGTCCTCGCAGAACCAGTCCCTCATCTTGGGCATCATCCCTGGAAGGTCTTCTCTCATCAGCACAGTCCTAGTCAGCAGCATCTTTTTCTTTCATGACAAGTTAAACACGTGGATTATTCTTGCATCTGGGAAGTTTCTTGATGGTGGTATTCTGAAACACTTTTCCATATTAATCAGCATCTCTGGTCATGGATTTTCGCAGAGGAGCACTTGTTCTCTACATCCTTAGGTCTTGAAGCCCGGCTTGGTGGGCATCTGTTGCTTCAGCCCCTCGCTTCACAGCTGCATCGCAGTAGGTCATCTTGCCCAACAGTCTTGGATCCCAGAGATATTCTTCTTCCTCGGTGTTCTCTTGAGACCAAGTCTCATGATTTTCAGGGCTGTGTTTTGTAGTGGTCTGAGTGTTTGGCTTGGAGCTGCTTTTCCCAGAGTTACAGGTTTGGGGTTTTTTGGAAGAGCCCTAAAGGACTAGTCCAGCACTGTTGGGCAGTGTTCTAGTGCCTTGTGTATCACCATTTTTCAGATCCCATGTGACAAGGATGTACATGACAGAGCAGGAGGAGAGAAGAGCACCATCCAAAGGTTAGTTGGTGTTGGAGTGAAGGTCCCTCTCCTGGCTACCTGACCCCATTATGGTTTGTTTGTCCTTTTGAAGGTGAGAGCAGCCAAGGAAGCAGAATATCTGTTCCGGAGGTGGCTCTGGCAAGGTGAGCAAAGGCTGGCGTGCTGGAGGAGCAGTTATTTCTCAGGCGTTTTATTTTCGTTGAAGGCATTGGCATCCCCTGTTATTTGTGTTTTCCAGGTGTCCTCCAAACCTACTTTTGGCACCCCACAGGAGTGGCAGGCGGATGGGTGAGAGGCTGAGGTAAAGGGGCAGGAGGTGGACATCACAGTGGGCTGCCTGTTGTTGGAGGCACTACCTCAGCACGTGCCTTTTGCTTTGGCTTTTGCAGGTGCCACAACCATCCTCGGAGGGACAAAGACACACATTTAGGAGCGGTTGGAGAGGGTGAGATGGTGGTGGGGTGGGTCAGCCATGTATTTTACATCAAGTCACTTAAACGTTTCCTTTTGTTTTTGCAGGCACTGTGTGTGCCACCTTTGGAACCGGATGAGCATCGAAGTTGAGTTGAGTTGGTAGTGAGGGGGTTCATGGGGCTGGTGACTTCTGATCAGCAGAACAGGAACTCTTTCTCTTGGTGTTTCAGGTGCCTCAAGCAATCGTGGTGATAGCGTTCAACTCTGGAACGAGAAGGTGCGTGGTATACCATGGGGCTCCCTTGAGGAGGTGAGTGCAGCAGAAGTAGCGTGCATTGGCTTAGGTGGGACTTGTGCCAGCGCTGTGGGTGACCTGTGGGTTGTGTGTTTTCCTTTTCTACGTATAGGGGATGAAGAGGAACCGTGCGACTGGAAGCACATCCCAGTCAAACGATGTGGTTTTCATTACTGACCGTGGCTTTGTGTTGCTCTCGCTCTTGAAGATAAGTTGAGGGCCCAGGGGTGGGTGGGGAGGGGCTGAGCAGAGGAGTCGAGGTTGGGAATTGCAGGTGGTGTTTTGAAGTTAGTGTAGGGGAGAGGGTTGTCTGGGAGCAGCCCCCTTTGGGTGGGTGAAGGGAACAGGTTACTTTTCAGCATGATTCCAGCATGGGCAGGGCAGCTTCAGCCTTGGTGTGTGGGGCTGTGTGTTTTATGTTGCCAGTCTTGGTTGTCTTAGAGCTTCGTCAGGCCTTGATGGTCCTCTGTGTCCTCACAGAGCGAGTCCTTCATCTTGGGCATCCTCCCTGCAAAGCCTTTCCTGATCAGCACGGTGCCGATCAGCAGCGTGTTATTCCGCACGACGAGTCTAAATTGCAGATCGGTCTCTTGACTTGGGATTTCTTGATTGTCATCTTCTGAAACATCATTGCCAAGTGCATCAGCATCTGGACTCATTCCCCGCATCCTTGCGTCCTCAGGTCTTGAAGGCGGCTCCTCGGGCATCCGTCGCTTCGTTCCCTCGCTTTGCAGACGCATCGCTGTAGGTCTTATTGCCCAAAAGTCTTGGATTCCAGAGTCCCTCTTCTTGCTGCGAGTTTTATCTTGAGGTCAAGTCTTGTGACTCACGTGGCTATGTCTTTGTTCAGTCTGTGCCTGTGAGTGTTTGGTTTGGAGCTGCCCTGCCTGCTGTGTAGGATCAGGGGCCGTGGGAAGTGCCATTAACTGACCGACTCGGTGCTGAGCAGCTTCCCAGTGATTTGCATAATCCTGTTTTTCAGATCCCACGTGTCAATGACCATCAAGAAACAGATGGAGGAGGAGAGGAGGCCGCCATCCGATGGTTGGTCAGGGTGTGCAGTCGGTGGGAAGGTGCCTCCTTTGGCTGCTTTACCGCATTATGGTTTGTTGTCATTTTGAAGGCGGAAGCGGCGAGCGAAGCGGGATACGGGTACCGGAGGTGGCTGCGGCAAGGTGAGCAAAGGCTGGTGGGCTGGAGGAGCAGTTATTCTCAGGGGTTGTTTTATTGGTTGGTCACGAACATCCCTTGTTGTTTGTGTTTTTTTTCAGGTGCACTCCTAACCTCGTTTTGGCACCCCAAAGAGATGGCAGGCAGATGGGTGAGAGGCCGAGGTAAAGGAGCAGGAGATGGACGTCGCGGTGGCCTGGGTGGTGTTTGGGGCAATATCTCAGCGTGTGCCTTTTGCCTTGACTTTTGCAGGTGTCACACACAGTGCCGGAGTGACAAAGCCACGTCTTGAGGAACAGTTGGAGAAGGTGAGATGGCTGTGGGCTGGGTCAGCCATGTATTAACATCAACTCTGTTAAAGGTTTCCCTTACGTTTCAGGTGCTGTGCGTGCCACCTTTGGAACCAGGTGAGCATTGAAGGTGAGCTGGGGTGGTAGAGAGTGGGTTCGTGGAGCTGGTGGCTACTGATCAGCAGAACAGTAACTCTTTCTCTTGGTCTTTTAGGTGCCCAAAGCAGTGGTGGACACAGCATTCGACTCTGGATCGAGGAGGTGAGTGGAACTGGGTGGGGCCCTTTTGAGGCGGTGGGCGTAGTATAAGCGGTTGTTGATGGCTGAAGCGCACCTTATTGGTGACACCGTTTCCGATTTTCCTTTCTTTCTGATTGCAGGGAATGAAGAGGAACGTGCCCGTCAGACAGCGTGGTGTTTTGCTGGACATAGATCCAAAACCACCATCCCTCAGGAAGATAAGTTGAGGGACTGAAGTGAAGTGTTGAGGTTGGGAGTTGTTGCAGAAGGGATTTGGAAGTTTTCTGAGCAAAAGCTGGTGTGGGCTGCCTGTTGATTGGGGCAATATCTCAGCATGCGGGTTTTGCTTTGACTTTTGCAGGTGCCACACAAAGCCACGTATTGAGCGGTCGGAGAAGGTGAGATGGTTGCGAGCTGGCTCATCCAGAGATTTTACTTCAGCTCGGTTAAGGGTTTCCCTTTGTTTTTGCAGGTGCTGCGCTTGCCACCTTTGGAGCCAGAAGAGCGCTGGAGGTGAGACGGGATGGTAACGAGGAGGCTTGATCTGACAAGCAGAATAGGAATTGTGTCTCCTGGTGTTTCAGGTGCCAGAAGCGATGGTGGCCATAACGTGTGGAAGGAGAAGGTGAGCAGGGTGAGTCGGAGGTTATGAGGAGCGTGTGGAAGGGGTTGGTATTTAGCTGACGTCCTATTTCTGGTGGCACTGCCGTTTGTTATTGCAGATGACGAGGAGGAACTTTGTGGTTTTGGGAAGATCCCCATCAGCCGATGCGGGTTACTTTTCTGTCCAGTGCTTCAAAGCCCCAGATGTTTGAAAGGTAAGAGAAAGGGAAGATGGTTGGGGAGGGTCTGTGTAGAGGGGTCAAGGTTAGGAATCGCTGGCTCGGGTTTTAAAGGTACTGTAGGGGAGCGGGTTGTCCAGCAGCGGTGCCCTTTGGGTGGTTGATGGGAGCCTGTCCCTCCCTGGCATGATGCTAGCAAGTTCCAGGAACTGAATGAGCGTTGGAGGTGAGGTGGTAGTGCAGGGCTTGTGGAGCTAGTGTCTTCTCTCAAGCAGAACAATAGTTTTGTGCCTTTTAGGTGCCCTGAATGACGACGCCTACAGCATCCAACTCTGGAAAGCGTGGTCGAGTGGGACTTTGCAGGGCTCTTCTGCAAAGCCGGGACATTTGGAAGGGAATGGGGCTAGCTGACACTGGACTTATTGCTGAATATTCTGGTAGGTGTTTTGGTGTTGTGGTTATGTGTGTGGAGTTTTTTTCTTTGCTTGTTTTGGTGTGACTTTTTTTTTTTTTTTAATGCAGGTGGCAAAGGGGAACCTTGCAAGTTGAGGATTATCCTAGGCCGCTCCTGTCTATTTTCCTGGCTAACCACGACTTTGGAGAGCCAGTCCTCTGAAAGATAAGTTGAGGGACCAGTGGTGTAGAGGGGTCAAGGCTGGTGGGAGTTGTGTAGGGGAGAGGGCAGTCTGGGAGCAGGCTCCTTTGGTCAGATGAAGGAAGTGGGTTAATTTCTGATGCGATGCCAGTGTGGGCAGGGCAGCTCCAGCCTTGGTGTGTGGTGGCGTGTAGTTTGTGTTGTATGTGTTTGTCTTAAAGCTTCCTCAGGTCTTGATGTCCTCTCGGAGCAGGTCCCACATCTTGACCATCATCCCTGCAAGGCCTTTACTCATCAGCACAGTCCTAGTCAGCAGCAGCATCTTGTTGTGTGACAAATTTGAAGTGTTGATAGGTCTTGATTCTGGGAAGCTTCCTGATGGTCATCTTCTGAAACATCATTGCCACCTGCATCAGCATCATCTCTGGTCATGGATTTTCCCAGAGTGGGACTTTATTCCCCACATCCTCGTGTCATCAGGTCTTGAAGCCCGGGTTCTTTGGCATCCCTTGATTCAGCCCCTCGTTTTGCAGTTGCATTGCTGTAGGTCGTCTTACCCAACAGTCTTGGATCCCAGAGATATTCTTTTTGCTTGGTGTTTTCTTGAGATCACGTCTCATGATTTGCAGGGCTGTGTCTGGAGTTGGTCTGAGTGTTTGGCTTGGAGCTGCTCTTCCCAGAGTTTGCCGGAAGAGTCATAACTGAATAGTTCATCTATTGAGCAGTATTCCAGTGACTTGTGTATCACTGTTTTTCAGATCCCATGTGACAAGGATGTACATGAAAGAGCAGGAGGAGAGAAGAGCACCATCCAAAGGTTAGTCAGTGTTGGGTGTTGGAGCGAAGGTCCCTCTCCTGGCTACCTGACCCCATTATGGTTTGTTTGTCCTTTTGCAGGTGAGAGCAGCCAAGGAAGCAGAATATCTGTTCCCAAGGTGGCTCTGGCAAGGTGAGCAAAGGTCAGAAGTCTGCTGACTTCTGATCAGCAGAACAGGAACTGTTTCTCTTGGTGTTTCAGGCGCCCCAAGCAACGGTGGCGATAGCGTTCAACTCTGGAACGAGAAGGTGCACTGTATACCATGGGGCTTCTGTGAGGAGGTGAGTGCAGCAGAAGTAGCGTGCATTGGCTTAGGTGGGACTTGTGCCAGCGCTGTTTGTGACCTGTGGGTTGTGTTTTTTCCTTTTCTACGTATAGGGGATGAAGAGGAACTGTGCGACTGGAAGCGTATCTCAGTTAAACAATGTGGTTTTCATTACTGACCGTGGCTTTGTGTTGCTCTCGCTCTTGAAGATAAGTTGAGGGCCCAGGGGTGGGTGGGGAGGGGCTGAGCAGAGGAGTCGAGGCTGGGAATTGCAGGTAGTGTTTTGAAGTTAGTGTAGGGGAGAGGATTGTCTGGGAGCAGCAACCTTTGGGTGGGTGAAGGGAACAGGTTACTTTTCAGCATGATTCCAGCATGGGCAGGGCAGCTCCAGCCTTGGTGTGTGGGGCTGTGTGTTTTATGTTGTCAGTCTTGGTTGTCTTAGAGCTTCGTCAGGCCTTGATGGTCCTCTGTGTCCTCACGGAGCGAGTCCTTCATCTTGGGCATCCTCCCTGCAAAGCCTTTCCTGATCAGCACGGTGCCGATCAGCAGCGTGTTATTCCGCACGACGAGTCTAAATTGCAGATCGGTCTCTTGACTTGAAAGTTTCTTGAAGATTGTCTTTAGCAATGTCATTCTCAATTGCATTGTCATCTGATCTCTGTCCATCCAGTTTCCCTGAGGGGGACTCGGTCCCCGCATCCTTGCATCCCCAGGCCTTGAAGGCAGCTTCTCGGGCATCTGTCGCTTCATTCCCTCGCTTTGCAGATGGATCTCTGTAGGTCTTATTGCCCAAAAGTCTTGGATTCCAGAGTCCCTCACAGGACAAGTAATATTGAACATCATCCCCATGGTGTTGAACACATTTAGTCATATCTGGATCCTTCTTTTTTTGCATCTTGCAAATTTCTTGATAGGCATCTTTTGTAATCTTCTTTATGAACGAATGAGCATCTCTGGTCATAAATTTTCCACATTTGCAACCTTGTCTCTGCATCCTTAGGTCTTGATGCTAGTCTTCTTGTACATCTGATATGTTATTTTGAAGAGTAATTATTGTAACAGGAAGTGTTCTATGACACTTGATGTCACCATGGGGCCTCCTTGCCTCACCCTTGCATCCCTGTAGATCTTCTTGGCCAACTTCTTGGAGCCCAGAGTAATTCTTGTTGGGAGTTTTATATTAATGTTTAATCTTGTAGTTTGCAGTGGTGTGTCTTGAGTTGGTCTGTGTTTGTGTGTTTGGCCTGGGGCTGCTCTGCCCAGATTGTAGAGTTGGGGATATTGAAAAGCCATAAGGGTCTCTGGTGACGTTTGCCTTGAGTTTTTAGGCCACAATTTTACAGTGATCTTAGGTGGAGCAGCCATAGTCAGGCTGGGTGAGCAGTTGCTTTGATGGTGATGAAGGTGATGGGACCTTCATGAGAGTGCAGGAGATTGACCCTCTCAGTAGTTAACAGTTGTATGTGTATGGGTTCAAAGTTTTGGGGCTGTGTTTATTAATGGCATGAGGGTAGTAGTACACTAGATGGGTTTCCTAACTAGGATTGAGATGTCTGGAATTGTCTGTCCATTGTTCAGCATTTCAGTGACTTGTGTAACACTTTCAGATGCAAAGGACAAATATGCGCTTGTAAGAAGAAACGAGGGAGCAGAATGCAGTCAGGTCAGTCAGTGTGTAGTGCTGGAGGGATTGTGCTTCTGGTAGCTACCTGATAACAGTGTGTGTTTAAGTCATTTTGAAGGTAGAAGCAGTAAGCGAAGTGGGATAGTCACTGAAGGTGACTGGGGTGAGGTGAGTGATGACTAGTGGGACCAAAGAGCAGTTATTTTTCGGGTGTGTTGTTGAAGTTAGAAGCATCAGTTGATGTTTATAGGTTCTATTGTAGTCACCGTGTGACAATAAGAAAATTGCAGAGGCTGGATATGCAAATTGCCAAGGTAAAGGAGTAAGAGATGGGGATTGTTGCAGGCAGGGTGCTGTTTGAGGCAGCATCTTGGTACATTCCTTTTGTTTTTTGCAAATATTGTAAGCAGGCTCACTGGGACAAAGCTGCTGACTATAGCAAGTAGTCCGAGGTAAGGTCAGTGTCAAAGAGCAGAGAATAATGTGGCTACTCTGTGAAGCAGTTACTTTTTTGCGTGAACTTTAGGCCACTTTTGGGACTGGATGAGCATTTGAGGTGAGCTGGGGTAGTAGTGAGGATGAACGTGGAGCTGGTGACTCCCTTCAAGTATAACTGTCATTTTGTCTCTTGATGTAGCTTGGGTTCTACAAACAATGACAGATGCAGTATCTGGCACTGAATGGGTACAGAGCAGGTGAGGGAAAGCCCATGGTGCTAATCACAGAATTACCTCTATTAGAAAAGACCTTCAAGATCATTAGAGTCCAACCATTAACCCAACACTGACAAGAACTTAAGCCATATCCCTAAGTGCTATTTCTATATGACTTGGGGGGTGTCTTTAGGGATGATGAGTACTTCAAGGGATGGTGAAGGAGGTTGAAGCAGAAGAGGTTTGCCAACCCATAGGATTCTTTCAGATGCTTCCTGCTGGCACTCTGCTTTTTTTTTTTTTTTTTTTATGAAGACGAGCCTGGTGACTGCAGAAATATACCAGTTACCTGATGTGCCTTTTCTTGAGGAAGGAATCTGATCCCTGGCCTGCTGCAAGCTAAGCTGGGAGACCAGGAACAACTGCCCTTCAGCATGAATATTGATAGAAGATGGGAAGAGAGAGTCCAAAACAGAAATGCCTCTCATTCAAAGATGTTGCATTTTGGAAACTCCCCATCAGAGCAGATCCCAAAAGAGTCTGCGGAAGTCACCGGCAACAAGACTCTTTCCTCCTCCTTCAAAAAAAGAGAAAGTCATTCTCAAGATGGAAGCACAGCACATCTTTCTCAAGTTGATGGTGTTTCTGGCTTTGTGGGTCACAATTGCAGCAGTTGAGATGATGAAAATGCATTCCTCTGCACATTTTGGTACATCCAGATGTATTAACAAATCAGAGAGTCCTTTTTGGTAAGTTTATATACTGCAGCAGTGGGGATTTGTTTGACTCCTGCAGTTTTACCCTCCCTTCTCTCCATCATCCTTCAAAAATTAAAGCCAAAGAGTTATCACAGACTTTTTTTGTATCATAAATGTAACAAAAACAGTTGTGTAAAGTACAAACTGCATTGTTTAGACACTAACAGCCCCTGCTAACATGCTTTAGATCTCGTATTACCTAGTTTAGCTAATTATCTATTCTAAATCTTTGAACAGAGAGACAGCTGGATGCTGCAGGTATCTTTTGCTGGTGTTTTGATGGAGTGCTCTGAAGTACTTTGTTTCTGTCTCCCTCTAAATGGGGTATTTCCCTGGGGGTTTGGTAGCATCTCCTTTGGGCAGCTCTCCCTCCCGGTTGTGTAACACACAAAAAATACCTGGTCAAATTATCCCCGTGTTTGAGATAGAAAATGTAATGGTATCAGTGAACAGTTGTACAAGTTACATGAATGCAGAAAGGAAGTGAAATACTTGCCTATAGAAGTATTTAAATAGGATATGTATAAACATGTGGACACCTCATGAGCAGATGGTGAATTTATTTTTTTACTTTCAGGAGTCATTTTTTACTTTCAGCTTTGTCTAAGCAGGATGCAGCGCCACTACTGCGGCAGCGTGTGTGTAGGTGTCTCTCGTGATACAAGTAGAGGAAGCCATACAGGGTTCTCTATCCCAGCAATGGAGTAGGGAAGGATGGAAGCTTTTCCTGCCCCCAGCAAGAGCGTTGCTTTGATGTTACGAATGTAATGACAAATCCTGCCTAATAGTCTTCATAGATGTCTTTTAAGCACTGGAGTTACAGTGGGGAGGGGTAAAGGGCTGTGAGGGCTGTCAGGGTGTCTGGTAGAGGTGAGGGGGGAGTGTGGGATCAGGAGGGACAGGGGATATTTTGCTCCAGGGAGTCTGTGTGAGTGTATCAAAGCTGATGTATAGGCCAAAGCAGATATTAGATGTGTAAATGGGTATTTAAATGCTTGCCGGCTTGCTGACAGACACCAGTCCTCTAGCAACCGGAAACAGCATGTGAAGCAGCCAAACACACTCTCTATTTTGGACCTTTAGAAACCAGATGTTCCCCATTACTCAGCTGCACTCCATGTCCTTTTTTTGTCCTCCTGTAACCAGAAGCAGCCAGACAGTCACTGTTCTCTGTAGTGAAATGAGGTAACCAGGTGCCACTAATTGCCAGGTAGAGGGCATGAGCTTGTGTTAAGCCCACCTGTGCCTGCTTAGGGCAGGCCCCAACTGGGCATGAGCAGGATTAGGGGGCCAATAAAAGGTGAGGCCTGGAGCCCAATCTCAGCTCATTCCTGAGCAAGCCAGCAGAGAGGTTAGCCGATTCGGGAGCAGTAGCTCCGAGCCAGGCTAGGCAACCCTGAGGGCAATAGACTCAGAGCACTCTTAGTGAGTTTCTGCTGGAACACCTGTTTGGACCTTGGAGGGCCGTGCCCTAAGAGACATTCACCTTGCAACAGTTCTCATTTTTGGTCGTCCAGCAACAAGGTAAGGTGGGGCTTAATGGATAAGAGGTAATGGGGAAATTCTGATTGGACATAAGAAGTTCATTTTTCACCATGTGGACAGTAAAAGATTGGAATGGTCTCCTCGGAGAAGCGGTAGATTCCCCCCGTTGTAGAAAGTGTTAAGACATCGAATCCATAGCATTAGGTAGAGGGATGGACCAGATGCTCTTTGAAGGCCCCTTCCAACACGAGTGATTAAATGAATCTATGAAGTAAGAGAAAAGTGACAGGTTTTGGCGAAGATCAGAGGATCTGCCAGATGGTGTGTTTCTACGCTCAGGGGACATTGGGGGTTCTTAAATTTTTAACTTCCAGTTTGTCCGAGTTGCGGAGACTCGTTTGTAGTTTTTCGCTGAAAAGATGGCCGACTTCCGGTAACAAAACGTTCGACTTCCGGTAACAAGATGGCCGACTTCCGGAGACTCGTTTGTAGTTTTCCGAAAAAAGATGGCCGACTTCCGGAGACTCCTTTGTAGTTTTCCGGTAAAGGGATGGCCGACTTCCGGAGACTCGTTTGTAGTTCCCCGGTAAAAAGATGGCCGACTTCCGGTAACAAAATGGCCGACTTCCGGAGACTCGTTTGTAGTTTTTCTCTAAAAAGATGCCCGACCGCCGGTCAATGGTTTTGTATCTTCTTATATTCAGTGCGTGGCAGCGTGTATTGGGGTGTTCAATTCTTAACACGCATCGGATTGTTTCGTTTTTGGAGACAGCGCATCTGACACGTAGGACCAATGGTAACCTTGTTATGTGAGGTAACAAGGGAAAAGTGTGAGTTGGCAGAAGTGAACAGCAGGCTGATTTGGAATTAACAGAAGAGGCTTAACAAAAGGTTTTGGATTTATGATCCTCACAAATAAGAAGAGATCTCAAACAAATCTGTAAACGGGTTACACAGAACTTGGAGCCCAGGGGAGAAAATTACCAGAAGCAGAAAACAACTCCACTTTGAGAGTTATCAGTGTTATAAATTACTGACTCAATATTCTGTTAATAGTTTAATTTAATTAATAAAATTGCAATAAGCAAAACAGTGCTGGGTGCGTGGGGAGTCTCCGCTCCACTCGCACGCATGCCTTAAAGTTTAATCTTTTATCTTACATTCCATACCTTAATACACATTCATATCTATTCTAATGCGTATTCATGACTGTTCTAGGAATAGGCTGGATTATGTTTATTAGTTCCTGTGAGAAGCAGGCCTTCAAAGGCGCATGCCCACTTTATCTCTGGGGATCTTTTTGACCCCCATCTGGTGGTCGTTGGATGAAGTCAGTGTCTGCCTCAGTTTCCCCTCTCATTACCCTTCGATTTCGCACATGCGCTCCTTTGCTCTTTCCTGTGCAACGCTCTGCAGTCAGCAGTAAAACCACCTTAAATTGCAACGCAATTTAATTTGGTGAGCAGCAAAATCAGCTTAGATTAGCACAACAGGATGTACGTTGTAGTGTTTTCAGGGTACTGAAACTGTGGATGTCTTGTTTCTTGTTCCCTTAAGCTTTGTAGTTACACAAAGAACAGTTATATTTCATTCCAACGAATTCCTACGTTTGCATATTTCACAATATTGAAGACAGATATATTATTAGTACTCTCAAAGTTGGGTTAGCAAACACTTCATAATTATTTAACACGAATTCACAAGCATCTACTACATTAGCACGTTTTTGGGCTGCGCTAGAACTAGAACAACTCACAGTAGGATATAAAGCGGCTCTGTCTGCCATAATTCCTATCATGCAATGGGTCAAATATATTCAAGATAGAGCCAAAGTGGGAGGCTATGGTGTGGCTGCCTTCCACTAGCAGCTAGCCACTGCCCCCCATGAGTAATCAAGAAGTAAACCCTGATTTTGCACTCAGAAATGAATCTTTGATGAGGTTTGAAAAAAACTTGGATCTATTAACTCATCCTGAGACGGAGCACATTTGGTTTACTGGGAGATCAGCTAAGTATGTAGGAGGAAAAAGGCTTGTGAAAACAGTAGCTTACCCTCCCCATTCTGAGAAATTTTTTTCAAACCACGAGAGAGTGCAAAAGCAGCCAATATACTGAATTGTCTGGGCAGATATTTTAGGTAACCACCACTAACATGTCTAGGGGAGATAGTTTAGGCAGCCCTACGATCTGCGACTTGAGCCCCAGCCAGGCCCCGGTTTCGGTCGTTACGGGGCGTAAGACCGGACGTTTTCACGTTAAGAAAAGCGCAAGTCCTTCGGACTAGCAGCAACGGGATACTCAAAAAAATGGACCCTTCCTCACCTACAAGAGGACGCACCGTGTAGGATTTCCCAACTGCTGGGAAGGGTTCTCCGTGTCCTCGTAACAACCAGGGCTCCCCAGCAACCGCAGATCCAGGCAAAGTCGAACCATTACGGCAATCGGCGACACGTCTTTCTTACTCTTTATCGCTGCGTCTGTATAGTAACAATTAGATGAGTTGCTGTGTTTTGCTTTGACTTTGCTATCGCACTTCAGTTTTGTTGTTTGTTTCTGCACTTGTTCTCTTATAATTTAATACATCAGTAAATATAAACTAACTTCTTTATTTGGGTGCCTGTGTCTTTTGCGCTGACCCCGGCCATCTGGCAAAGTATCATATTAAGTAGCAGATCTATATAGACCTCAGGACAGTCTCAACTAACCTTGAAATCTAGAGAAACCGATGCCACGTGAAACACCAAGGACAGACTAATAGAAAAGCAGCGCAGCAAGCCCCTCCCTCCTCGAGAGCCAGATAAGTCCACAGGACAGGGAGACGGCAAACTGAAAGCTGAATTTCAGGAACTAGAGTTCCATATGGAGACCAGGAAGCAAATAAATCAATTTATTTGGGGATGGCAGCAAACCGTCAGAACTTCAGGTTCAGATGAAACAACCAGTGAAATCAAAGGCACATGCAGAAGAGCCAAGAGACCAATCACCCTGGGGTAATATGCATTTTAAAGAAACCCTTTATACAACGGTACGGGTGCACATCATGCCGACAGGTAGCGAGGTATTAAAAGGCAGAGATAAAATACACTAACTCTGGGGCAGAGGGAGAGTATGAACTCCGCTTTACTGCCAGGGGCAAAGACCACATCCAGCCACACCCAGGGTCCTCTCCGAGGAAGCGTTCAGAAAGGGACGGGGGTCCGGTCTCCCCCTCAAGGCTCTGCCAGAGGGTCTTCCTGGACTCTTTTTCAACATTATTGCCCCATCAGAGCCCTCTCATTCAGGGCACCGCTCCTTACGAGACCATCCTCACGCCACCCCACACCCTTCGATCTCTGTGGTGCTCTTTTTAGCTCTCTTACTGAGACAGAATCCTTCTTCAGGACATCTGTACATCAACTGAACACATAGAGTTTTTCCTCATATCCCAGAGCCGCCTTTTACCTCTCTCACAGCACCCTTCTCTCACCACCATACCTCCGGAGGCCAACCTCACGCCCCCCCTCTCGGCGTCCCACAGCCACCTTCCGGCTCCGTTGCGCATTTTACGCCTTTTTCGCTCTACGAGAAGCTCTTCTGATGCCGTCTGTCATTCGGTTCCCAACATCCCAGGGATGCCTGTACTCTATTAAAATCCCCTCCAGACTGCTGCTTGTGCCCCTCAGCTTTCTTCAGTGTCTTCGATCCAAAAATGACCCCTCTAACAGAACGCTGCCTTCCACTTTTAGCTTTGTTGCAGAGCTCTCACCCTTCTGAGTCTTTCAGGAGACTTTGTGAGTCCATATCTGTGACCCACCCCACTTGTTCTTTCCTCTCTTCTGTCTAATCCAAGCCTCCAATGACCTTTACTCTGTTAAGATTCCCTGTGGGTTAAATTTTTACCTGGCCGTGTCGCTGAAGTAACAACGAGAGAGAAAAAAAACCCCAAATTCCTCAGCCGGCATCACGGAGTCTCTCTGCTTGTCCCGCAAACTGAAGAAAGAGGAGAAAACTGACTGCTTCTCCTCTGGCTGCTTTTATACCTTGTGGTAATCACCACCTCCCCTTTCCCAGGGGACTGTGGGAATAGCTGTGGGCGGTGCCTGTGGTTTATAAGCCGCAGCCTTTGGCTAGGGTCTTCAGTCAGCTCTTGGGCTTCTCTGAGGTCAGAGCTCTCCTACTCCTGGAGCTGACTGCAGCTGTTGAGCTGTCTGGGCTGTTTGGGAAGACTCTTTAAGGTAAGAACTTTAGAACCACCGAAAGTTAGAGCTCTTTATAGCAAGAATATGGCTGCATGCAAATTTTTTTTTCTATTTGTGATTCTTTTTTTTTTTTTTTTTTTTTTTTTTTTTTTTAATGCAGTTGTTGAAGAGGAACCTTAAAACTG
Source organism: Heliangelus exortis (assembly GCF_036169615.1). Classification (NCBI taxonomy): domain Eukaryota; kingdom Metazoa; phylum Chordata; class Aves; order Apodiformes; family Trochilidae; genus Heliangelus; species Heliangelus exortis. Next base: position 31,355 of record NC_092443.1, on the reverse strand, counting down.
CAGGAACGTGCTAGTCAGACAACGTGGTTTTGTTGCTGGACATAAATTTAGACCCACAGGCCTCTGAAAGCTAAGTACAGGAACTTGGTTGCAGAGGGGCTGAGGCTTGGAGTTGCAGGAGGGATTTTGAAGATGGCATCTGGGAGAGGGCTGTCTACAATCAGCCCCCTTTGAGTGGGTGAATAGAGCATGTTAGTTTCCAGGGCAGGGCAGCTCCAGCCTTGGTGTGTGGGGTTGTGTATCTTGTGTTTTCTGTCTTTGTCTTAGAGCTTCCTCCGATTTTGATGGTCTTCTGTGTGTCCTCACAGAACAAGTCTCGCATCTTGGGCATCATCCCTGCACAGCCTTTCCCGATCATCATGGTGCTGATCAGCAGCATCATCTGTCAAAATTGCAGATCGGTCTATGTACTTGGAAGTTTCTTGATGGTTGTCTTCCGCAATGTCATTCTCAATTGCATTGTCATCTGATCTCTGTGCACCCAGTTTCCCTGAGGGGGACTCATTCCCCGCATCCTTGCATCCTCAGGTCTTGAAGGTGGCTCCTCGGGCATCCGTCGCTTCGTTCCCTCGCTTTGCAGACACATCGCCATAGGTCTTATTGCCCAAAAGTCTTGGGTTCCAGTGTCCGTCTTCTTGCTGCGAGTTTTATCTTGAGCTCAAGTCTTGTGACTCACATGGCTGTGTCTCGGGTCAGTCTGTGCCTGTGAGTGTTTGGCTTGGAGCTGCCCTGCCTGCTGTGTAGGTTCAGGGGCCATGGAAAGCGACACAACCTGACCGACTCGGTGCTGAGCAGCTTCCCAGTGACTTGCATAATCCTGTTTTTCAGATCCCACGTGTCAGTGACCATCAAGAAACAGATGGAGGAGGAGAGGAGGCCACCATCCGAAGGTTGGTCAGGGTGTGGAGTTGGCGGGAAGGTGCCTCCTTTGGGTGCTCGACTGCATTATGGTTTGTTGTCATTTTGAAGGCGGAGGCGGCGAGCGAAGCGAGATACGGGCACCGGAGGTGGCTGTGGCAAGGTGAGCAAAGGCTGGTGGGCTGGAGGAGCAGTTATTCTCAGGTGTTGTATTATTGGTTGGTCATGAACATCCCTTGTTCTTTGTGGTTTTTTTCAGGTGCACTCCTAACCTTGTTTTGGCACCCCAAAGAGATGGCAGGCAGATGGGTGAGAGGCCGAGGAAGGAAGGAAGCAGGAGATGGACATCACAGTGGGCTGCTTGTTGTTGGGGACAATATCTCGGCGTGTGCCTTTTGCTTTGACTTTTGCAGGTGTCACACACAGTGCCGGAGTGACAAAGCCATGTCTTGAGGAACAGCTGGAGAAGGTGAGATGTCTGTGGGCTGGGTCAGCCATGTATTAACATCAACTCTGTTAAAGGTTTCCCTTATGTTTCAGGTGCTGTGCGTGCCACCTTTGGAACCGGATGAGCATTGAAGGTGAGCTGGGGTGGTAGAGAGTGGGTTCGTGGAGCTGGTGGCTACTGATCAGCAGAACAGTAACTCTTTCTCTTGGTCTTCTAGGTGCCCAAAGCAGTGGTGGACACAGCATTCAACTCCGGATCAAGGAGGTGAGTGGAACTGGGTGGGGCTCTTTTGAGGCGGTGGGTGTAGTGTAAGTGGTTGTTGATGGCTGAAGTGCACCTTATTGGTGACACCGTTTCCGATTTTCCTCTTTTAGTGTTTGCAGGTGATGAAGAGGAACATGCCCGTCAGACAGCATGGTGTTTTGCTGGACATAGATCCAAAACCACCATCCCTCAGGAAGATAAGTTGAGGGACTGAAGTGAAGTGCTGAGGTTGGGAGTTGTTGCAGAAGGGATCTGGAAGTTTTCTGAGCAAAGGCTGGCGTGGGCTGCCTGTTGTTTTAGGCAGTATCTCGGCACGTGCTTTTGCTTCGACTTTTGCAGGTGCCACGCAAAACCACGCGTTGAGGAGCAGTCGGGGAAGGTGAGATGGTTGCAGGCCGGCTCATCCCGAGATTTTACTTCAACTCGGTTAAGGGTTTCCCTTTGTTTTTGCAGGAGCTGCGCGTGCCCCCTTTGGAGGGGGAAGAGCGCTGGAGGTGAGACGGGATGGTAACGAGGAGGCTCGATCTGACAAGCAGAACGGGAATTTTGTGTCTCCTGGTATTTCAGGTGCCAGAAGCAATGGTGGCCATAACAAGTGGAAGGAGACGGTGAGCAGGGCGAGTCGGGGGATATGAGGAGCTTGTGGAAGGGGTTGGTATTTAGCTGACGTCCTATTTCTGGTGGCACTGCCGTTTGTTGTTGCAGATGACGAGGAGGAACTTGGTGGTTTTGGGAAGATCCCCGTCAGGCGATGTGGGTTACTTTTCTGTCCAGTGCTTCAGAGCCCCCGCCGTTTGAAAGGTAAGAGAAAGGGAGGATGGTTGGGGAGGGTCTGTGTAGAGGGGTCAAGGTTAGGAATCGCCGGCTCGGGTTTTAAAGTTACTGTAGGGGAGCGAGCTGTCCAGAAGCGGTGCCCTTTGGGTGTTTGATGGGCGCCTGTCCCTCCCTGGCCTGATGCTAGCAAGTGTATGAGAACTGTATGAGGACTGGAGGTGAGGTGGCAGTGCAGGGCTTGTGGAGTAGTGTCTTCTCTCAAGCACAACAATAGTTTTGTGCCTTTTAGGTTCCCTGAATGACGATGCCTACAGCGTTCAACTCTGGAAAGCGTGGGGAGTGGGACCCCGCAGGGCTCTTCTGCGAAGCTGGGACATTTGGAAGGGAATGGGGCTGGCTGATGTTGGACTTATTGCTGAATATTCTGGTAGGCGCTTCGGTGTTGTGGTTATGTGTGTGGAGTTTTTTTTGTTTGCTTGTTTTGGTGTTGTGGTGTGACTTTTTTTTTTTAATGCAGGTGGCAAAGGGGAACCTTGCAAGTTGAGGATTATTCTGGGCTGCTCCTGTCTATTTTCCTGGCTAACCACGACTTTGGAGAGCCAGTCCTCTGAAAGATAAGTTGAGGGACCAGTGGTGTAGAGGGGTCAAGGCTGGTGGGAGTTGTGGAAGGGGTTTTGAAGTTAGTGTAGGGGAGAGGGCAGTCTGGGAGCAGGCTCCTTTGGTCAGGTGAAGGAAGTGGGTTAATTTCTGATGTGATGCCAGTGTGGGCAGGGCAGCTCCAGCCTTGGTGTGTGGTGGTGTGTAGTTTGTGTTGTATGTCTTTGTCTTAAAGCTTTCTCAGGCCTTGATGTCCTCTCAGAGCAAGTCCCACATCTTGACCCTCATCCCTGCAAGGCCTTTACTCATCAGCACAGTCCTAGTCAGCAGCATCTTCTTCTTGTGTGACAAGTTTGAAGTGTAGATAGGTCTTTCATCTGGGAAGCTTCCTGATGGTCATCTTCTGAAACATCATCGCCACCTGCATCAGCATCATCTCTGGTCATGGATTTTCCCAGAGTGGGACTTTGTTTCCCGCATCCTCGTGTCATCAGGTCTTGAAGCCCGGGTTCTTCGGCGTCCCTTGATTCAGCCTCTCGTTTTGCAGTTGCATTGCCGTAGGTCTTCTTGCCCAACAGTCTTGGATCCCAGAGATATTCTTTTTGCTTGGTGTTCTCTTGAGATCGAGTCTCGTAATTTGGAGGGCTGTGTCTCGAACTGGTCTGAGTGTTTGGCTTGGAGCTGCCCTTCCCGGAGTTTGCTGGAAGAGCCATAACTGAATAGTTCAGCTGTTGGGCAGTGTTCCAGTGACTTGTGTATCACTGTTTTTCAGATCCCGTGTGACAAGGATGTACATGAAAGAGCGGGAGGAGAGAAGAGCGCCGTCCAAAGGTTAGTCGGTGTTGGAGTGAAGGTCCCACTCCCGGCTACCTGGCCCCATTATGGTTTGTTTGTCCTTTTGAAGGTGAGAGCAGCCAAGGAAGCAGAATATCTGTTCCGGAGGTGGCTCTGGCAAGGTGAGCAAAGGCTGGTGTGCTGGAGGAGCAGTTATTTCTCGGGTGTTTTATTTTCGTTGAAGGCATTGGCATCCCCTGTTTTTTGTGTTTTCCAGGTGTCCTCCAAACCTACTTTTGGCACCCCACAAGGATGGCAGGCAGATGGGTGAGAGGCTGAGGCACTACCTCAGCATGTTCCTTTTGCTTTGACTTTTGCAGGTGCCACAACCATCCTTGTAGGGACAAAGACACACATTTAGGAGCGGTTGGAGAAGGTGAGATGGTGGTGGGCTGGGTCAGCCATGTATTTTACATCAAGTCACTTAAACGTTTCCTTTTGTTTTTGCAGGTGCTGTGCGTGCCACCTTTGGAACCGGATGAGCGTTGAAGTTGAGTTGAGTTGGTAGCGAGGGGTTCATGGGGCTGGTGACTTCTGATCAGCAGAACAGAAACTCTTTCTCTTGGTGTTTCAGGTTCCCCGAGCAATGGTGGTGCTAGCGTTCAACTCTGGAAGGAGAAGGTGCGTGGTATACCATGGGGCTCCCTCGAGGAGGTGAGTGCAGCAGAAGTAGCGTGCGTTGGCTTAGGTGGGACTTGTGCCAGCGCTGTTTGCGATCTGTGGGTTGTGTTTTTTCCTTTTTTACGTCTAGGGGATGAAGAGGAACCGTGCGACTGGAAGCACATCCCAGTCAAACGATGTGGTTTTCGTTACCGACCATGGCTTTGTGCTGCTGTCGCTCTTGAAGATAAGTTGAGGGCCCAGGGGCGGGTGGGGAGGGGCTGAGCAGAGGAGTCGAGGCTGGGAACTGCAGGTGGTGTTTTGAAGTTAGTGTAGGGGAGAGGGTTGTCTGGGAGCAGCCCCCTTTGAGTGGGTGAAGGAACAGGTTACTTTCCAGTGTGATTCCAGCGTGGGCAGGGCAGCTCCAGCTTCGGTGTGTGGGGTTGTGGGTTTTGTGTTGTCAGTCTTTGTTGTCTTAGAGCTTCCTGAGGCCTTGAGGGTCCTCTGTGTCCTCGCAGAGCAAGTCCTGCATCTTGGGCATCCTCCCGGGAAAGCCTTTCCTGATCAGCACGGCGCTAATCAGCAGCGTGTTATTCCGCACGACGAGTCTAAATTGCAGATCGGTCTCTTGACTTGGAAGTTTCTTGATGGCTGTCTTCTGCAACGTCATTCTCAATTGCGTTGTCATCTGATCTCTGTCCACCCAGTTTCCCTGAGGGGGACTCGTTCCCCGCATCCGTGCGTCCTCAGGTCTTGAAGGCGGCTTCTCGGGCATCCGTCGCTTCGTTCCCTCGCTTTGCAGACGCACCGCTGTAGGTCTTATTGCCCAAAAGTCTTGGGTTCCAGAGTCCCTCACAGGACAAGTAATATTGAACATCATCCCCATGGTGTTGAACACATTTAGTCATCATCATCATCATAGTGCCACCTGGATCCTTCTTTTCTTGCATCTTGCAAATTTCTTGATAGGCATCTTTTGTAATCTTCTTTATGAACGAATGAGCATCTCTGGTCATAAATTTTCCACATTTGCAACCTTGTCTCTGCATCCTTAGGTCTTGATGCTAGTCTTCTTGTACATCTGATAGGTTGTTTTGAAGAGTAATTATTGTAACAGGAAGTGTTCTATGACACTTGATGTCACCATGGGGCCTCCTTGCCTCACCCTTGCATCCCTGTAGATCTTCTTGGCCAACTTCTTGGAGCCCAGAGTAATTCTTGTTGGGAGTTTTCTATTAATGTTTAATCTTGTAGTTTGCAGTGGTGTGTCTTGGGTTGGTCTGTGTTTGTGTGTTTGGCCTGGAGCTGCTCTGCCCAGATTGTAGAGTTGGGGATATTGAAGAGCCATAAGGGTCTCTGGTGATGTTTGCCTGTAGTTTTTAGGCCACAATTTTACAGCGATCTTAGGTGGAGCAGCCATACTCAGGCTGGGTGGGCAGTTGCTTTGATGGTGTTTGAAGGTGATGGGACCCTCATGAGAGGGTTTTTCCTGTGCAGCGCAGGAGATCGACCCTCTCAGTAGTTAACGGTTGTATATGTATGGGTTTAAAGTTGTGGGGCTGTGTTTATTAATGGCATGAGGGTAGTAACTAGGTATTACCCTAGTAATACCTAGTTTCCTAACTAGGATTGAGATGTCTGGAATTGTCTGTCCATTGTTCAGCGTTCCAGTGACTTGTGTAACACTTTCTTTCAGATGCAAAGGACAAATATGCGCTTGTGAGAAGAAATGAGGGAGCAGAGTGCAGTCAGGTCAGTCAGTGTGTAGTGCTGGAGGGATTGTGCTTCTGGTAGCTACCTGATTACAGTGTGTGTTTAACTCATTTTGAAGGTAGAAGCAGTAAGGGAAGTGGGATAGTCACTGAAGGTGACTGGGGTGAGGTGAGTGATGACTAGTGGGACCAAAGAGCAGTTATTTTTCGGGTGTGTTGTTGAAGTTCGAAGCATCAGTTGATGTTTATAGGTTCTATTGTAGTCACCATGTGACAACAAGAAAATTGCAGAGGCTGGGTATGCAAATTGCCAAGGTAAAGGAGTAAGAGATGGGAATTGTTGCAGGCAGGGTGCTGTTTGAGGCAGCATCTTGGTACGTTCCTTTTGTTTTTTGCAAATATCCTAAGCGGGCTCACTGGGACAAAGCTGCTGACTGTAGCAAGTAGTCCGAGGCAAGGTCAGTGTCAAAGAGCAGAGAATAATGTGGCTACTCAGTGAAGCAGTTACTTTTTTGCATGAACTTTGTAGGCCACTTTTGGGACTGGATGAGCATTTGAGGTGCGCTGGGGTAGTAGCGAGGATGAACATGGAGCTGGTGACTTCCTTCAAGTTTACCTGTCATTTTGTCTCTTGGTGTAGCTTGGGTTCTACAAACAATGACAGATGCAGTATCTGGCATCGAATGGGTACAGAGCAGGTGAAGGGAAGCCCATGGTGCTAATCACAGAATTACCTCTATTAGAAAAGACCTTCAAGATCATAGAGTCCAACCGTCAACCTTACACTGACAAGAACTTAAGCCATATCCCTAAGTTAAGCTATTTCTATATGACTTGGGGGGTGTCTTTAGGGATGATGAGTACTTCAAGGGATGGCGAAGGAGGTTGTCGCAGAAGAGGTTTGCCAACCCATAGGATTCTTCCGGATGCTTCCTGCTGGCACTCTGCTTTTGCTTTTTTTTTTTTTTTTTTTTTCATGAAGACAAGCCTGGTGATTGCAGAAATATACCAGTTACATGATGTGCCTTTTCTTGAGGAAGGAATCTGATCCCTGGCCTGCTGCAAGCTAAGCTGGGAGACCAGGAACAACTGCCCTTCAGCATGAATATTGATAGAAGATGGGAAGAGAGAGTCCAAAACAGAAATGCCTCTCATTCAAAGATGTTGCATTTTGGAAACTCCCCATCAGAGCAGATCCCAAAAGAGTCTGCGGAAGTCACCAGCAACAAGACTCTTTCCTCCTCCTTCAAAAAAAGAGAGAGTCATTCTCAAGATGGAAGCACAGCACATCTTTCTCAAGTTGATGGTGTTTCTGGCTTTGTGGGTCACAATTGCAGCAGTTGAGATGATGAAAATGCATTCCTCTGCACGTTTTGGTACATCCAGATGTATTAACAAATCAGAGTCCTTTTTGGTAAGTTTATATACTGCAGCAGTGGGGATTTGTTTGACTCCTGCAGTTTTACCCTCCCTTCTCTCCATCATCCTTCAAAAATTAAAGCTAAAGAGTTATCACAGACTTTTTGTATCATAAATGTAACAAAAACAGTTGTGTAAAGTACAAACTGCATTGTTTAGACGCTAACAGCCCCTGCTAACATGCTTTAGATCTCGTATTACCTAGTTTAGCTAATTATCTATTCTAGATCTTTGAACAGAGAGACAGCTGGATGCTGCAGGTATCTTTTGCTGGTGTTTTGATGGAGTGCTCTGAAGTACTATGTTTCTGTCTCCCTCTAAATGGGATATTTCCCTGGGGGTTTGGTAGCATCTCCTTTGGGCAGCTATCCCGGTTGTGTAACACACGAAAAATTGCTGGTCAAATTATCCCTGTGTTTGAGATAGAAAATGTAATGGTATCAGTGAACAGTTGTACAAGTTACATGAATGCAGAAAGGAAGTGAAATACTTGCCTATAGAAGTATTTAAATAGGATATGTATAAACATGTGGACACCTCATAGAATCATAGAATCATAGAATTAGCTGGGTTGGAAGGGACCTCAGAGATCATCAAGTCCAACCCTTGACCCACCGGTGCGGTTGCTAGACCATGGCACTGAGTGCCACATCCAGTCTCTTTTTAAATGTGTCTAGGGATGGAGAATCCGCCACCTCACCGGGCAGTCCATTCCATTGCCTGATCACCCTCTCCGTAAAAAAATTCTTTCTGATATCCAGCCTAAATCTCCCCTGGCACAACTTAAGACTGTGTCCTCTTGTCTTGTTGAAAGTCGTCTGGGAAAAGAGACCAACTCCCGCCTGGCTCCAACCTCCTTTCAGGTAGTTGTAGAGAGCGACGAGGTCTCCCCTGAGCCTCCTCTTCTTCAGGCTGAACAGCCCCAGCTCTCTCAGCCTCTCTTCATAGGGCCTGTGCTCGAGTCCCTTCACCAGCCTGGTTGCCCTCCTTTGGACCTGTTCCAGGACCTCGATATCCTTCCTGAACTGAGGGGCCCAGAACTGGACACAGTACTCGAGGTGTGGCCTCACCAGGGTTGAGTACAGAGGCAGAATCACCTCCTTGGACCTGCTGGCGACGCTGTTCCTGATACAGGCCAGGATGCCATTGGCCTTCTTGGCCACCTGGGCACACTGCTGGCTCATGTTCAGCTTCCTGTCAATCCAGACTCCCAGGTCCCTTTCTGCCTGGCTGCTCTCCAACCACTCTGTGCCCAGCCTGTAGCGCTGCATGGGGTTGTTGTGGCCAAAGTGCAGGACCCGGCACTTGGCCGTGTTGAACCTCATCCCGTTGGAGTCAGCCCAACTCTCCAGTCTGTCCAGGTCCCTCTGCAGAGCCCTCCTGCCTTCTGGCTGGTCCACACTTCCTCCCAGCTTGGTGTCGTCTGCGAACTTGCTGATGATGGACTCAATCCCTTCATCTAAGTCATAGATAAAGATATTAAACAGTACTGGGCCCAACACTGATCCCTGGGGGACACCACTGGTGACCGGCCGCCAACTGGATGCAGCCCCATTCACCATCACTCTCTGGGCCCGGCCTTCCAGCCAGTTTTTAACCCAGCACAGGGTGCTCCTGTCCAAGCTGCGGGCAGACAGCTTTTTCAGGAGAATGCTGCGGGAGACGGTGTCAAGCAGATAGTGAATTTATTTTTTTACTTTCAGGAGTCATTTTTTACTTTCAGCTTTGTCTAAGCAGGATGCAGCGCCACTACTGTGGCAGCGTGTGTGTAGGTGTCTCTCATGATACAAGTAGAGGCAGCCATACAGGGTTCTCTACCCCAGCAGTGGAATAAGGAAGGATGGAAGCTTTTTCTGCCCCCAGCAAGAGCGTTGCTTTGATGTTACGAATGTAATGACAAATCCTGTCTAATAGTCTTCATAGATGTGTTTTAAGCACTGGAGTTACAGTGGGGAGGGGTAAAGGGCTGTGAGGGCTGTCAGGGTGTCTGGTAGAGGTGAGGGGGGAGTGTGGGACCAGGAGGGACGGGGGATATTTTGCTCTGGGGATTCTGTGTGCGTGTATCAAAGCTGATGTATAGGTCAAAGCAGATATTAGATGTGTAAATGGGTATTTAAATGCTTGCTGGCTTGCTGACAGACACCAGTCCTCCAGCAACTGGAAACAGCATGTGAAGCAGCCAAACTAACTCTCTATTTTGGACCTTTAGAAACCGGATGTTCCCCATTACTCAGCTGCACTCTATGTTCTTTTTTTGTCCTCGTGTAACCAGAAGGAGCCAGACAGTCAGCTGCTCACTGTTCTCTGTAGTGAAATGAGGCAACCAGGTGCCACTAATTGCCAGGTAGTGGGCATGAGCTTGTGTTAAACCCACCTGTGCCTGATTAGGGCGGGCCCCAACTGCACATGAGCAGGATTAGGGGGCCAATAAAAGGTGAGGCCTGGAGCACAATCTCACTCAGCTCATTCCTGAGCAAGCCAGGAGATAGGTTAGCTGATTCCAGAGCAGTAGCTCAGAGCCAGGCTCGGCAACCCTGAGGGCAATAAACTCAGAGCACTATTCATGAGTTTCTGCTGAAACGCCTGTTTGGACCTCGGAGCGCCGTGCCCTAAGAGAGGTTCGTCTTGCAACAGTTCTCTCTTTTGGTCCTCCAGCAACAAGGTAAGGTGGGGCTTAATGGATAAGAGGTAATGGAGAAATTCTGATTGGACATAAGTTCATTTTTCACCATGTGGACAGTAAAAGATTGGAATGGTCTCCCAGGAGAAGCGGTAGATTCCTCCCATTGTAGAAAGTGTTAAGACATCGAATCCATAGTATGAGGTAGAGGGATGGACCAGATGGTCTTTGAGGGCCCCTTCTAACATGAGTGATTAAATGAATCTATGAAGTAAGAGAGAAAATTGACAGGTTTTGGCGAAGATCAGAGGATCTCCCAGATGGTGTGTTTCTACGCTCAGGGGACATTGGGGGCTCTTAAATTTTTAACTTTCAGTTTGTCCGATTTCCGGAGACTCATTTGTAGTTTTTCGTTAAAAACACGGCCAACTTCCGGTAACAAAATGGCCGGCCGCCGGAGACTCATTTGTAGTTTTCCGGTAAAAAGATGGCCGACTTTCGGTAGCAAAATGGCCGACTTCCGGTGACTCATTTGTAGTTTTCCGGTAAAAAGATGGCCGACTTTCGGTAGCAAAATGGCCGACTTCCGGAGACTCATTTGTAGTTTTCCGCTAAAAAGATGGCAGACTTCCGGTAACAAAATGGCCGACTTCCGGAGACTCATTTGTAGTTTTCCGCTAAAAAGATGGCCGACTTCCGGTAACAAAATGGCCGACTTCCGGAGACTCATTTGTAGTTTTCCGCTAAAAAGATGGCCGACTTCCGGTAACAAAATGGCCGACTTCCGGAGACTCATTTGTAGTTTTCCGGTAAAAAGATGGCCGACTTCCGGTAGCAAAATGGCCGACTTCCGGAGACTCATTTGTAGTTTTTCGCTAAAAAGATGGCCGACTTCCGGTAACAAGATGGCCGACTTCCGGAGACTCATTTGTAGTTTACCGGTAAAAAATGGCCGACTTCCGGTAACAAAATGGCCGACTTCCGGAGACTCATTTGTAGTTTTCCGGTAGAATGATGGCCGACTTCCGGTGACAAGATGGCCGACTTCCGGAGACTCATTTGTAGTTTTTCGGTAAAAAGATGGCCGACTTCCGGAGACTCATTTGTAGTTTTCCGGTAAAAAGATGGCCGACTTCCGGTAACAACATGGCCGACTTCCGGAGACTCATTTGTAGTTTTTCGCTCAAAAGATGCCCGACTGCCCGTCAATGGTTTTGTATCTTCTTATATTCAGTGCGTGGCAGCGTGTATTGCGGTGTTCAATTCTTAGCAGTCATCGGATTGTTTCGTTTTTGGAGACAGCGCATCTGACACGTAGGACCAATCTTAACCCTGTTATGTGAGGTAACAAGGGAAAAGTGTGAGTTTGCAGAAGTGAACAGCACGGTGATTTGGAATTAACAGAAGAGGCTTAACAAAAGGTTTTGGATTTATGATCCTCACAAATAAGAAGAGATCTCAAACAAATCTGTAAATGGGTTACACAGAACTTGGAGCCCAGGGGAGAAAATTACCAGAAGCAGAAAACAACTCCACTTTGAGAGTTATCAGTGTTATAAATTACTGACTCAATATTCTGTTAATAGTTTAATTTAATTAATAAAATTGCAATAAGCAAAACAGCGCTGGGTGCGGGGAGAGTCTCCGCTCCACTCGCACACATGCCTTAAAGTTTAATCTTTTATCTTACATTCCATACCTTAATACATATTCATAACTATTCTAGTACATATTCATGACTGTTCTAGGAATAGGCTGGATTATGTTTATTAGTTCTTGGGAGAAGCAGGCCTTCAAAGGCGCATGCCCGCTTTATCTCTGGGGATCTTTTTGACCCCCATCTGGTGGTTGTTGAATGAAGTCAGCGTCTGCCTCAGTTTCCCCTCTCGTTACCCTTCGATTCCGCACGTGCGCTCCTTCGCTCTTTCCTGTGCAACGCTCTGCAGTCAGCAGTAAAACCACCTTAAATTGCAACGCTATGTGGTGAGCAGCAAAATCAGCTTAGATTAGCACAACAGGATGTACATTGTAGTGTTTTCAGGGCACAGAAACTGTGGATGTCTTGTTTCTTGTTCCCTTAAGCTTTGTAGTTACGCAAAGAACAGTTATATTTCATTTTAACGAATTCCTACGTTTGCATATTTCACAATGTTGAAGACAGATATATTATTAGTACTCTCAAAGGTGGGTTAGCAAACACTTTATAATTATTTAACATGAATTCACAAACACATCTACTACATTAGCACATTTTTGGGCTGCGCTAGAACTAGAACAACTCACAGTAGGATATAAAGCGGCTCTGTCTGCCATAATTCCTATCATGCAATGGGTCAAATATATTCAAGATAGAGCCAAAGTGGGAGGCTATGGTGTGGCTGCCTTCCACTAGCAGCTAGCCACTGCCCCCCACGAATAATCAAGAAGTAAACCCTGATTTTGCACTCAAAAATGAATCTTTAATGAGGTTTGGAAAAAACTTGGATCTATTAACTCATCCTGAGACGGAGCACATTTGGTTTACTGGGAGATCAGCTAAGTATGTAGGAGGAAAAAGGCTTGTGAAAGCAGTAGCTTACCCTCCCCATTCTGAGAAATTTTTTTCAAACCACGAGAGAGTGCAAAAGCAGCCACTATACCGAACTGCCCGGGCAGATATTTTAGGTAACCACCAGTAACATGTCTAGGGGAGATAGTTTAGGCAGCCCTACGATCTGCGACTTGAGCCCCAGCCAGGCCCCGGTTTCGGTCGTTAGGGGGCGTAAGACCGGACGTTTTCACGTTAAGAAAAGCTCAAGTCCTTCGGACTAGCGGCAACGGGATACTCGAAAAACTGGACCCTTTCTGGCTTCCTCACCTACAAAAGGACGCACCGTGTAGGATTTCCCAACTGCTGGGAAGGGTTCTCCGTGTCCTCGTAACAACCAGGGCTCCCCAGCAACCGCAGATCCAGGGAAAGTCGAATCATTACGGCAATCGGCGACACGTCTTTCTTACTCTTTATCGCTGCGTCTGTATAGTAACAATTACATGAGCTGGTGTGTTTTGCTTTGACTTTGCTATCGCACTTCAGTTTTGTTGTTTGTTTCTGCACTTGTTCTCTTATAATTTAATACATCAGTAAATATAAACTAACTTCTTTATTTGGGTGCCTGTGTCTTTTGCGCTGACCCCGCCCATCTGGCAAAGTATCATATTAAGTAGCAGATCTATATAGACCTCAGGACACTCTCAACTGTCCTTGAAATCTAGTGAAACCGATGCCACGTGAAACACCAAGGACAGACTAATAGAAAAGCAGCGCAGCAAGCCCCTCCCCCCTCGAGAGCCAGATAAGTCCACAGGACACGGAGACGGCAAAATGAAAGGTGAATTTCAGGAATTAGAGTTCCATATGGAGACCAGGAAGCAAACGGATCAATTTATTTCGAGATGGCAGCAAACCGTCAGAACTTCAGGTTCAGATGAAACAACCAGTGAAATCAAAGCACATGCAGAAGAGCCAAGAGACCAATCACCCTGGGGTAAGATGCATTTTAAAGAAACCCTTTACACAACAGGACGGGTGCACATCATGCAGAAAGGTAGCGAGGTATTAAAAGGCAGAGACAAAATACACCAGCTCTGGGGCAGAGGGAGAGTATGAACTCCGCTTTACTGCCAGGGGCAAAGACCACATCCAGCCACACCCAGGGTCCTCTCCGAGGAAGCGTTCGGAAAGGGACGGGGGTCCGGTCTCCCCCTCAAGACTCTGCCAGAGGGTCTTCCCGGACTCTTCTTCAACATTATTGCCCATCAGAGCCCTCTCATTCAGGGCACCGCTCCTTACGAGACCATCCTCACGCCGCCCCACACCCTTCAATCTCTGCGGTGCTCTTTTTAGCTCTCTTACTGAGACAGAATCCTTCTTCAGGGTCTCTTTGCACCCCAGAACCCTTCCTTCATTTGTTGTGATCTTAGACATCTGTTCAGTCCCTCAGCCCCCGAGGACATCCGTGCATCAACTGGACACATACGGTTTTCCCTCGTGTCCCAGAGCCGCCTTTTACCTCTCTCACAGCACCCTTCTCTCACCACCACACCTCCGGAGGCCAACCTCACGCCCCCTGTCGGCGTCCCACAGCCACCTTCCGGCTCCGTTGCGCATTTTACTCCTTTTTCGCTCCACGAGAAGCTCTTCTGACGCTGTCTGTCATTCGGTTCCCAACATCCCAGGGTCGCCTGTACTCTATTAAAATCCCCTCCAGACTGCTGCTTGTGCCCCTCAGCTTTCTTCAGTGTCTTTGATCCAAAAATGACCCCTCTAACAGAATACTGCCTTCCAGCTTGCCTTTAGTGCACTTTTAGCTTTGTTGCAGAGCTCTCACCCCTCTGAGTCTTTCAGGAGACTTTGTGAGTCCGTATCTGTGACCCACCCCACTTGTTCTTTCCTCTCTTCTGTCTAATCCAAGCCTCCAATGACCTTTACTCTGTTAAGGTTCCCTTTGGGTTGAATTCTTACCTGGTCACGTCGCTGAAGTAACAAGGAGAGAAAAAAAACCCCAAATTCCTCAGCCGGCATCACGGAGTTTCTCTGCTTGTCCCGCAAACTGAAGAAAGAGGAGAAAACTGACTGCTTCTCCTCTGGCTGCTTTTATACCTCGTGGTAATCCCACACGCCCCTTTCCCAGGGGATTGTGGGAAAAGCTGTGGGCGGTGCCTGTGGTATATAAGCCGCAGCCTTTGGCTAGGGGCTTCAGTCAGCTCTTGGGCTTCTCTGAGGTCAGAGCTCTCCTACTCCTGGAGCTGACTGCAGCTGTTGAGCTGTCTGGGCTGTTTGAGAAGACTCTTTAAGGTAAGAACTTTAAAACCACCGTAAGTTAGAGCTCTTTATAGCAAGAATATGCTTGCATGCAAATTTTTTTTTTTTCTATTTGTTAGTTTTTTTTTTTTTTCTACTTATTACTTTTCTTTCTTTTTTTTTTTTTTTTTTTTTTTTTTTTTTTTAATGCAGTGGTTGGAGAGGAACCTTAAAACTGCAGGAACGTGCTAGTCAGACAGCGTGGTTTTGTTGCTGGACATAAATTTAGACCCACAGCCCTCTGAAAGCTAAGTACAGGAACTTGGTTGCAGAGGGGCTGAGGCTTGGAGTTGCAGGAGGGATTTGGAAGATGGCATCTGGGAGAGGGCTGTCTACAATTAGCCCCGTTTGAGTGGGTGAACAGAGCATGTTAGTTTCCAGCACAATGCTAGGGTGGGCAGGGCAGCTCCAGCCTTGGTGTGTGGGGTTGTGTATCTTGGGTTGTTTGTCTTTGTCTTAGAGCTTCCTCCGGTCTTGATGGTCTTCTCTGTGTCCTCACAGAGCGAGTCTCGCATCTTGGGCATCATCCCTGCAAAGCCTTTCCTGATCAGCACGGTACTGATCAGCAGCGTGTTATTCTGCACAATGAGTTTAAATTGCAGATCCGTCTCTTGACTTGCAAGTTTCTTGATGGTCGTCTTCCGCAATGTCGTTCTCAATTGCATTGTCATCTGATCTCTGTCCTCCCAGTTTCCCTGAGGGGGACTCATTCCCCACATCCTTGCATCCTCAGGTCTTGAAGGCGGCATCTCGGGCACGCGTCGCTTCGTTCCCTCGCTTTGCAGACGCATCGCTGTAGGTCTTATTGCCCAAAAGTCTTGGATTCCAGAGTCCCTGTTCTTGCTGCGAGTTTTATCTTGAGCTCAAGTCTTGTGACTCACGTGGCTGTGTCTCGGGTCAGTCTGTGCCTGTGAGTGTTTGGCTTGGAGCTGCCCTGCCTGCTGGGTAGGATCAGGGGCCACAGAAGCACCACAACCTGACCGACTCGGTGTTGAGCGGCGGTGCGGTAACTTGCGTAATCCTGTTTTTCAGATCCCGCAAGTCAAGGATGAGCGAGAAACGGATGGAGGAGGAGACAAGGGAACCAGCTGAAGGTTAGTCAGGGTGTGCAGTTGGTGGCAAGCTGCCTCCCTTGGCTACCTGACCACATTATGGTTTGTTGTCATTTTGAAGGTGGAAGCGGCGAGCGAAGCGGGGTACGGACACCAGAGGTGGCTGTGGCAAGGTGAGCGATGGCCGGTGGGCTGGAGGAGCAGTTATTCTCAGGTGTTGTATTATTGGTTGGTCATGAGCATCCCTTGTTGTTTTGTGGGTTTTTTTTGTTTTTCAGGTGCCTTCCTAACCTCATCGTGGTACCCCAAAGAGATGGCAGACAGATGGGCGAGGGGCAAAGGTAATGGAGCAGGAGATAGATGTCCCAGTGGCCTGGGTGTTGTTGGAGACAATATCTCAGTGTGTGCCTTTTGCCTTGACTTTTGCAGGTGTCACACACAGTGCCGGAGTGACAAAGCCACGTCTTGAGGAACAGTTGGAGAAGGTGAGATGGCTGTGTGCAGAGTCGTTCACGTGTTTTATATCAATTCGGTTAAAAGTTTCCTCTTTTTTTTGCAGGCGGTGTGCCTCCTACTGTTGAGAACAGATGACTCTTAAAGGTGAGGTGGTACAGGGGGGGTTCATGGAGCTCGTGATGATCAGTCATCAGAACAGTAACTCTCTCTTGTTCTTTTTAGGTGCCCAAAGCAGTGGTGTAGACAGGATTGAACTCTGGATCAAGAAGGGGAGAAGAATGCTGTGGGACTCTTCTGAGGCCTCTTTTTTGTAGTGTAAGTGTTTGGAGACAGCTGAAGCGGTCCTAACTGGTGACATGGATTCTGATTTTTTCCTTTTTTTTTTTTTCTGATTGCAGATGGTGAACAGGAATGTGTGTACTGAAGGAACGTGCCTGTCACGGAGTGGTGTTTGCCTATGGACATAGATTCCGAACCCCAGCTCTCGGAAAGATAAGTCGAGGGACTGAATTGTTGGGGGGTTGAGGTTGGGAGTTGCAGGAGGGATTTAGAAGTTTGCTTTCTGGGAGAGGGCTGTCTGGGAGTAGCCCCCTTTGCGTGGATAAGCGGAGCCAGTTAGTTTCCAGCACGATGCTAGTGTGGGCAGGGCAGCTCCAGCCTTGGTGTCTGGGGTTGTGTGTTTTGTGTTGTCCGTCTTTGTCTCGGCGCTTCCTCAGGCCTTGATGGTCTTCTGTGTGTCATCACAGAACGAGTCCTGCGTCTTGGGCATCATCCCTGGAAAGCATTTCCTGGTCAGCAGCATCTTTTTCTTGTGTGACAGATGTAAACCATAGATTGGTCTTTCATCTTGGAAGTTTCTTGACGGTCATCTTCTGAAACATCATTGCCACCTGCATCGGCATCTCTGGTCTTAGATTTTCCCAGAGTGGGAATCGATCCACACGTCCTTGTGTCCTCAGGTCTTGAAGTCCATGTTTTTTGGCATCCATCGCTTCATCTCCTAGCTTCGCAGTCACATCGCCGTAGGTCTTCTTGCCAAGCAGTCTCGGATGCCGGAGATACGCTTCTTGCTTGGTGGTCTCTTGACATAGTCTCATGGTTTGCAGGGTTGTGTCTTGAGTTTGTGTTTGGGTTGGAGCTGCCCTGCCTGGAGTTGTAGGGTCAGGGTTTGTTGGAAGAGCCCTAAGGGAATATTCCAGCTGTTGAGCAGCATTTCAGTGACTTGCATAATACTGTTTTTCAGATGCTGTGTGACAAAGACGAGCAGAAAAAGGCTGGAGGAGGCGAGAAAGATGGCACCTGAAGGTTAGTCAGTGTTTGGTGTTGGTGGGGAGGTGCTTTCAATATTTATTAGAATCCCTGAGATTAGTTTGATTTATTTCTTACAGATGCAGAAGTCCAGGACGTGGAACAAAAAGCAAAGCAGGTGGGTAGCTGAATGTCATAGCAAGGCTTGGTAAAGTCTGTCACAGGGCAGGTGGATGTAGTTGCTCTGAGCAGCATTAATGTATTTTTTTTTTTTTTTTCTTTAGGTTGCAAAGCTGTGTAGAGCAGGCAGTTCATCTCAATGGGACATGACATTTGGAAGGTGAGCACTGTGAAATTGCCTGCTGGAAGTGTTAAATGTTATGAGTAGTATTGAAGTAAAAAACATTACCTGTGTATTTTTTCAGGTGGTGCCTCGGTATCCAGTTCAGACTAACATGCCTGAGGGGCATCTGGCGAAGGATTAAGGTAAAGGAGATTGGGCAATTCTCTGGGAGGGTTTTGTTGGAAGCAGCAGTATATTACAAATTGCCTTGCTCTTTTCAGGTGCCCTGTAGAGCCATTGAGGTGTCAGGAAGTACACCCATCAACTGCTTAAGAAGGTGAGATGCTAATAAGCTCTTTCAGTAAGATCAAAGTCCTTGACCACTCGCTAAAGCATTTGCCTTTTTTTTTGCAGATGCTGTTCTGGCCATTGTTGGACTTGGCTGAGCATTTGAGGTGAGGTGAGGTGGAGCGGTGGGAATGACGAGGATCATTTTAGGGAGCAGAACAGTAATTTTGTCTCTTGGTCTTCTAGGTGACAGAAGCACGGTGTCTCCGATGAGCGTGTCGTACGAGGAGGGCGTGCTGTGGGACAGTCGGTGCCGGTAGACGGGACGCTCTAGGATTCTGCACGGTTTACGGAGAACCGTCTTCGGGGAGACCATCCGAACCTGCGCCTTTTCGTCTAGCAAACTGTGTTTCCACGGCAGCGCTATGTTGTATTTCATCTGTGCCTCCTTCAGGGTTTCAGTCTCAAAGCCCATCAGGTAACAAATGTGTTGTTCTGGTGTTTGGTTTTGTAGGGCTCTGTATCTGCTGTTTGGCAGTATACTGACTTTGTACTGTAGGTTTCCAGATATACATTATATGTGTGATTTAGTTCTCAGTGCCTTGCAATGCTTTGTAATTGAATTGCCATGGCTTTGTGGCCACGTGCCACAAAGGTGCTAGGTTCTGTGTCTTCAGTCCCTCCTTGTATTTCTGTATTAGAACATTTACTGCATTGTACAGTATGGTTCATGTTGGTGTCGCGCCGTACTTGACCTGGTGTCGCGCCGTACTTGACCTGGTGTCGCGCCGTACTTGACCTGGTGTCGCGCCGTACTTGACCTGGTGTCGCGCCGTACTTGACCTGGTGTCTGAGTTGTTACTCTATTTTTTTACTCAAGTGCACCAAAATAGGCTGTATTACTGTCTGTGGTTCCATTGGTGTTTTCCATGTGTGGTTGTATTGTTCTGTGAAGCCTTATGTGTGTGTTAGGGTGGCTTTGTTACAGCATGTTGTACTGTATTAGATTACAGTGCCCTATATTTGAGTGCTTATTTGAGTTTTTATTGCACTGTATTGCTATGTAATGTAATGGCGTTTGAATCTGTAGTGCGCTACATTTGCCTGTATGGGACTGTATTAGTGTGCCAGTGAGCCTATAGCATTGTAGGGGACTAGGTACACGACCCGGTGTTGCAATGTACGTGAAGGATTGATTTTGCATAGCTTTTTATTTGAATATATACTTCTACTGCCTTACTTCATTGTTTGACTTTTACAGCCCTACTTTAGAGCGGTAGATTTAGTCTGTAGTGGCTTTTGTTTGACTTTGTGATGCCTTGCAGTTTAATCCTAATTTGAGTCTGTGCTGAAATTGAGTTTGTGTAGTTGTAGTACTTGACGGAGTCATTGAAGTATTTGCCTGTAAGTAGTCTGTAATGCAGACTTAAGCAGAAGTCTGTAATGCCTTCTTTGTCTGTCTTTGTGTATAGTCCTGAATATTTGTTTACCTCCCCGCTGGACTCTGTACTTGAATACGTACTGTATTTTCAATAATGGTTTTTGACTGCATTGTGAGCGTACTCGTGTGTGTAATGTGATGGAACTGGCTGTAATTGACCGAGTATAGCGTTGTAACAATCTAGTGGTATGCATTGCCACTGCATGTGTATTGATTTGTAATGATGTATGTGTATTGCCTTGAAACCAACTGTGTACTGCCTTGTAGTGATGTACTTGAAGCTTGGACCTGGGTGTGGGTAGCCTTGGACCTGGGTGTGGGTAGCCTTGGACCCTGGTGTGGGTAGCCTTGTACCTGTGTGTGTGTTGCCTTGTACCTGTGTGTGTGTTGCCTTGTACCTGTGTGTGTGTTGCCTTGTACCTGTGTGTGTGTTGCCTTGTACCTGTGTGTGTGTTGCCTTGTACCTGTGTGTGTGTTGCCTTGTACCTGTGTGTGTGTTGCCTTGTACCTGTGTGTGTGTAGTGCTGTACTTGTATTGCCTTAATTGAGTGTCTGTTGCTTTGTACTGATGTACTTATATTGCCTTATACCTGAAAGTGTATTGCCTTGTATTGAAATATGAATTGCCTTGTATTGAAATGTGTATTGCCTTGTATTGAAATGTGTATTGCCTTGTATTGAAATGTGTATTGCCTTGTATTGAAATGTGTATTGCCTTGTCCTAGAATGTGTATTGCCTTGTATTGAAATGTGTATTGCCTTGTATTGAAATGTGTATTGCCTTGTATTGAAATGTGTATTGCCTTGTATTGAAATGTGTATTGCCTTGTATTGAAATGTGTATTGCCTTGTCCTAGAATGTGTATTGCCTTGTCCTAGAATGTGAATTGCCTTGTCCTAGAATGTGTATTGCCTTGTATTGAAATGTGAATTGCCTTGTCCTAGAATGTGTATTGCCTTGTCCTAGAATGTGTATTGCCTTGTCCTAGAATGTGTATTGCCTTGAAACCAACTGTGTACTGCCTTGTAGTGATGTACTTGAAGCTTGGACCTGGGTGTGGGTAGCCTTGGACCCTGGTGTGGGTAGCCTTGTACCTGTGTGTGTGTTGCCTTGTACCTGTGTGTGTGTTGCCTTGTACCTGTGTGTGTGTTGCCTTGTACCTGTGTGTGTGTTGCCTTGTACCTGTGTGTGTGTTGCCTTGTACCTGTGTGTGTGTAGTGCTGTACTTGTATTGCCTTAATTGAGTGTCTGTTGCTTTGTACTGATGTACTTATATTGCCTTATACCTGAAAGTGTATTGCCTTGTATTGAAATGTGTATTGCCTTGTATTGAAATGTGTATTGCCTTGTATTGAAATGTGTATTGCCTTGTATTGAAATGTGTATTGCCTTGTATTGAAATGTGTATTGCCTTGTATTGAAATGTGTATTGCCTTGTCCTAGAATGTGTATTGCCTTGTCCTAGAATGTGTATTGCCTTGTATTGAAATGTGTATTGCCTTGTATTGAAATGTGTATTGCCTTGTCCTAGAATGTGTATTGCCTTGTCCTAGAATGTGTATTGCCTTGTCCTAGAATGTGTATTGCCTTGTCCTAGAATGTGTATTGCCTTGTATTGAAATGTGAATTGCCTTGTCCTAGAATGTGAATTGCCTTGTCCTAGAATGTGTATTGCCTTGTCCTAGAATGTGTATTGCCTTGTCCTAGAATGTGTATTGCCTTGTCCTAGAATGTGTATTGCCTTGTCCTAGAATGTGTATTGCCTTGTCCTAGAATGTGTATTGCCTTGAAACCAACTGTGTACTGCCTTGTAGTGATGTACTTGAAGCTTGGACCTGGGTGTGGGTAGCCTTGGACCCTGGTGTGGGTAGCCTTGTACCTGTGTGTGTGTTGCCTTGTACCTGTGTGTGTGTTGCCTTGTACCTGTGTGTGTGTTGCCTTGTACCTGTGTGTGTGTTGCCTTGTACCTGTGTGTGTGTTGCCTTGTACCTGTGTGTGTGTTGCCTTGTACCTGTGTGTGTGTAGTGCTGTACTTGTATTGCCTTAATTGAGTGTCTGTTGCTTTGTACTGATGTACTTATATTGCCTTATACCTGAAAGTGTATTGCCTTGTATTGAAATGTGTATTGCCTTGTATTGAAATGTGTATTGCCTTGTATTGAAATGTGTATTGCCTTGTATTGAAATGTGTATTGCCTTGTATTGAAATGTGTATTGCCTTGTCCTAGAATGTGTATTGCCTTGTATCGAAATGTGTATTGCCTTGTATCGAAATGTGAATTGCCTTGTATCGAAATGTGAATTGCCTTGTATCGAAATGTGAATTGCCTTGTATCGAAATGTGAATTGCCTTGTATCGAAATGTGAATTGCCTTGTATCGAAATGTGAATTGCCTTGTATCGAAATGTGAATTGCCTTGTATCGAAATGTGAATTGCCTTCTCCTAGAATGTGTATTGCCTTGAAACCAACTGTGTACTGCCTTGTAGTGATGTACTTGAAGCTTGGACCCGGGTGTGGGTAGCCTTGGACCCTGGTGTGGGTAGCCTTGTACCTGTGTGTGTGTTGCCTTGTACCTGTGTGTGTGTTGCCTTGTACCTGTGTGTGTGTTGCCTTGTACCTGTGTGTGTGTTGCCTTGTACCTGTGTGTGTGTAGTGCTGTACTTGTATTGCCTTAATTGAGTGTCTGTTGCTTTGTACTGATGTACTTATATTGCCTTATACCTGAAAGTGTATTGCCTTGTATTGAAATGTGTATTGCCTTGTATTGAAATGTGTATTGCCTTGTATTGAAATGTGTATTGCCTTGTATTGAAATGTGTATTGCCTTGTATTGAAATGTGTATTGCCTTGTATTGAAATGTGTATTGCCTTGTCTTGAAATGTGTATTGCCTTGTCTTGAAATGTGTATTGCCTTGTCTTGAAATGTGTATTGCCTTGTCCTAGAATGTGTATTGCCTTGTCCTAGAATGTGTATTGCCTTGTCCTAGAATGTGTATTGCCTTGTCCTAGAATGTGTATTGCCTTGTCCTAGAATGTGTATTGCCTTGTCCTAGAATGTGTATTGCTTTGTCCTAGAATGTGAATTGCCTTGTATTGAAATGTGTATTGCCTTGTACTGAAATGTGTATTGCCTTGTAATTTTTTGATTTTTTAAATGTAGTTCTTAGTCATTTATTGTGCTATAGTGGTAGCTGCAGGTTCTTGTAGGGTAGATGGCTTGGTTTTTGTGGGCTAGCTTGCTTGTATCATAGTGATTTAGGTGTAGCCTGTGCTTGTACATTGTATGTTGAGGTAACCATTGTTTCCCTTTCAGGTACTTAAAAAAATTACTTAGAATAAAAAAGCCCCAGCTGGGGGATTTTTTTTTCGCTCCCCCGGCTGGGGTTTTTTTTCCCGGGTCCCGGTCGGTCTGCGAGGCGATGTTCATCGCCTATGTTTGGATGCAGAAAGGCCTGGGACCTGGGTTTTGGCAGGCAGGATGATTTAGGAGGCTTCCAGGAGCATAGCTCCTGAGGAGCACGGTGGATGAAGGGTGTAGGCGGATAGAAGCAGTGAAACTAGAGCTGGTAGCTGAGAGCTGGTAGTGGCTTGTGCAGCAGTGGAATGAGGGCCGAGGAATTTTGTTGGCAGTGTTGTGTAATAATAATAGGCTTGGGGGGTAGGTGTTGTCTGTGTTGTATATGTGGAGATGACAATTTTTTCCCTTTCAGGTACTTAAAAAAATTACTTAGAATAAAAAAGCCCCAGCTGGGGGATTTTTTTTTTCGCTCCCCCGGCTGGGGTTTTTTTTCCCGGGTCCCGGTCGGTCTGCGAGGCGATGTTCATCGCCTATGTTTGGATGCAGAAAGGCCTGGGACCTGGGTTTTGGCAGGCAGGATGATTTAGGAGGCTTCCAGGAGCACAGCTCCTGAGGAGCACGGTGGATGAAGGGTGTAGGCGGATAGAAGCAGTGAAACTAGAGCTGGTAGCTGAGAGCTGGTAGTGGCTTGTGCAGCAGTGGAATGAGGGCCGAGGAATTTTGTTGGCAGTGTTGTGTAATAATAATAGGCTTGGGGGGTAGGTGTTGTCTGTGTTGTATATGTGGAGGTAACCATTGTTTCCTTTTCAGGTACTTAAAAAAAAATACTTAGAATAAAAAAGCCCCAGCTGGGGGATTTTTTTTTCGCTCCCCCGGCTGGGGTTTTTTTTCCCGGGTCCCGGTCGGTCTGCGAGGCGATGTTCATCGCCTATGTTTGGATGCAGAAAGGCCTGGGACCTGGGTTTTGGCAGGCAGGATGATTTAGGAGGCTTCCAGGAGCACAGCTCCTGAGGAGCACGGTGGATGAAGGGTGTAGGCGGATAGAAGCAGTGAAACTAGAGCTGGTAGCTGAGAGCTGGTAGTGG
This sequence comes from Heliangelus exortis, assembly GCF_036169615.1. Lineage (NCBI taxonomy): Eukaryota > Metazoa > Chordata > Aves > Apodiformes > Trochilidae > Heliangelus > Heliangelus exortis. The sequence goes on along the minus strand of NC_092443.1, from coordinate 7,233 downwards.
CTTGTGCAGCAGTGGAATGAGGGCCGAGGAATTTTGTTGGCAGTGTTGTGTAATAATAATAGGCTTGGGGGGTAGGTGTTGTCTGTGTTGTATATGTGGAGGTAACCATTGTTTCCTTTTCAGGTACTTAAAAAAAAATACTTAGAATAAAAAAGCCCCAGCTGGGGGATTTTTTTTTCGCTCCCCCGGCTGGGGTTTTTTTTCCCGGGTCCCGGTCGGTCTGCGAGGCGATGTTCATCGCCTATGTTTGGATGCAGAAAGGCCTGGGACCTGGGTTTTGGCAGGCAGGATGATTTAGGAGGCCTCCCGGAGCACAGCTCCGGGGGAGCATTGTGGATTCATGGCAGAAGTGAGTACCAACGATAGTAAAATGTAATTGGGATCTTTGCAGGAGAGGACGGCATAGTTGTGTCTGAGGGGTAGTTTGGAGAATTGAAAGGCAACACTGAGATAGTAAGCCAGGCAGATGTTGTGAAGGGTCCTTAGTTATTTCTGTAAGTCACTTGTTTAGAGAAGGGGATTCTAAAGATGATATATTAGGTGTGTGGAACAAATTTGAGCTAGTATATAAAGGCATTTTTTCTGGTTTTGTGTACTGTGTCATTTCCTCGGTTAGGTACCAATAAAACTCAAATAAGTCTGTGTTTTGCCATGCTGTGTCTCGTGTCATTGTTTCCTTGGTTAGGTATCAATAAAACTTGAATAAATCTGTGTTTTGCTATGCAATGTCTCGTGTCATTGTATCCTTGGTTAGGGACCAATAAAACTTGAATAAAGCTGTGTTTTGCCTTGCTGTGTCTCGTGTCATTGTTATCTCAGTTAGGGACCAATAAAACTTGAATAAAGCTGTGTTTTGCTTTGCTGTGTCCTGTCTCATTGTTATCTCAGTTAGGGACCAATAAAACTTGAATAAAGCTGTGTTTTGCTTTGCTGTGTCCTGTCTCATTATTTCTTAAGGTAGGTTTTGTATGTTGTCTCTTTGTAGTGACTGGATTGGCTGTGTATGTCTGTGTTGGTGTGTCTGTGTCTGCCTGTGTCAAATTCTATTTGTCTGTCTCTTCTGTCTTGAGTTGGCCAACTCATTCTCTACTGTCCACTTTGTTCCTGTGTCTCCCTCTTCTACTGTCTGTTCATGTCTTCTACTGTCTTTCTCTTTCTCTCTTCTATTGTCTTTAATCTACTGTCATTCTCTCTTCTATTTTGTCTTTCTCCTTGTCTTTTCTCTTCTACTCTTCTCTGTTTCTCTTCTACTTTTCTCTGTTTCTCTTCTACTTTTCTCTGTTTCTCTTCTACTTTTCTCTGTTTCTCTTTACTTTTCTCTGTTTCTCTTTACTTTTCTCTGTTTCTCTTTACTTTTCTCTGTTTCTCTTTACTTTTCTCTGTTTCTCTTTACTTTTCTCTGTTTCTCTTTACTTTTCTCTGTTTCTCTTTACTTTTCTCTGTTTCTCTTTACTTTCTCTGTTTCTCTTTACTTTCTCTGTTTCTCTTTACTTTCTCTGTTTCTCTTTACTTTCTCTGTTTCTCTTTACTTTCTCTGTTTCTCTTTACTTTCTCTGTTTCTCTTTACTTTCTCTGTTTCTCTTTACTTTCTCTGTTTCTCTTTACTTTCTCTGTTTCTCTTTACTTTCTCTGTTTCTCTTTACTTTCTCTGTTTCTCTTTACTTTCTCTGTTTCTCTTTACTTTCTCTGTTTCTCTTTACTTTCTCTGTTTCTCTTTACTTTCTCTGTTTCTCTTTACTTTCTCTGTTTCTCTTTACTTTCTCTGTTTCTCTTTACTTTCTCTGTTTCTCTTTACTTTCTCTGTTTCTCTTTACTTTCTCTGTTTCTCTTTACTTTCTCTGTTTCTCTTTACTTTCTCTGTTTCTCTTTACTTTCTCTGTTTCTCTTTACTTTCTCTGTTTCTCTTTACTTTCTCTGTTTCTCTTTACTTTCTCTGTTTCTCTTTACTTTCTCTGTTTCTCTTTACTTTCTCTGTTTCTCTTTACTTTCTCTGTTTCTCTTTACTTTCTCTGTTTCTCTTTACTTTCTCTGTTTCTCTTTACTTTCTCTGTTTCTCTTTACTTTCTCTGTTTCTCTTTACTTTCTCTGTTTCTCTTTACTTTCTCTGTTTCTCTTTACTTTCTCTGTTTCTCTTTACTTTCTCTGTTTCTCTTTACTTTCTCTGTTTCTCTTTACTTTCTCTGTTTCTCTTTACTTTCTCTGTTTCTCTTTACTTTCTCTGTTTCTCTTTACTTTCTCTGTTTCTCTTTACTTTCTCTGTTTCTCTTTACTTTCTCTGTTTCTCTTTACTTTCTCTGTTTCTCTTTACTTTCTCTGTTTCTCTTTTACTTTCTCTGTTTCTCTTTAAACTTGTCACAAATTTAGTGACAAGTTTTAAAATTTAAATTAAATAAATTATTTAATTTAAAAAAAAAAACCCCACCAGCCCCTTGGGAGGAAAAAAAAAAAAAAAAAAAATTTAAAAAAAAAAAAATTTTTTTTTCCTCCCAAGGGGCTGCTGGGGCTGCACCAGACATATTATTTTTAATTTTTTTATATACTAGTATATAGGGAAATTAGCATAAATTAGCATAACCCCACCCCCTCCCCACCCACCACCTAGCCCATCCCACCTCCTCCCACACCCACCACCCCCCTAACCCCGCCCCCTCCCACCCCTAACCCCTCCCACCACCCCGACCCCGCCCCCTCCCACCCCTAACCCCTCCCACCGCCCCGACCCCGCCCCCTCCCACCCCTAACCCCTCCCACCGCCCCGACCCCGCCCCCTCCCACCCCTAACCCCTCCCACCGCCCCGACCCCACCCCCTCCCACCCCTAACCCCTCCCACCGCCCCGACCCCGCCCCCTCCCACCCCTAACCCCTCCCACCCCCCCGACCCCACCCCCTCCCACCCCTAACCCCTCCCACCCCCCCGACCCCGCCCCCTCCCACCCCCCCGACCCCATCCCTAGCCACACCCCTAACCCCAGCCCCACCCCCTACCACGCCCCTAACCCCACCCCCTGCCACACCCCCAACCCTAGCCACGCCCCACACCACACCCCTAACCCCAACCCTAACCCCACCCCCTACCACACCCCCAACCCTAACCCGGTCCCCTGCCACGCCCCTAACCCCGCCCCCAGCCACGCCCCCAACCCCACCCCCTGCCACACCCCCAACCCTAACCCCACCCCCAACCCTAGCCACACCCCACACCACGCCCCTAACCCCGCCCCCGGCCACACCCCCAACCCTAACCCCGCCCCCGGCCACGCCCCCAACCATAACCCCGCCCCTAACCCCGCCCCCTGCCACACCCCCAACCCTAGCCACGCCCCTAACCCCACCCCCTACCACACCCCCAACCCTAGCCACGCCCCACACCACACCCCTAACCCCAACCCTAACCCCACCCCCCACCACACCCCTAACCCCGCCCCCAGCCACACCCCCAACCCTAACCCGGTCCCCTGCCACGCCCCTAACCCCACCCCCAGCCACGCCCCCAACCATAAGCACGCCCCCTGCCACACCCCCAACCCTAACCCCACCCCCAACCCTAGCCACACCCCATACCACACCCCTAACCCCACCCCCAACCCTAACCCCACCCCCCACCACACCCCTAACCCCGCCCCCTGCCACGCCCCTAACCCCGCCCCCGACCACGCCCCCAACCATAACCACGCCCCTAACCCCGCCCCCGGCCACACCCCCAACCCTAACCCCGCCCCCCTGCCACACCCCCAACCCCGCCCCCTACCCCACCCGCAACCCTAACTCCGCCCCCTGCCACACCCCCAACCCCACCCCCTACCCCACCCCCTGCCACGCCCCTAACCCCACCCCCAGCCACACCCCCAACCCTAACCCCACCACTAGGGTTAGGGTTAGGGTTAGGGTTAGGGTTAGGGTTAGGGTTAGGGTTAGGGTTAGGGTTAGGGTTAGGGTTAGGGTTAGGGTTAGGGTTAGGGTTAGGGTTAGGGTTAGGGTTAGGGTTAGGGTTAGGGTTAGGGTTAGGGTTAGGGTTAGGGTTAGGGTTAGGGTTAGGGTTAGGGTTAGGGTTAGGGTTAGGGTTAGGGTTAGGGTTAGGGTTAGGGTTAGGGTTAGGGTTAGGGTTAGGGTTAGGGTTAGGGTTAGGGTTAGGGTTAGGGTTAGGGTTAGGGTTAGGGTTAGGGTTAGGGTTAGGGTTAGGGTTAGGGTTAGGGTTAGGGTTAGGGTTAGGGTTAGGGTTAGGGTTAGGGTTAGGGTTAGGGTTAGGGTTAGGGTTAGGGTTAGGGTTAGGGTTAGGGTTAGGGTTAGGGTTAGGGTTAGGGTTAGGGTTAGGGTTAGGGTTAGGGTTAGGGTTAGGGTTAGGGTTAGGGTTAGGGTTAGGGTTAGGGTTAGGGTTAGGGTTAGGGTTAGGGTTAGGGTTAGGGTTAGGGTTAGGGTTAGGGTTAGGGTTAGGGTTAGGGTTAGGGTTAGGGTTAGGGTTAGGGTTAGGGTTAGGGTTAGGGTTAGGGTTAGGGTTAGGGTTAGGGTTAGGGTTAGGGTTAGGGTTAGGGTTAGGGTTAGGGTTAGGGTTAGGGTTAGGGTTAGGGTTAGGGTTAGGGTTAGGGTTAGGGTTAGGGTTAGGGTTAGGGTTAGGGTTAGGGTTAGGGTTAGGGTTAGGGTTAGGGTTAGGGTTAGGGTTAGGGTTAGGGTTAGGGTTAGGGTTAGGGTTAGGGTTAGGGTTAGGGTTAGGGTTAGGGTTAGGGTTAGGGTTAGGGTTAGGGTTAGGGTTAGGGTTAGGGTTAGGGTTAGGGTTAGGGTTAGGGTTAGGGTTAGGGTTAGGGTTAGGGTTAGGGTTAGGGTTAGGGTTAGGGTTAGGGTTAGGGTTAGGGTTAGGGTTAGGGTTAGGGTTAGGGTTAGGGTTAGGGTTAGGGTTAGGGTTAGGGTTAGGGTTAGGGTTAGGGTTAGGGTTAGGGTTAGGGTTAGGGTTAGGGTTAGGGTTAGGGTTAGGGTTAGGGTTAGGGTTAGGGTTAGGGTTAGGGTTAGGGTTAGGGTTAGGGTTAGGGTTAGGGTTAGGGTTAGGGTTAGGGTTAGGGTTAGGGTTAGGGTTAGGGTTAGGGTTAGGGTTAGGGTTAGGGTTAGGGTTAGGGTTAGGGTTAGGGTTAGGGTTAGGGTTAGGGTTAGGGTTAGGGTTAGGGTTAGGGTTAGGGTTAGGGTTAGGGTTAGGGTTAGGGTTAGGGTTAGGGTTAGGGTTAGGGTTAGGGTTAGGGTTAGGGTTAGGGTTAGGGTTAGGGTTAGGGTTAGGGTTAGGGTTAGGGTTAGGGTTAGGGTTAGGGTTAGGGTTAGGGTTAGGGTTAGGGTTAGGGTTAGGGTTAGGGTTAGGGTTAGGGTTAGGGTTAGGGTTAGGGTTAGGGTTAGGGTTAGGGTTAGGGTTAGGGTTAGGGTTAGGGTTAGGGTTAGGGTTAGGGTTAGGGTTAGGGTTAGGGTTAGGGTTAGGGTTAGGGTTAGGGTTAGGGTTAGGGTTAGGGTTAGGGTTAGGGTTAGGGTTAGGGTTAGGGTTAGGGTTAGGGTTAGGGTTAGGGTTAGGGTTAGGGTTAGGGTTAGGGTTAGGGTTAGGGTTAGGGTTAGGGTTAGGGTTAGGGTTAGGGTTAGGGTTAGGGTTAGGGTTAGGGTTAGGGTTAGGGTTAGGGTTAGGGTTAGGGTTAGGGTTAGGGTTAGGGTTAGGGTTAGGGTTAGGGTTAGGGTTAGGGTTAGGGTTAGGGTTAGGGTTAGGGTTAGGGTTAGGGTTAGGGTTAGGGTTAGGGTTAGGGTTAGGGTTAGGGTTAGGGTTAGGGTTAGGGTTAGGGTTAGGGTTAGGGTTAGGGTTAGGGTTAGGGTTAGGGTTAGGGTTAGGGTTAGGGTTAGGGTTAGGGTTAGGGTTAGGGTTAGGGTTAGGGTTAGGGTTAGGGTTAGGGTTAGGGTTAGGGTTAGGGTTAGGGTTAGGGTTAGGGTTAGGGTTAGGGTTAGGGTTAGGGTTAGGGTTAGGGTTAGGGTTAGGGTTAGGGTTAGGGTTAGGGTTAGGGTTAGGGTTAGGGTTAGGGTTAGGGTTAGGGTTAGGGTTAGGGTTAGGGTTAGGGTTAGGGTTAGGGTTAGGGTTAGGGTTAGGGTTAGGGTTAGGGTTAGGGTTAGGGTTAGGGTTAGGGTTAGGGTTAGGGTTAGGGTTAGGGTTAGGGTTAGGGTTAGGGTTAGGGTTAGGGTTAGGGTTAGGGTTAGGGTTAGGGTTAGGGTTAGGGTTAGGGTTAGGGTTAGGGTTAGGGTTAGGGTTAGGGTTAGGGTTAGGGTTAGGGTTAGGGTTAGGGTTAGGGTTAGGGTTAGGGTTAGGGTTAGGGTTAGGGTTAGGGTTAGGGTTAGGGTTAGGGTTAGGGTTAGGGTTAGGGTTAGGGTTAGGGTTAGGGTTAGGGTTAGGGTTAGGGTTAGGGTTAGGGTTAGGGTTAGGGTTAGGGTTAGGGTTAGGGTTAGGGTTAGGGTTAGGGTTAGGGTTAGGGTTAGGGTTAGGGTTAGGGTTAGGGTTAGGGTTAGGGTTAGGGTTAGGGTTAGGGTTAGGGTTAGGGTTAGGGTTAGGGTTAGGGTTAGGGTTAGGGTTAGGGTTAGGGTTAGGGTTAGGGTTAGGGTTAGGGTTAGGGTTAGGGTTAGGGTTAGGGTTAGGGTTAGGGTTAGGGTTAGGGTTAGGGTTAGGGTTAGGGTTAGGGTTAGGGTTAGGGTTAGGGTTAGGGTTAGGGTTAGGGTTAGGGTTAGGGTTAGGGTTAGGGTTAGGGTTAGGGTTAGGGTTAGGGTTAGGGTTAGGGTTAGGGTTAGGGTTAGGGTTAGGGTTAGGGTTAGGGTTAGGGTTAGGGTTAGGGTTAGGGTTAGGGTTAGGGTTAGGGTTAGGGTTAGGGTTAGGGTTAGGGTTAGGGTTAGGGTTAGGGTTAGGGTTAGGGTTAGGGTTAGGGTTAGGGTTAGGGTTAGGGTTAGGGTTAGGGTTAGGGTTAGGGTTAGGGTTAGGGTTAGGGTTAGGGTTAGGGTTAGGGTTAGGGTTAGGGTTAGGGTTAGGGTTAGGGTTAGGGTTAGGGTTAGGGTTAGGGTAGGGTTAGGGTTAGGGTTAGGGTTAGGGTTAGGGTTAGGGTTAGGGTTAGGGTTAGGGTTAGGGTTAGGGTTAGGGTTAGGGTTAGGGTTAGGGTTAGGGTTAGGGTTAGGGTTAGGGTTAGGGTTAGGGTTAGGGTTAGGGTTAGGGTTAGGGTTAGGGTTAGGGTTAGGGTTAG